>NC_046662.1:112097866-112112005 GCF_010883055.1 Belonocnema kinseyi | reverse complement strand
GAAAGAGGGAACTCTTCTTAATATTTTGACACCAAAATCATGTCGATACACCTTACCGACTGCGAGTAAAGCCACCCACGCTTTAACTTGACAGACTGTAATAAAAAATAAAAAATATATAAATATATAATATAAAATAATAAAAATCGTAATATGAAATTTTACCATTGGACCGTAAGACGTTGGAAAAATTTGTTTTCTAAAAATTTAGCTATTTTGTAGAAAATTCATTTTGATTTTGGTTAAAAATGAATTTTGTTTAACCACAAATTTAACTATTCTATGTTTCATTGAAAAGTGATATTTTTTAGTTGGAAATTTTTGTATTCTATTGAATACGCGTATTTCTTGGTAGAAAGTTAATCCTTTGTGTGGAAAATTTAATTATGAGTAAACATTAATTTTTTGTACAGAAAATTAGTCTTGATCGAAAATAAATTTCTTTTGTGCAAAATTTATGTATTTTATTAAAAATGCCTTTTTTATTACACAATTGAGCTTTCTGGATGAAAATTTAACTTTTTGTTTGAAAATTTTACTATTATGTCGAAAACAATTTAAACAATGTTTTTTGGTTATTTTACGTCTTTTATTCCAAATTTATCTCTTTTTTGCAGAAAACTAATTATTTTAGTTGAAAGTTTAACTATTTGTGTTAAAAGTTAATCAACTATTCATTAATATTTATTAAATATTTTATAATTATAATATTAACATTAATAATATGTATGTAATAGTAATAATATCCATATTATATACACAAGAAAAACATAACCTGAAAATCGACGCATGCATGAAATTAAGAATGACGTAAAACACTCCAAATCGCCCATTTCTTCAATTTCTTTCAAATGGGGATCGAGATATTCATAGAAGCCCACCGAAGTCTTCGGAAGCTTTCAGATAGGCAATCATCGTACACCAGAAAACCGAAGTCAAATCGTGCATTTTCGGCTTACACACGAATTCACAGTGGTAATCGTGCACTTTCTGTTTTGCGGCTCTCAAACGGTAGGTATGGTGGGGGTAAATTTCATCCACGATCAGGCAGCTTTACGTATTAGGCAGAGATTCATGATTCTTTCGGTCTTTATAAATACTAAACGAGAGAAACGTATCACTGATTGTGACAATTATTATTGTGATAAATATTATTATTGTGATAATTAATTCTTTTTAAACCGCACACACGAGAGAAACAAGAACTTAAAAGACGATAGTTGTGATGAGAATGTGCCCACGCAGCAGGTGGATTTTATTTTATTTTTTACTCTTTATTATGTTTTCACGATTAGAATGAAAACTACGCATCCTATTAAAAATTGATTTATAACAAATTTGTACATCTTTTTAAGTGCACGATGTCTGTCTTTTCATATTTTTCCGTATTTTGCATGCGCTTGAAGTTCTGAATAATCATTAGAATAAATTGTTCTTCTTTTTTAATACTATAAATATCCGTACACAGAATGTTAGAATCTTGAAAAAAAGTTGTCTCAAAAATGTTTAAAATTCGCTCACTTTTTGAGTTTGTATCCAAAATGGCTGGCTAAAGAACTTGACCTTTAATTTAGGACACTCAAAAATATACCAGAGGCCAAGCCAAGCTGTAAAACTCGTTCGAAAGTTATCGTGCTAACAAACTAAAAATCTACAGACTAACAGACAGACAGAATAATTAGAAAAATCTATTTTCCTGTGTTAAGCGACAGTTCTGTAGTTTCAGTTTTTTTATTTTATAAAATGTAAAAGTAATTATTAACTTATTTGAGAAAGAATCGCGGAAATTTATACTAAATAATCGGTATATTCTGTAGATATTTTATATGTTGAAAGATATCAATACATATATTAAAAAATATTAGCCTTAGAATTATTTATAAAAAAAATATTTAGGGATCTCACAAGTCCATTTTCGCGCAAAATTGCTTTTTTAATTCCCACTATTAATTTATAATTTTATTTCAGAATATATGCATTTTATCCTCTTTCTATTCTAAAGTAAAAAAAAAAAACAAATAACAGCGGAAACTAAAATAACATAAGCAATTTTTTGCAAATCATGTGCTTAAGCGATAACTAAATGATATCAACTAATTCATAGTCACGCCCTTTCTTCTTTAGAAGGCAATCACTATTACCGTGGAACGATTCTTAGATTAACGGTAAAAGTATGCACTTTAATGGTTAAACGATTGCATTTTAAAAGGGCGGTCCGAGCATGCGCACACGCATAAACGACTCGTACTTTAACCGTTAAAGGATCTGTTTTCAAATTTAGTTCTCAAACGATGGCAGTTCAACCGTACAAATATTCCTTTATTGTTTAGGGGAAATTTCTGGGAGTGTACCTAAACAACCTAAACCCCTAAGCCTATTTCGGACGCTCTAGCTAATTACGCTAATGTATCGCTTGGATTCTGTTGACAAAATCTCAGTCAAGATTTTACGCTGGTAAGCCAGGGCTAATAAAGGAATATATTTTTATTCTATTTTTTTGTTTTACACATTTTATATGAACGGGTGTATTTGCAACTGCTCGAGGAAAATATTTCAATTTAATTAATTAAAATTTTAATAACTAAATGTTTGATTTAAACATTCATTTAATTTGTGACGTCTTTAAAAATTCTGAGGATCAAAAATGTAATAAATTTATTACTCTCAGATGTATTGTAAGTGTATAAATATTTTAATTTAAATGTAATTTTCCAGCTTAAAAAAAGGATCGAATGATTATAGTTCTACTAATCTTCTTTAGTAAAAACCTGAAAGAAAAAACAAAAGCAGCTACTACAAATAATTTATTGAAACATTAGAGTTAGAAAAATTGTTTAAGATACAAGGTACTTAAACTTGATTAATATTCTAACTTTGAAGTTAAATTTGAACATTGAATCGAAGGCTAGCTAAAATTAGAAGAAATAAGTCTGAAAAATGAAAATGTTTAAATGCTAAGAATTTTATAAAATTTTGCTAAAAGCTATAGTAATTATTTATACATTTTTAAAAAATATAGGAATGTACATTATGTGATATAATAAATAGTATAACGAATTGCAAACATAGGTAGGTGAAGCAAACGGTGTTTATTTACATATTTTAAATTTTTATTCCTGGAACAATATTTGAAGGGTTGCAGTATACAGAATTAGGTATCTAACAAACAAAAACAAAATTAAAAAAAAACCGAAATAGCATTCCGTAAAAATCGAAATCAGCCTATAAAGATAAAAACAAAAGTTACTTCCTAGCCTAAATGTTTCTGATTTGAGACCAAAAAAGTATGATTAAACACAATTATCCAGTTCCGAGAAATAAAATGTAGAAGTTTACAATCTCAAAGAGATGAAAATTTCGTGGGTCTTGAAAATCGTTTTCAAACAGGGACTGCAAATTTATTCTTTAACTTTAAAACATAACAAAAACTTGCGCCCGAAATATGAGGAGGCTGAATAAGCATAAAAAAGAGCTTATAGAAAAAACTTATTCTGTTCCGGGAAAATAAAGATTTTGTTTGGGAGTATCGCATTGTAACACTTATAAAAGTTTTAAAAGTGGCTTTTAGTAAAAATTGAAGATTTTAGGCTGGAATTTGATTATAATATAAAATATAAATCAGAAGAATGAAAACAAAAATACAATGCTTACAGGTACAGTCGAGAATGGAGCGAACTCGCGATCTGTCGGTGGTACTGTAGAGCTAGTCACTTGTACCATAATAATCTACAATGGAATACAGCACTCTTCATACAAGAGTCAAAATATCTCAAGTGTGCCACTTTTGAAACGATAGTTCTATTTCCAATTAATTTATAAAGTTTTCAATTTTTTTAATATCAAAATAACTCCGCTAAAACATTTTTGCAATTTTTTTTTTAAGAAATTAACAATGAAAGTTCTTGATCATTTTTTTTTCAAAAATGGATCACTCGCGAACCGTTCATCGAAATTCAATAATTGAGTTATTAAAATTTTTGTTACGAAGTACACTTTACACTAAAAACTTGTTCGTCATTATAAAACCTTTTTTATTCTTAAATAATCGCATGTTTTAAACAATTGAAAATTAATTAAACTTCTGCGCCTGTGGAAGAATTCTTTCATATTTCAATAGATTCTACAATCTCTTTCGAAAATTTTAGTGAAAAAAAGGTTGTCTTCTGAATCGCTGGTCGAGTACGTTCGAACGCGCGCGGGTATCATATTGAGTACAATATAACAAGAATTTTCCATTAAAATGATCAGAGCTAAAAAAAAAGAAGTTTTAATGAAGTGGTTTAAGTTTCTACACGATATAGTCAATTTTTAAATCAAAAAGATGAATTTTCAACCAAGAAGTTTAATTTTCTACAAAAAAATAAGGATTTTCAACAAAATAGATCCAGTATCAAATAAAAAAATCGATTTGCAACCAAAAGTTGAATGGTTAAGTTTTCAGTTAAAAAGATTAATTTCAAAAAATAATATTATCAAAATAGTCCACAAAATAGATTAATTTTCAATGAAAAGAATGAAGCATCATTTAAACGAAATTAATTTTTTAATACAGTGGATCAACTTCAAGTGGTTCAACTTTCTGCCAGGTATAGTTATTTTTTGATCAAAAAGATGAATTTTCAACCAAGAAGATTAATTTTATAATGAAAAAGAATAAGGTGGTGTAATTTTCAATTAGACATACATAAATTTTCCAACAAAGAAATGAATCTTCATCCAAAAATATTATTTTTTGAGAGAGTGTTTCAGTATTCAATCAAGTAGTTGAATACTCAATCAAAACATGTGAATTTCCCAAAAAAAATCGTAAGTCAAATTATCATTGAAATTATTAGTTTTTAATTCAAAAAGCAAATTTTGACCAAAAAATTAATTTTCCCAAAAAAAAGATGAATTTTTAACTGAACTAATGAAGATTCAACACATCAGCTGAATTTTTAATAAAATAGTTTAATCTTTAAGAAATTATCTTGAAATTTTCAAATCAGAAGGTTAGTTTTCTGCCAAAAGAGTCTTTTTTTTAAATTGGTACAAACATTAAACCTAGTAGTTGAATTTTAAACCAAAAATATTAATTTTCAATAAAAAATTTAATAGTTGGTATTTAAAATAATGAAGATTTTTAATGTAAACACCAACTACTAAATTTTTACATTCTCATCCTAATGAGAAGGTATTGGACTGAGGTTTGTTGCCTGTATTTTGTAGGCACGATAACTTTCGAAAAATTTATCAGATTGTATTCTGCTTTGGCACACTTTTCTAAGGCCTGAAAAGAAAGAACAAGTTCGTAAACCAGCTATTTTAGAACAAAATTCAACAAGTGGGCACGTTTTCAAATTGTTTAAACTACTTCTCTTCAAGATTTAAAATTTTTATGAACGATCATTCATAGTACTCAGAAACTCAAATAATTTATCCTTATGACTTTTTTCTATAAAAAGAACATTTTTAGAGTTAGAGCATTTTCAAAATCCAAAAAAACAAACTAAAACGAACATTTTAAGCCAAACAACGCACGATATTAAAAAAAGTGAGCAGAAGAAAAACATTGCTTCTTGAAATCCCTACATGATTATGATAACAACTTTTTTAATTTGGTCGAAAATTTGAAAATTCCAAATTGGATTGTACTATCACTTTTTAAAACCACATTTTTTCAAGAATTCAAAATTCTATGTACGGTTATTTATAGTACTCAGAAACTCAAACAATTTATCCTTATTAATTTTTTCTGTAAAAAAAATTATCAGATTTAGAGCCTTTTCAATCCCCCCTCCCCCAAATACTGAAATGATCATTTTTAGCCAAACAACGCACGATATGGAAAAAAAGTGAGAAGATGCAAATCATTGCTTCTTGAAAGCCCTACATTAATAATGAATCACTTTTCGATAGGAAACGTAGTTTTTGCTTTAGACGTAAAATATAAGATTCAAAATGAAAATATTAAATTTTCTTAAACAAAGGACACAAGGTACAAACTAAAATTAACAGACAAAAAATGTTCCCCTAAAAAGATCTATAAATTTATTATTAATCATTTTTAGTTAGGGCGAGTAGATTTTCTTTCAATTGTAAAAAATAAGATTAATAATTAAAAAATTAAATTTTTGGAAAAAGAACAGAAAAGACGAAAGAGGACATAAGATTCTATATAGGACCCTATATATTTTGCAATTTTTGAATAAGCAATCCCAGGTAGAGTTACATAAAAAAATATGTCATATTTGTTATAAAAGTGTTGTGTATAATGTAGAAAAGTTGACATTTTGGACAAAATTGCGTGTGAAGCACGAGATACGCGATGAGAATGTGTTTAAGCCAAAAGAGCTTTAACAAAAGAAAGTTCAAAATCACAAATTACAGTTGTCGGCCCGTTGAACTTTGATTTTAAAAGGAGTGTCCACGAATGCGGAAGAAATGCAAAGACCGAGCCCGGAGTGCGATAGTCATCAGTCGCGTGCCGCAGGTGATCTCAAACTCTCGAGCTAAGCTCTTTTAACAAAAGAGAATTCATAATTACAAAATTGCAGTGGTGGCTGTTTTGAGTCTTGATTTTAAAAGGTTTGCGCAAGAATGTGCGAAAATATAAAGACCGCGTGCGTAGCGCGAGAACCAACAGTCGCGCGCTCAAACTTGCGAGTCGCGCGTGGAACGCACGATGAGAATGCACCCGCATAGCGGGCAGATTTTTTTTATTGAAAATTCATCTTTTTTGGTTTACAATTCAACTATTAGGTTGAATGCTTGAACCGATTTTTTAAAAAGAAAATACTTTTTTGTATAAAATTAAACTTTTCGGTCGAAAAGTTCAGTATACTTTGTTCAAGATTAAACTATCGCGTCCGAATATGCTCGATTAGGGCTGGAAGTCGGAGCGCGGTCACAAAAAATCAATAACTTTTGAACTACTGGAAAATACAAACTTTTTTTCACTAAAATTTTCGGAAGAGATTGTAGAATCTATTGGAACGTGAAATAATTCTTTTACATGCGGAGAAATTTTATTAATTTCCAATTATTTAAAATAAACGATTATTTAAGCAATAAAAAAATGTTTTTTACTACCGACATTTTTTTGGCGTAAAGTACACTTCGAAACAAAAATTTTCATAACTCATTTATTGAATTTCGATGAACCGTTCGCGAGTAATCCATTGTTGAAAAGAAAATTATCAAGAACTTTGATTGTTAATAACTTTTAAAAAACTGTTTTGAAAAAATATTTTAGGGGAGTTATTTTAATATAAAATGAATCGAGAACTTTATAAATTAATTGAAAATAGAACTATCGATTTAAAAGTAGCACACTTGAGATATTTTGACCAACAAATTATTTTTCAATTTTCCTTCGTGCATACTAAGGAAAAACTTACGTATCTGACTTCGCGATTATGGTCCATTTTCTCGTAACTGCAAATGTTAAATTCAACCTAAACAACAATGCCACTTACGTAAGATTTTCCTTATTATGGCAGATATAAAGTTTATTATAATCTCAATACATCTTTTAGTTTTTATTAGAAAAAGAATAAATTATTAACCGTTAATTGCAAAAGTAAACTTATAGTAAGAAATAAGACAAATCTCGCTCAGCGAATAACACTGTTTGAGATTGGAGATATTATAATCTCGCCCAGTAACATTTATTTTCCCGGTTCACAATGTACCTCTAACACTCTCAGTCAGCACTTGACACAGTACGAAAAAGGAGATGTTACAATTTTACACTGTGAAATTGGTGCGGGGTGAGGCCTTATATTGGTATACCGGATTACTATTGCAAACTGCACCATCTAGTTTGTATCCCACTACTCATCGCAGTATGAAAGGGGATAGCTTACAAGTTGTAAACTGTATAATTCACCATTTATCATTCACATTGAGAAAACGTAAGGTCTACCAGTTTTTAAGTGAAACCTTACAATGTGAAGCAGTAATTTAAGCAGCGTTTACCAACGCTATTCTGCTCTACAATGTCAAACTGTGATAGCTGCTTAATGTGTTGCTACAATTGGTATTTCGACTAGAATAATTTCAGATTACTGGTTCACACTGCATTCAATACTGTGAAAACTGCTCATTTCACAGCTTTACTGTTCGAAATTGTGCATTTTACAGTCTACTTTTTGCCGTGAGAAATGTGAAATTATATCAGACAAAAATTTTGAATATTTTCCTTCAAAATTAAGATGAAAAAATATCTATTGATTATTCATTACTTAAAGCAATTAAAATAAAATAATAAATATGGCAACGTGAACCTCCTAAATTCTGAATTTTCAACGCAATTTTAAGTTTTCAATATTTCACTTACTCTTAGAGCAGGTGTAGAACGTAATAAAATTTTTTATAGGGTACCACGACTCTTCCAGTGTCTAAGTTTCGAAGGAAATAATCCTATAACAACATTTTTCGTCAAATAACACTAGCTACCATTTGCTGAATCTTATCTTTCGAATAATCTATATCTGAACCTTTGTTAACTTATCATTTTTTGGGGTAGCCGCTGGACGGAAAACCAGGAAATGTTTGGGAATTTTTTGAAATCGGAAAAAGTCGAGAAATGAGTATGATAATGTATTTATTTATTCGCAAGGAATTTCACAAATTTTTAGAAGAATCATCTATCAAATCACTTGGAATACCACAAATATCATGTCACATAACATAATTCAATTAAAAATAAATTCTATTTCATATTTTTAAATGTTAGGTTTAGGTTTTAACTGTTTTAATTACTACAGCATTAAGTCTACAACGCTTTATTCAAAAATTTTTTACTTCACAATTTTTTGATTTTATGTCTTCATTTTTCAACGTAAATTTTTAATTGAAAAGACTTAAAAATAAAATAATATAAATTAATTAAAGGTTTTAAAAAGTAAACTGTATTTCGAGTTTTAAAAATTGTACGAAAATTATTTTACAATATGACCCTAAATCGGTTTTAAATTAAACAATTTACAGATTTTGACGTTGCAAATTCAACTTTCCCAATAAGAAAGCCCTAATAATTAAGAAAATTAAAATGTATGATTCAAACTTTATAAACTAATTTCAATGTGAAAATAACTTAAAATTAATATATTCAATAATTTAAAAAATATCTGAATGGCCAGTTATAGACCAAATATTCAAAAGTAAACAATTTGAAACTGAATCGTTTGAAATAGAAAGCCTTGAATGGTAAAAATTTCAAAGTGAGACATTTAAACCTTTAACGTTACAATTGTTTTTGTTGAGTTGGAAGAGATACAGTTTTTTTTTAATTGAAATGGGCCATTTATTATTTTTAAGATTTTTACTGTCTTTGAAAAGAGAATTTTTTATTTTCGTTTTTTTCTTAATAAAAAGAGGATAATTAAAAAATTTATATTGTTATTGAGTCGGAGGAGAGGAAGTGTTGATTTTCGATTTTTTCTGAATCTACAAGAGGGATTTTTTTATTGTTACGGTTGTTATAGGACTGTAAGGAAGGGAATTCGTTTTTTAAAGTTTTTCTAAATAGGAAGATGTACTCATTTTTGGATATAGTTAGATGAAATCTTTTCTGGTTTTTTAAAATATGTCGTTTTTTAAATGACCCAACTATTATAACAGTAGAGACGATTTTCTGATTGAAATCAAGGTTGATCGTATTCATTTGTTTTGTGTTCTGCAATTAATTTAAAATATATTAATTTATTTTTGATTAAAAATACAAATTAGATTTTTTATCTTTTATACCGGACTGATTTACTACATTTATCAGTAACGTTATGTAAATCAGTCTTAACTTATACATTTTAATTGGTCTAAATTCATTGCAATCTCTTTTTTCCAAAGAAACTTTTTTTTTATTACGTTTTTATTGAGTTGGAAGAGGGAAATGTTTCATTTATTCACATTTTCATTAATGTGAGTTGAAACTGAGGATAAGCTTTAATTTAGAGACTTTAAAACCATAGCGCAGATTCATATTTTTTAACCAGAGATATTGGAACAATTCAATTTATCAAAGTGTGAAGGTTTAAGTTTTGCAGTTTAATTGTACTGAGTTGAAAATTGTAAATTGAAAAGTGTTCAAAGCTTCTATTTTATGTGTGTCAATTATTAAGAGTTTAAATAAAAAATTTCCAAATTAAAATTGTTTTAAACGTTAATTTAAATCTCACAAGTTACGAACATTTTTGTACCACAAACAGAAGCATGATGAAGAGATTTGGTGGGGAATCCCAAGACATGAGCCCAGTACAGTCGGTCAGATGGTGTGATCGTCGCGAGCTCGGCTATAGATGGAATAGCTCGGAAACCTTCGGGCGTTTTCAGTATAGTCCTTTAGAATTCTCGCAAATCCCGGTTGCAGTTATTACTAGCAGCGCTTATTTCAATGCACACTAGCAGTCTTGCGCGCGCCTTTCTGTCTTTTTATGAAAAAGAATAAATGAAAAGCATATCTTTTCTATGTTATACATATTTAATGAATGTTACAAAATATTAGTATAAAATAATACAAGACATCAAGGGATGAGTTATGTATCTGAAACTGTAATTAATCTTTTATAGTAGGATTTCAACGAATTTTTTATTTTTAGGTAGAAAATGAACTATTTTATTCCAAATGAGCTTTTTTTTATTAAAGATTAATTTACACCTAATATTGATGAATAGCATTTACTACGATTTTGTAGCTCACGTTGATGGTAATCATATTCTTTAAATAATGAACTTTGCATTTTTACACCACAATTTTTATAAATCAATTTAGTAAAATTTTGGAACATTAGTTCATGCGTTCAATGGCATACAATTTTTAGTAATAACTGTTTCATTATTCCGATTTATACTAAATCATTACACTACTTTGTAAGGCAAATTTCTGCCAATTTTCGATTAGCGGGCCTGCTTAAGTCTCCCACTTTCCCTTGGACTTATCACATTAAAGTTTATGAAAAACATAAATATTTTGTTTAAAATTCAAATAATAATTATTATATTTCAAATTACATTGAAATTAATAAAATATCGTATTCAAAATAAAACTTCCAACAAATAACTATTTGAAAATTATCATGTGGTGTGCAGCATCTGCAATCGTTGAAATATCCAATATTACATTTTCTATCTAAAATCCATATTTGCAGGTTAAAAAGTAAACTACTTTGTTGAAAATTGCAAGTATATATGCATATATTATCAGGCGCAAAGCTCTAGAACGAACAAAGAAAGAAGAAAAATATCTACAAAATTGTTGAGTTTTCCACCCAAAAAAAGCAAGTTTTAAAAAGCAGTTGAATTTTCAACTGAAAGGAAGATTTTCAACAAAATTTTTTTAAAAACTATTCCCTTATGGTTTAAAAATCAAGTAATTGAATCAAAATTCGTCTTTTTTGCAAAACATTAATCTTATGGGTTAAAAATTAATCTTTTGAACATAGAATTTTTTTATGATGAAAAAATAGTTTTCTTAAAATTTAATCTAAAAACAACAAAATTTCCTTCCTGATCGATTCAAAGACTTGAATTGCAGAATCTGTCTAATGGTAAATGGATTCGATCTCCTTTGAAATAATTTTGATAACACTTTTGTTTGTTGAAAATTAATTTTTTTTTAACAGAAAATTAAACTATGACATTTTTGGTGAAACAGTAATTTTGAAAATTAAAGTTTATTCTTTTTAGTTGAAAATCTAACTAATTATTTACAAATGTATGGGTTGTGTTAAAAATTCGTCTTTTTTAGTATAAAATTGATCTTCTTGTTTTAAAATTCTTCTTACTGATTTAGGATTCAACAATTTTTCTGACAATTCTTTTTTTTTCATCATTAATTTATTGAATTGAAAATTTAACTTTCCATTTTTGGTTAAAAACGTATTGATATTTTTAATTGCAATCTGTTTTGGCGGATAACTCTGCTTTTTTTAATTGCGCTTCTTTCAGTTGAAAATTATTTTTTTAACTGCAAACTGAACTATTTAATTTTTCGTTGAATATTAAGTTCATGATTGAGACTTCATCTGTTTCGGTTCAAAACAAACCGTTTTGATTGAAAATTCAACTATTTTTTTCAAATGTCTTTTTTTTTATTAATTTCTATAATGATAAAATCTACTTTCGGTTAAAAAATTATATTTTTTAGATAAAAATCATATATTTGTTTGAAACTTTCTAGATTTTGTAGAAACTTCGTAATTTTGTGTAGAAACGTAATATTATTGGTTGAAAATTGATATTTTAAATTGAAAATTGACCTTTTGTACTTAATAATTAAATTTTTTTAATTTTTCTGTTTTGGTAGAAAATTAATCCTTTTGGTTTAAAATCGACCTTTTTTCGTAAAGATTGAACTATTCCGAAATAAATTTATCTATTTTGATGCAGTATTTAGAAATTCAGAATTTTGTTGAAAATTCGTTATTTTTGGTAGAAGAATAGACTTCTTAATTGCAATTTCATCTTTGTTTCGAGGATTCTATTATTACATGAAAAAGTCTTTTTTTGGTGAAAAACTAATTTATTTTAGAGAAAAGTCGATTAAACCATTTTTGATAGAAAAATGATATTTTAAAAAAATTGATATTTTTTTGTTAAAAATATAATTTTTTTAAACCATTTTTTTAAACAGGGAAATTAATCTTCGCGGTTGAAAATTCATCTTCTTCATTAAGGGTTCAAGTATTATTTTTTTGAATATTCCTTCATAGTTAGTCAACAATTAATTTATGTAAAATAAAATTGGATTATACCATTTTTTGTAGAGAATTGATATTTGAATTTAAAAATGTATCTTTTTTAGTGGAAAATTCAACCTTTTGGTTTGAAAATGCACATATTTCGATGAAAATTCGTTATTGCGGTAGGAAATTAGTCTTCTCGTTTGAAAATTTATCTTTGTGATTAAGAACAAAACTATTAAGTTGCACATTCTGTTTTTTTTTGTTAAAAATTAAATTCTTTAATTAAAAATTTAACTATCCCACTTTCGGTAAAAAATTGAATTATTAGTTACAAACACCGTCTTTTTTTATATAAAATTAATCTTCTTGATTGAAAATTCATCTGTTTGTTTGAAACTTCAACTATGTATTAATGTCTTCAAGGAAAATTTTCATTATATCATTGTTGGTGAAAAACTAATCGTCTTTTGTAGAGAATTAATTTTATGGGTAATAATTAATCTATTTTATATTATTTTTAACATAAATGTCCAAATTTGACTTTTTATTGTCTTATATGGGAAAAAACGTCTTGCATAATTGACCATAAAATAATTTTTATCGCTGCGAGATTCTGCTAAATAATACATAGAACCTGCTTGATTTTAAGTGAATTCTATCTTATTCTAAATACTTTTTATAATAATGTTCTTGTATTGAAAATTAATTTAGTTGAAAACAATTCACATCTACATAAAGTTTCTAACAATTTATAATAATAAATTCCGTACAAACAGATCATCTGAAAAATAACAAAAAAGGAATAAAATAATAAAAATAATTAATATAATTACATATACGTCACTGAAAAATCATTTGTAAACAACTTTTTCGATTACATTGGTATTGTTTTCTCATCAATTGCACTTCTTTAAAATAAAATAATGTTTTAAGATTACTGCAAGATTTCTAAATAGTTTTTACTCAAATTAAACAACATTTTAATTTAAAAATAAGTACTTTTCATTTTTTATTAGTTCACAACTAAGATATTAATAAAAAAATACTGCTTTCAATTGTAAAACTGCGCACTTACAAGATATTGTGTACTTTTCATAGATTTAATAAAATTCTCTGATATAGGCCACCATTGTGTGCTAAAACGTTTGAAACAACTTAATTAGTTTCAATTCACCCGACCCTAAAGCCAACAACTTACATAAACAATTTCTTCAAAATTCTGTTATTTATTAGGAAAATTTCTTTAATAAAAATTAATCTTTGTGATTGAAAATTCATATTTTTTGTTAAAACTTTTACTGTTTGTTGTCAAATTCATCTGTTTTAGTTAAAATTTGAAATAATTTGTAGAAAATTTAATTTTTTAATTGAATTATACGAGGGTAGTTCAATAAGTCCTTAGAATGAAGTATAAAAACAATTTTTTTTGTGTAAATTTTTTTTTATTTTTCAACATAATCTCCTTGGAGCTCTA
>NC_046662.1:112093716-112097766 GCF_010883055.1 Belonocnema kinseyi | reverse complement strand
CATATATCTAGTCGGGAGTGGTGCTGACTGAAAACAGATGATTTGGAGCGATTAGCGCGCCATCTGTTGGTCATTCTAAGGACTTATTGAACTACCCTCGTAACTAAAACTAAATACTGCATTATCCTATTTTTTTCAAATTTGATATTTTTGATTGAACCTTGATCTTTTTCAGTTAAAAGTGGAATTATTTGTTTGGAAATTTATGTATTTTATTGAAAAATTGTGTTTTTTGTTAGAAATATAAAACTACTTCCTTGAAAATTCATCTTTTTATTGGAGAATTCAACAATTTTGTTGTAAGTTCCTTTATAGTTAGTCCAAAATTAATTTATGTAAGATAAAATTGGATTTTACCATTTTTAGTAGAGAAATGATATTTGAAGCTAAAAATTGATCTTTTGTAGTTGAAAATTCAACTCCTTGGTTTGAAAATGCACATATTTTAATGAAAAGTCATTATTTCGGTAGGAAATTAGTTTTCTCGTTTGAAAATTCATCTTTGTGATTGAGAACAATACTATTAAGTTGCACATTCTGTTTGTTTTGTTAAAAATTAAATTATTTAACTAAAAATTTAACTGTCCCACTTTCGGTAAAAAATTGAAATTTTGAATCACAAATTGATATTTTTCTGTTGAAAAATCAATTATTGGTTTCAAACATCGTCTTTTTTATATCAAATTAGTCTTCTTGATTGAAAATTCATCGGTTTGCTTGAAAGTTCAATTATGTATATGTATCATCAAATGCATCTATTTTAGTAAAATTTCAATTAATTTGTTGAAATTTAATTATTTGTTGTTAAATATTAATTCTTTTAACTAAAAAGGAATTATCTTTTTTAGTTGAAAACTCCACTATTTGTTTGAAAACTAATCTTTTTGATTAGGGTTCAACTATTTTGTTAAAAATTGATTAACAATTCAACTTCACAGTTTCAGGATGAAAAATTATATATTTGATTAAAAATTAATTTTTTCATTTGGAAATTCGTTTTTCTGGTAGAAAATTATTTTTCTTTGTTAAAATCTTATCTTGTTTATTTAGGATTGAAATATTTTCTTGTTTTTTTTTGGTTTCTTAAAAATTAATCTCTTTAAGGAAAACTTTAATTATATCATTGATGGTTAAAACTAATCGTATTTTTGTAGAGAATTAATGTTATGTGTAAAAAATTAATCTGTTTTTTATTATTCTTAGCATAGATGTCCAAATTCGATTATTTTGTCTTAGATTGGAAAAAAATGTCTTGCATAATTTACTATAAAACAATTTTAATCGCTGAGAGATTCTGCTAAATAATGTGTAGAACCTGCCTGATTTTAAGTGAATTCTATTTTATTTTAAATACTTTTGATAATATTCTTCTTGCATTGAAAATTAATTAAGTTGAAAATTCTATTATTTGTTTAAAACAATTTTTTAAAATAGAAAATTAATCTTTGTGTTTGAAAAATCATCTTTTTTGTTAAAACTTTTACTATTTGGTGTCAAGTTCATCTCTTTTAATTAAAATTTGAAGTAATCTTTAAAAAATTTGATTTTTTCGATCGAATATTAACTTTTATAAACTAAAAACTGAATTATTCTATTTCTGCTTAAAATTTGATATTTTTATTGAAACTTCATATTTTTTGTTAAAAATTATTTTATGGTTAAGAATTAATCTGTTCTTTATTATTCTTAACATAGATGACCAAATTCCATTTTTTTGTCTTGTATCAGAAAAAACGTCTTGCATAATTTACTATAAAACAATGTTAATATTATTTGTTAAAAAAGATTTTTTTAAATAGAAAATTAATCTCTGTGATTAAAATTTCATCTTCTTTGTTAAAACTTTTACTATTTGCTGTCAAATTCGCCTGTTTTGGTTAAAATTTTAAATAACCTGTAGAAAATTTCATTTTTTTATTGAATATTAGGTTTTTTATACTAAAAACTGAATTATTGTTTAAAATTTGATATTTTTTATTAAAACTTGATTTTTTTAGTTAAAAATGGAATTATTTGTTTGAAAATTCCCGTATTTTGTTGAAAATTTATGTTATTTGTTAGAAATATAAATATGAAGACCCGATACATCCATAAACCTGAACATAATTCATTCAATCCCACATTTCTTGAACCATATATTGTTTAAAGGCACATAAAACATTGGAAGCCTATACATTTCATACAGCTATTTTGTTGTGAAGGTCAAGTGCAAGGAGTTTAATGGTACTTTTCTGATATTAAGTAAAGTTAGTGTAACATTGGTGTATTTTTAGTTATAAGTTAATGTTTTAGTTATTATTTGCATTCAATATAACCATTAAGTATTATTCCTGTGATGCATGGAATTTGTTGTAAAATTTCATTGTTTATAAAAAATGCGGTAGCAACTTATTGAGATTTTGCGGTTAATATTACATTTTGCAATTCTAGAGCGAACTGCTCGCAGTAAACAAATATATCAAAAAGATTTAGGATAAAAACATAAAAAGCTATTGTTTATTTTAATCCTGATTAAAGTAGTTTCTGTTAATTCACGAAAATTTTTATAAATGTGAATGGAATCTTTGTAAAATTTGTAAGAAAAATTTCAGTAAAAGCTTAACTTTCTTAAAGTTTTTGTAGTACATTTTCGTAACCTTTCATAGCAGAAAATAATAATTGATAGATTTTTGTAGATATATACGGAAGATTTACATTAAAGTGGCCAAATTATCTAATTCTGCGACCAGCAGTTCACTCTTGTATTCTAAAATTAATTTCTAACCTCAAAATCCCAAAAGATGTTGTCGCATTTCACACCAGCAATTGACTTTGCTAACAAATTCCATGCTTCAAAGAACTATTACTTAATGTTAATGTTTATATTAATAACAAATAATAGCTCAAACATTAACTTATAATAAAAACTATACTAACCCTACCGGTAGAAATCTCAGAGTATATGCTAAATATTCTCAAGGCTTTGAGAAGCTCATTGAAATTCTCCGCAGGCACTCAGGTAGATATATTTAATGGTCCAGATAGCTCGTTCAAATGCTTTGAAGGCTTTAAAATACCCTGTCCGAAATTGCAATAAAAATACGATCATAAATAAGAAGCAGAGAGGCTTAAATTGAAATAACTAGTCGACCATAAATAACAAGCAGAGACCCTGTATTGCGACGGTACGGGTGACAAGGTGGTGGTAAAGGAGGTGGTAAAGGAGAAGCGTTGATTCGTATTAACGACTTCGAATTTTGATTCGAGTTAGTCATCCAAAAATACTTGCACATGCTTGAACTGTGCGTCGCTCATTGGCTCTAGTTCGCGTACGTATTTAAAAATCAAGTACAGATGCGCACCGTAGACAATGAACGTCACTCAAATCCCAGCAAGCGCAGATCAAGCCAGCTCCTTTGGGATCATTTAACTTCAAGAAAACGCGTGTAACGTTCCATTACTGTCTAACTCACGGTGACTCACGAGTGTCCCTTTCGCAAGCGTGTAGCTATCAAAGAACGAGCAATCGTGTCAATTTTTTCAATATTTTCCAACTCTATCTAACCGATTCACAACTCGTGTCTCACGCATATAGCAATGGAAATCGAGTAGTGTGACAATCGAAATCGACAATATCGTTTAGAGATTTCATATTAAGGATTCTTATTTAAGAATACTAAAATTTCTTACCTTTCTTACAACTGATGTTACTTCAAATTCTTACTTTTAACGATATTTTTTACAAAACTTATTATGGACCATTATCACTTTTCACACTCACCATTTCAAACTGTAAATAAGACTTTTTCTAAACGTGAATACTAATTTTTACTGGCTCAAGTTTATAATAATACATAATACATAATAAATAAATACATAATACATACATAATACATAATAAAGAAATATGTTTAATAACCGTGTATAGATCATAAAAGTTCATAAAATATACAAGGTTTTGTTGAATATTTTTTGAGTTGACTGTCTTGTGGTATCGATTTTTTTTCATTTAAAGCTTTAGAGTAACAGCTAAATAGATAATGACCTTTTAGGGCCTTATAATAATATAAT
>NC_046662.1:112084111-112093616 GCF_010883055.1 Belonocnema kinseyi | reverse complement strand
CCGAGGTTCTGGTGGTTCGGAACCCACCTTAATCTGTAGGTCCCCCCATCGTGTACTTGACTGCAACCCAGTCCGTCAATGATGGGGTAAAAACCAGGCTTTATCCAATATGTCCGGGCAGACTCATCTGATCAGATCACTTGATTGCATCATAAAAATGCATCCGTGACTGATGATATATACCGGGACAGCCCCCTGCAAAAATGATCAAATAAAAAATCCAACTCTAACCGAAAATGCCTTTGACATGTTGAGCAGTATAAGCCTGTGACAACATTTCAACACAGAAATGTTTTTTATATAATTATAATAATAATTTTTGCCTTTGGATTCGTAATCAGCGACCATGAAAACCTCGTTATACCAATTTTGAAAAGAATCGAAAGTTTATTTAGCATACTCGATCACCATATTGGATCCGCCATTTTATTTTCGGAATTTTTGAGATCAGATTCGTAATCAGCAACCTTCATAGCCCCGTTATACCAATTTTGAAAAGAATCGAACGTTTATTTAGCATACCCTATCACCAGATTATATCCCCCATTTTGTTTTTGGGATTTTTTATATCAGATTCATAATCAGCAGCCTTTAAAACTCGGTTATACCAATTTTGAAAAGAATCAAAAGTTTATTAAGCATACTCGTCCGCCATTTCAAAAAAATTTCGAAAAATAATCTGGGAATCTTGAAGGCAAATAATCTGAAAGATTCCAGTAAAATTTTTTTATTTTGCAGAATTAAAAAGAAATGGTAGTTTAAAAAATTTTCAAGTTTAAAAAAATGAACTAAAATTACACATAGTCAACAAAATTTAATTGATGTTAATGAATTCATTTTAAAAATTTGCTTTCCGTCATAACTATTTTCATGAAATATTGCATGAGATTTAAGAGGGAAAAGGAATTTTCACTATACTTGTTTTTCAATTAAACATGAACAAAAGTTATTTCAAGCTAAAAAATAATCGTTGTGAAAAATTATTTATAAAATCGAGGAAAATATTTTATTGTTAATTATAACTGGTTTTGGAAAAGAAGTCGGGGTTAATCTTTGAAATAAATATTTTACAATTTTCATTGTTTATTTAACAATAGTTTTTACGGTTTAATGTTTTTCTCTCTCACTTAAGGTAAAAGTTGCAGCTATTATTCATTAGAATATTTTCCTCCATTTTATAAACAATTTTTAAAAAGGTTCATTTTTTGAACTTGAATTAACATATGATAATAATAAATAAGAAAGCACATTGTGTTTCATTAAAACACATAGTTTTTTTATTAAAATATTTCAAATTGCGAAATGAATTAAAATTAATAAATAAAATAAATACTATGTTATATATAGATTAAACAATATAATAAAAAATAAAATAAAATTTAGACTATTTTCTTTTCGGATATTTAGAAATTACACAAATAATTATATGTTTAATTTGATTGCGCATAAATAATGCTTTGTGTGGTTAGTAGACATGCATTGGGATCAGTGATGCCACATCTGAAACGAGATGTGGTCCAATTCTATGACAGGGCTATGTGTGTGTGAATAGAGTAGGAGACGATGTAAATGACTCAGTTGCGCGCGCAACCCATTTCTCCTCTTCTGAATTTGAAAACTCGAAGGTGCACGATTGCCGGTCGGAGCACTTCGGCGGTTCTATTTATATCTCTATCTGCTTTAAAATGAAATGAAGAGATTCAGATTTTAATATTTCCAGATTTCAATGCTGGCGATTCTCATGATCTGAATACTTCGCGCGCCTCTTTATATGCTTATATTTTGAGGTTATGTTATTTCAAGTATAAAATGTAAATTATATAAATATTAATACTATTAATACTATTATTTTGTTGAAAATGTAACTATTTTGTAAACAAGTCCACTTTTCTACCAAAAGTACAACTACTTTGTTAAACTTTTTATTTTTTTATTCGAAGGTTCATCTCTTTCGTTGGAAATATATTATTGAAACTGACAATTAATCTATACCATTTTTGGTTAAAAAATCATGAGTTTTGTTAAAAATTCGTCTTTCTTCGTAGAAATTAAATTGTTTATGGAAAATTTATACTTTTTAATTAAAAATTACAATTTTCGGTTGAATTATAAACTATAAATGTTTTTGGGTTGCAAGGTCGCTTTGTTGTAAATGCAACTATATTTAGAAGATTGTAAGGAAATTTTTTTCTACATTTTGAATGATTTTTTAAATTTTTGACAAAAACTGGAGAAAGTTACCAATATCTTGAAGTATTCAAAACGTTTTAAATAGATAAGAAATTTTCATAATATTTGTTAAAATCCTATAAAATAAAAATAAAATGTCTTTAAAATCTCCTAGGATCTTTTATGACATATCTGATATATTCGAAAATCTTTTTTTAATTTTCTTAAGAATCTTATAATCATTATTTACATCTAAATTTATAAACAAACTTATAATACTTATTTTATTGTATATGAAATCTGTACAAAATCTTTATTGCCTTAAAATGCTTATCTCAAAATTTCAAAATTTAGCTTTTATAATTTTATTTTGATTGTAAAATAATTGTAATTGGAAATTGATTGTAAATAATTGTAAAATAAATGCAAGAAAATTTATTTCATGAAGCAATATCTCATGATTATAAAAAGAGAAAAAAATTGTTAAGGTAAGTCTTTGTAACATTTTAATAACTAATGAACATATTATTAGATTATTTTTCCTTGATTCTGGCCGATGGTCAAACATGTTACAAAAAACCGTCGTGAAATTTCAAATAAAAACTGTACTCTATACATTAATTTTTTTTTTAAACTAATAATACTTTTATAAATATTGCCAAAGTTTATTTGAATACGACACACATTGACTTTTATTGAAAAAATTCCTGTAAATAGTTGGTGATTTTAAAATTTCACGATATTTGTGTACCATGTTTGACATTTGAAAATTGATTTCAGAAAGAAAATTATAAAAATATCTCCATTAGTTAGTAAAATAATATAAAGAATCGCCTTTTAAGTTATAATTGAAATTGAATAAACAGATATTTCTCTTATCGTTTTACAGCATATGATTTTTCACTAAACGTACAGCAGATTAAGATACACTTAAAAATAAAAATAAGAAAGTTCAGAAATTCATGCAGTTTTCTGTTCAGATAATCCCACACATTTTAAAATGAAATTCCTTTCCACACCACATTCAAAGGAAAATTTTACAACATTTTTGTCAAATGATTATTCTTTTGAACAATTCGAGTCTTTTTAAATGATGTTTAGGACATTTAGAAGTTTGGAAGATATCAACGAATAATTGATAAATTTTGAGACATTTTTTCAAGTTTTTAAATATTTCTAATACCTTTAAAACAAAATAAATTCAAAAAAAATATTTTTAACTTACCACATTTTTCTGAAAATTTAAAAAAAGCATTCAAGATGTCAAAAACCTGACTTATATAATCTTCTAAATTTTTCACAGTATTTTAAGAAAAATAATTTTATCTCCTTGAAATCTTTCTGAATTCCCTTAAAGCTTCTAAAGTTTTTTTGTTCGAAATTTTTTAAAATCTACAGTTCTAAAAATTTAAGTACAAAATTAGATTTGAATCTCTTGCATTCTTCTAAATATTTCTTGAATTTACTGGATTATTTACGTTTTTAAAACTTTTTAATCTTATCAAATTGAAACATTTTCCTTTAAAATCTTCTACACTATTCTTTTAAGTTTTCGGAAAAATCACGAAATAATATAAAAAAATTGTGATATTTTTTAAAATTTTCTCTCAGAATTCATTCCATTCCATTTTTAATTGATAAATAATTTTCTAAATGAAAATATAACTATATGTTTAAAAATTGAACTATTCTGTTGTAAATTCGATTGTGTGTTTTTATTTAAACAATTTTTAGTTGAAAATTGATTTTTTCCATCGAAAATGAAACTATTTTAAAGTTAAATTTTTTTAGAATAACTATTTTGGTTGATAATTTAACTTTTTTGTTGGAAATTCAATTTTGTTGTTGTTAAAAAAACATTTTTTGGTAGGAAATTGACCTTTCTCAGTCAAAAATTCTTCTTTTTTGGTAGAAAATTATTCTTTTTGTTTGAAAATTTATCTATTTTTGTTAAGAAAGTTTTTGTTGTTTTGAAATTGATTTAGAAAATTTTGAAATTCTGTTTTCAGTAGAAAGCTATTGGTTTGAAAATTAAAATATTTGCTTGTATATTTAATTTCTTGCTTGAGAATGTAAATATTTTGTTGAAACTTAGATTTTTGGGGTTGACGATTATTTTTCAACTGAAAATTTATCTATTCAATTTTTCGTTGAAACATTATAATTTTAGTTGAAAATTAATTTCTTTCGTTGAAAATTTCATTTTTTGTCTGAAAATTTAACTAGTCCATTTTTGATCGTATACTTATTTTTTTTAGTTTAAAATTCGTTTCTATAGATAAAAATTGAACAATTTTGTTGATAATTTTTCTTCTTGAAAAATTTTCTTTTTATTTATAAACTGATCTTCTTTGTTGGCGAATTATTCTTCTTCAAAATTAATTTGGTTTAGATAAAAATTAAGTTCTTTTGTTGATAAAATCGAATTGATTTGGGTTTAAAAATTAATTTTTTCAACTGCAAACTTCAGTGTAAGCTACAATGTTTAAGTTAAAAAATGTATTTTTCAAAGTAATTTCCTAGGCTAAAAATTTAACTAATTTATCGAAAATTTGTTTTTTATTTGTTAAAAATCCATTGTTTACTAGAAATATGACTAAGGCATGCAGCACTCAATTTGAAACATTTTAAACCTAGAAGTCTTATCTCCTATATCTATTCACATAAAGTCAATTATATTTGCCTTTTCGCAATAAGCCTAATTAATGGTTCTAAGGTAACTCGGGATTTCAAAATCTGAATAAATTTGAGGAGCAGCTAGATCATCATTCGTGAGGTCGGGAGAGTTCGGGTTCCTGCTCGTGCATTTTCGGCTTTACACGAGGTTGGGCTTAGCAGCATTTAACAGAGCCGACTCATCGACACGCTACGTTTGAATGTGTCGCTCCCAGATATGAGAGTGGTGGGGGCTAAAAAATCCCACGTTCTGGAGACACTAGTCGGCAGTGAAACAAAAAAGGGCCCCTCCCTGCTTTCTGTCACTTGTTTTCCAACAAAAAAATGTCTGAAAATATCGCGATTTTCACAAAAAAGGAGACGAACACATCCTTCCGGGCGATTGAAAATAAATACAGAGCCTATCAATTACAGTTTGCAGTTTGAATAGCTTTAATATATGCATTAGAACTGACGATAATATAGTTGCACATTTTTGTGCTTTTAAGCAACAATTTTTATTATTTTTCAAATTTCTCAACTGAAATTGGTTCACAACAGTTTTCCTCATACTCATGAATTTTTCAAATTTTTTCCATTGCCCCTTGTTTAAACAATAATGCTATAAACTTGACTCTTCCTAAATGTACCCAAAAATCCTTACTTTTTTTACATTTTTCAGTCTGCCAAGCACAAAATTTTTTTTAAATAAACGCCTTCAAGCTCATTAGCGTAGAACACTTTCAGCTTTTAAATAACTGTTTTTTTGTTCCGCTAGCATTTTTTTTGACTGTATTGTTAAGCTTCAAAGGCAGATGCCTATAGTTTTCTCGCCGATAGTAGAGCCCATTACCGTTATCCCCACAGCATTTCCGGTCCATGCCTATATGGCGATGAGCCCTCCAGAAAAGTGGCATTAGGCTGCAAGTAGGTTAGTTTGAGGTTATTGTGGGGAGTGTTTTTGTGATTTCGTCTGTATTAATTATCCCCAGGGATGTGTTAGTTAAATACCCTAGGTAATTTACAAAGTTTTTTACGGTAAATTACTAGATATTTTACATGCCTAGTTTCTTACATTATGTCAATTACGCATACATGAGACTTTGCTTTCTGCGATTCCGCTTCCCCTCCACAAATATAACCTCTTAAACTTGTTTATCATTGCAAACATTCCTTGAAATAAATTAACAAAATCACATAGATACATACGTGCATTATAATAAAGTTGGTTCATCAGTGTATATTTTATTACCTACTAATTTTTTTCCAAAACTAAATATAAAAACATATGACCAGCTTTTCAGGTATAAAATATTAAATTGATCAATATTTCATAATAATAAAAAAAACATATAAATGTGAAAAATATTTACAAATTACAAAGGTTTTTTCGGTTACAATAATTCACCGGTATTCCTAAAAAATATATTAAAACATATATCAATTACAAATATTTAAATGAACAAAAGTAAAAATATTTCAACATTATTTACATAACTTTGTGCCAGGAGGCGCTTACAAGCAACATTCTTTAATATTATGTTGCAAAAATAAAACATTGCGCTCCATTTGGATGATTTTGATTATTTTTATTTACTTGGATACGTTTAAAATTATCTCACCCCATGGAATTTACGAAAGCCCGAAGTTGTTTCTCTATTTCAGTTTATTTAACATTATTATTTTTGAATAAGAAATATTCGCATCAGAAAAAGAAATCCTACGAATGCCCATACCAAAAATTCAAAAAAGTGATGTTATGTACAGGTCTAGAGTTCCGCCACCTTGGTACGTAATTTACTAGGTATTTTACCTGTTTCATACGTAAAATACTTGACTTAGGTATTTTACGTAAAAAACCTCAAGTTATGCGTAACTGCGCATCTCTGATTATCCCACTGATTCCAATTATCAAAAATGTCGAAAGTGAAAGGCGTTCGGAGGCATCGAGCAATTTAAAACATTTCAAGATTCGAGAACGAAAACAAAAGTTAGTGAATAAATGATAAGTAATGTTTATGATGCAATGCAGTCAAAAATCAAAATGAAATCTGAATATTGTATTATTATAGCAACATAAATAAATTGCATATTCTTAAGACTACTCAATTTTAATTACAATTTGTTTAATAATTCTTTTTTGTTTAATAAACAATGCATTATTTTACCGAATTACACTTTCTGAAATAGTTTTTTACAGAAAAGTAGCTTACCAGTCAACTGATCCTTTACAGATTAAAAATAGAAAAAATTATTTTATAAATTGTAGATGACCTAAAAAGAAAAGAGATAAGACCTTGAAACTGCCATTTTAATTGACAGATTATTGAATTTTCAAGTTATTACTTTAGTCATTGATAATTTTTATATATGATCTTCAACTCTTGTCGATGAAAAAGCACTGAAAACGCACTGGCAAATGGCACTGTGCCGCCAGTGCGTTTTTCAGTTGCTGTTTGTGCCGACTTTTAGCACCTAAACTGCACTCAGAAGTGATGGGACGGTCACATAATGTTCCTATTGTATTCGTAACGTACCGGTCGGGTAGAGTTATTTAGAGTACCTAGCCGCAACCAAACCCTCTCCCGTTTTAGAATTTTCTTTAAATTATTAACACTTTTGTTCAATTTGTTAATTTTCTCATTATACATATTTATAATTATAACTTATATGCCGACATACTACTTTGAAGTTGAATTAAAAAATGTCTTTTGGCGTATCACATTCTATTTACGAGATACGTTATTTTCACTCCGATTCCAAACCTCCAGAAGAAAAAGTTAGATATCTGAAATAATCGAAACCCGTAGATTCGGAATTTCTATCCTTCTCGTTGATAATTTCAAAATTTTACAAATTTTAAAGGACTCCGCAGAAAATGTACATGAAATGGCTTTCGATCGATTTTGATTAAACTTCGTAAAATTGTAGTTCTCAATGTCTCGATCAAAAGTGTTATGGGGCACAAAGTCCGAAAATGGACAGTTTTCGAGTTATAGAGGGTTTAACATCCAGCCCTTTTATTTATTTATTTATTTAGAACAGTGTACGGACAGGGCCCTTTGTTACAATCAACTTATGAACTAATTGAAGAGAAAGCTTAAATCTAAATCAGCCGACCAAGTATAATGGCCGCGATTGCTGATTAAATTGCGTAACAAATTGTTTAAATCTGTCGCATTTGTGTCGAAAAAGTCGAACCTGTTGTTGAACTTTTTATTTACAGCATTTGCTTCTTGACATATCCTAGATAATGTCGAATTCGCTCCATAGTTTGTGCGATGATGAGGTACATGAAAGAGTGCTTTTGATCGAAGAGATTTCACGGGTGCATTTAATTTAATATCGGAAAGTAAACTAGGGCAGTCAATAGAATTATTTAAGATATTATGCAGGAATCGTAAATCAGCAATAAGGAATCTAGTACAAATTTTAGGGATATTGAGTAGCGCTCTAATCCCGTCAAAATCGTGGTCGCGCCTGTTCATAGCCATACCCAGTTGTCTAGCTGCGAAACGAAGGAAACGGTTCTGAATGCGTTCGAGTCTAATCTTATGAACGGCATATTTCGGAGACCAGATGACTGAGCCATATTCTATAAGTAGTCATACTAGTGAGAAGTATAGAACCTTTAACGCAAGTGGGTTTTTAAGTTGCGAAACATTTCTAGTTACGAAGCCCAGAGATCGAAGGGCCTTGTTTGCAGCGGCAGAAATCTGATCAACTTAAGATACTGTCTCATCAAAGTGTACCCCAGTGTCACGCACACGTGTGACCCTGTCCAGCATCTCCTCCCTGATGAGATAGTTGTACTTAGGAAATTGTTTTTTCCTACAAAAAGATATGACTACAGATTTTTTGATATTAAGCTGCATCCCATTTATAGTGCACCAAACTTGCAACCGATCAAGGTCGTACTGTAGATCGATACAATCTAGATGGGAGTTTATTTCTTCGTATACTCTAAGATCATCTGCGAAAAGCAGAAAGAAACAAAACTTAATAAATGAGCCGATGTCGTTTACATGTAGGAGGAACAAGAAAGGTCCCAGATGCGTGCCTTGGGGTACACCAGACGAGGCGAGAAACACTTCAGAGAGTTTCCCATTAGGACGTACTGATTGCAATCTACCATCCAAATAGCTGGAAAGCAATGAGAGTAAGTTAGAAGTAATCCCAAAAGCTCTGAGCTTTGCCACTAGAATGCCGTGGTCAACTGTATCAAACGCTTTCGAAAAATCAGTATAAACTGCGTCGACTTGAGAGCTCAATTCAAGCCTTTGTGATAAATAATGCGTGTAGATACAAAGATTAGTTACCGTAGATTTCTTTCTCATGAAACCGTGCTGCTCCTCTATAATAGTGTTACTAGAAGCAAGGTAAAGATGGTCAAAAATAATACTCTCAAAATCTTTAGCCATGGAATTAAGTATAGTTATTGGTCTGTAGTTTTTAACATCTTTACGGTCACCAGATTTAAAGATGGGAACAACTATGCCCTTTTTCCACTCATGAGGGAAGTACAGTCTGTCAAGTTAAAGCGTGGGTGGCTTTACTCGCAGTCGGTAAGGTGTGTCGGCATGATTTTGGTGTCAAAATATTAAGAAGAGCTCCCTCTTTCATGCTATTTGATTTAACATTCAGTTTGCTTTCAATTCTCATCTTGTTACCACGTTACAAA
>NC_046662.1:112079720-112084011 GCF_010883055.1 Belonocnema kinseyi | reverse complement strand
TTGCGTGGGCCCAGGAAAATGTTGATCGAGATTGGGACGAGGTAATATTCACCGACGAGGCTTCTGTTTGGGGTTACGTGACGTCATCACATGCCTGGACATGCGTTCGATGTCCCCAACAGTAATAGGTGCAAAAGGTGGTTCAGGCGAAGTCGGAGTGCGAGATCTAGGACGGCAACATTTTGCATAGGACCCATCGTCAAGAGGCGTTGCGTGTTGAGCACAACCAAGATGGTAAGGAGTTTGACATGCAGAGCACAATACCGCATCAATCACAGTGCCTTTACATCCACGACAAATTTTCTCAGCGGGTATGAGTAGTTTGTCGGGTTTTTCCTTGGCAGGCATATTTAAACAACAAACTAACAAATATCCAAAATAGTTAATGTCCACTAGACCACATTTAATTTTGAGCTTATGTTGCAACACACTTGTACACAAAACGAACACTCTGGAGCGACCGCACTGCTTATTTTCGAAAAATTAATTGATAGCACTCAACAAAAAACTAAAGAATTTATCTTCGCATCAAAATTACTAGTTTACGAGTACTACCATACAGGAAATTAGATATTTATTAGCGATCACCACCGAAGCGACATTAGCAGCCAGCGGCCATATTTTAAAAAACCTTACCAAATTTCTCGAAAACTGCAACTCTGCGAAAAAAATGTTCCCTATGAATGTTATTGGGCTTTAACGGAGAAATGCAAAGAAAGTCATGGCCTTAAGACCAATGAAGGCAAGTCATGAGTGCGATTTAGTAATTATCTAGCCAATGAAGGCAAGACATGAGCGAGATTTAGTCATTACTGAGCCAATGCAGGCAAGATTTGTCCAGGATGCTGTCAATATCTAGCCAATGAAGGACTGAAATGAGCTTGATTTAGACAATATCCGACCAATGAAAGCAAGTCATGAGTGCGATTTAGTAATTATCTAGCCACGAAGGCAAGACATGAGCGAGACTTAGTGATTATCTCGCCAATGGAGGCAAGATTGGTCCAGGATGTTGTCAATATAGACTAAGTCATTCTCATCTCTTGCCCTAATGGGTTCTATGTTGATTTCCTCTTTACATCTTGTCGTTATTGGATGAATCTTAGTAATAAATCACAAGTTCACATTGAATGACCTTCAAAATGACCTGTGTCTTAAGGCCACGACTTTCCTTGAATTTCCCCGTTAGAGCCCAATAACTTTCATAGGGAACATTTTTTTCGCAGAGCTGCAGTTTTCGAGATATTTAGTAATGTTTCTTAAAAGGGTTGGATGTATAACCATCTATAACTCGAAAACTGTCCATTTTCGGACTTTCTGCCCCATAACACTTTTGATCAAGACATTGAGAACTACAATTTTACGAAGTTTCATCAAATCGACCAAAAACCATTTTTTGCACATTTGCTGCGGAGTCCTTTGATTTTTAATCCCTTTCAGCTGGTCTACTTGATAGCCTAGTCGCATTGGCATAGGCACACCGATTTTCACTGACACTATAGTATACACTACTAACACACCTTTTTAAAGACCTCAAAGTCTTGAATTATTGGGTTAAAATAGCCTTGTAAAAATTTAAATGGATACTTGAAGGGGAACCCAGGTATAAAAGAATAGTGGTACAGGTAGTGCTGAAGAAACAGCACTGAGAGCTATTGCTTTGTACGTTTGTAAAGTTTTTTTTATCTGCTATTTTGTACACTTGGATAATTAATTAAATATAAAAAGAAACAAAATATATTTTGCATTTTTTTTATATCAATACTTTTTTATTTTTTGCACAAAAATTCTTTGAGCCTAATTTTTGACAGGGAAAATCAAATTCGAAAATCCATCACCAATATTATTAAATACTACACACTGTTGAAAAGTTTTGTAATTTTACCGCACTTATACTATGAAAATGTAACGTAAATTTACAAGCGTGGTATTGGAAAATTAATTTAATATTTTTGTATAGTAATTTGAAAAATTTTTAAGATTTACAATACGAGTGTGGTAAGTTTTGAACATAGAGCGAACGGGAGATATTTGTGCGCTTACACTGCGTAGCGCCATGCGTTTCTAGCTTAAACTTTACAGTGCACTGTAACAGTACTCTAAAGCCATTAAATGATTAAATTTGCATAATTATATGTAGATATATAAAATAGTTCTGTGTTATATAAGCATTCTACATGAATTATATAATTTTACTTTGTAATATGTGTTGCCTAATATTAGGCATTCAGTGTGATGTGTCTCGTATTCGATACCAGAAGGACGAGCAAATCGGGTTTCAACTATTAGTTTTTCTGTTAGTAATCATTGTTTGTAGGATATCATGCATTTATTTTTTCTTGATCAGAAAAGATAAAAGTTGTCAAAGGGTTTTCAGGTTATTCGAATGCAGTCTTATCAATATGACATTTTAGAGAAGTTTAAGTGTGGGATATGTGATTGTTAATAAATGATCAAGTATTTTATTCTTGTTATAATAACTCAATAATATTAATTGACACTAAGTGGAATGACCCTTGAAATTTTTAAATTCTTATATTCCCATTTCATTTAAATGTGAAGGACGATCAGAGATGCGCATAACTTCCAAATTAAAAAATATGTAAGATAGTTCATAGACTTGGAAAAACCGCAATATTAAAAATCCCAGGTGCGAATTGACCGTCGGCCCACGGTCGGGCCATCCGTTGGACGGTCGGTCCAACTTTGTGCGCTACTGGTCGGGCCAACCAACTAAATGATAACGGTCAACTGCCTTAGGCTTCTCCACGTCGGCCCAATATTTGGTCCCATATATGGGCCATCTATTAAACTGACGCCAACCCAACCTTTGACAAAAATTAATTTAAAAAGAGTTATTCTTAAAATTATTATATAATCTTCACTTTTTACCATTACTAAATACAAAATTCATACACACGGTTACTTAAACTTTTAATCGCACGCTTTAACGCTTTAAATAATCTAACTCGACCCCAGTTGCGAATTAACCGTCGCCCACGGTCGGGCCAACCGTCGGGCGGTCGGTCCAACTTTGTGCTCCACTGGTCGAACCAATCAGCTAAATGATAACGGTCAACCGCCTTTAGCTTCTCCACGTCGGGCCAATATTTGGTCCCATGTATGGGCCATCTATTAAGATAACGCCGGCCCAACCATCGGGTGCATCAAGGTGGCTTATGTCAATCTGACTGCTGTATCCAGAGTCGGACCTATTGCATTATTGTGGTCGTAACGACCAATCTGCCACAATTCATCCGATTTTCGTACCATAGTTGGGCCAAAATTGGGCTGATGGTTGGCTATTCGCTCGCCGCTGACGTCCTTCGCCAATGTTGGTTATACCATGGCAGCTTGAAAACATCTTAGTCGGCCCAACTCTGGTGACCGTAGATCGGTTACCATAGCAGAGCCAACTTTGGGCCGATGGTCAAGCTCTGGCATCCGACCGAATTTCGTACCTGGGTCCATGATTTGAACCCTAACTAAGTTAGTGTATTTTACCGCGTACTCTAACCACTCGGATATCGAAGCACTTGAAGTTTGTTGACAAAATCTGTGTGTTGTATTTTCTTTATATATTAATTTGGAAAGAGGATTGACAAATTGGGAAGCTACACTTTGAAAATATTCAGTGTTTGATGCTTTTTTAGAATTTTTGAATTTTTCAAGATATAAAATTAACTTTATTATGAATTAAAATAGATACATTTTGAATATACAGCATAATTCAATTATTAATTCTGAATGCTTCATTTCAACTTCTAGAATTATGATATTGTGTCACAAATTAACAAAGGTTTTTTATTTTTGTTGAATTGAATCTAAAGTTAATAATTTAAAAGATATCTAAATAATAAATATTTACCCTTAAACGTCTCTATTTTTGGCTAAGAATTTGTAATGGTTTATTTTGAATATTTATATATTTCTACGAGCAACACACCAATCCGACCATCCAATTAATATAAACAGATCAACTGCGGTCAAAAGCAAATCTATCGAAATGAAGTAGGTTATTTGCACCCGATGTTACGGGCACATGTGACGTCGGCGGAGAGGCCAACTCTTGACCATAGTTGGGCCGACTGCAGTTCCACGTTCTTTCTGTAACAATGAACCAGAGTTTATCCGACTTTTTGCTCATACTCGGGATAATGTTTGACCGACCATCGGATGTATCAAGGAGACTTATGGGGCATTATTCCTCAACTGCCCCAACTCAAAAAGTCATGTTTTTCGATTGTCTCTAAATTCTGGGAATATGTTCGCCTACCCAACAGTAGTTAAT
>NC_046662.1:112070801-112079620 GCF_010883055.1 Belonocnema kinseyi | reverse complement strand
ATTTTTCATAGTAAAAAAGTCAAGCTTTCTTTTGAGACTATTTAAAAAAAAATCGTAGATGCCTAAATTGCGAAAAAAGTTAAATAAACTATTGATTTATTGTAAAAATTGTTTAAACTTTTTTTTTTGTTATAAATAATAAAATAGAATGAAAGCATGTAAAAAGCACTTTCCAAGACCCTCATAAAAATTTTAAATCGCGTAATTAGAAAGGAAGTTACAGGCGTTTGAAACTACCCCTGCAGGCATTGGGGTTGAAAATTCAACCCCCCCCTCACTTGGGGAGGGTTGGTAATCCTGGTCTATAAGTTTGTGGATTAACTACTGTTGGGTAGGCGAACATATTCCCAGAATTTAGAGACAATCGAAAAACATGACTTTTTGAGTTGGGGCAGTTGAGGAATAATGCCCCACGTATTCTGCAAGAACTTTAAAAAAATTCAAATTTGGTAAATAATGAAAACAGTTCCAAATGGTTAGTCGACGACGCAGATGCACGAGGTCGCGCCCCAGGTTGGATAATACGTATTCGACGAGAACTTTTTAAAAATTTAAATTTTGTGAATAATGAGAACAATTCCAAATGGTGAGTCAACGACTTGGATGCACCCGGTCGCGCCCTATATATCTTATCACTTATTCTACAAGAACTTTTCCAAAATATAGATTGTTTCAACAGCCAAAATCACTAAAAATTATGTGTCGAACATCCGGGTTGCCGACTTGCCATTTGGAATTGTTTTCATTATTCACAAAATTCAAATTTTTAAAATGTTCTCGTCGAATACGTATTATACAACCTGGTGCTCGATATGGTGAACACGGATCGTCGAATCGACATTTGGAATTTTTTTCCTTATTTACAAAATTTAAATGTTTCAAAAGTTCTCTTGGAAAACGTTTTAAACTACCTTGTGTTTGACCTGGAACACCCGGATCGTCGACTCACAATTTTTAGTACTTTTAGCTGTTGAATCAATCTAAATTTTGAAAAAGTTTTCGTAGAATAGTACTAAGATACCTGGAGCGCGACCTGGTGCACCCGGGTCGTCGAATCACCATTTGGAATTAGTTTCATTATTGACGAAATTAAAATTCTTTTAAAGTTCTCGTAGAAAACGTTTGAAATTAATTTGTATTGGACCTGAAGCACCCGGATTGTCGACACATAATTTTTACTCATTTTTCCTGTCGAAACAATCTAAATTTTGAAAAAGTTCACGTAGAATACGTTCTAAGATACCTGGGGCGCGACCTGGTGCACCCGAATCGTCGACGGACGATTTGGAATTGTTTTTATTATTCACAAAATTTAAATTTTGAAAAAATTCTCGTATAATACGTGCTTAGCTACTTAATGCGCGACTAGATTCGCCCAGATCGTCAACACACTAATGGTAGTTATTTTGACAATTGGCGCAATTTAAATTCTTCAAAATTTCTCATAGAATATGTGCAACACTAACTGATGCGTGAACCGGTGCACCCGGGTAGCGAACTTACAATTTGCTGTTCGAATTTTTCTCTTCAACAACCGTCGAGATATCCAGCTACTAGACTTGTATTATTTATTTTTTTATACAAATATATCTAAAAGGACATGATGCTGCTTCCGTCGTAGTTACTGATGTCAATAACAGCGAAAATGCTGTTCATCATGATGAAATAAAAAGTTTCATAGATACTTGATACGTGAGTCATGTTGAAGCATGTGATCGCATATACGGTAGATCGTTGAAAAATATAACTCATGATGTTATTAGGTTGCCAGTACATTTGCCTAATCAGGAAAGTGTTACTATTGACGAAGCTAAAAGTTAAGATGCTATAAGAAACGCATTGGAAAAAGAAACTATGCTGATCAATGATTTTAATTTATATGGAAGTGTTACTGATGCCAAACGATATACGTATTTGAAAATACCATCTCACTACGTATTTAAAAAACAAATTGGATCAAAATTATCAATTTGACAAACACGAAAAACAAAATTTGACGTTATTGGACGGATATACTCTGTTTGTCCGACTACAATAGATCTATTCTATCTGAGACTATTACTTGTAACAATCAAAGGGGCTATAAGTTTTCAAGATCGCAGAACTGTTAAAAACGAACTTCTGATACTTTTCAAAGAACATGTTTATCATTAGGTCTCATCCAAGGTAATGAGAGGTGGGATCGTGCTATAGCAGAAGGAGAAGTTTGGATGATGCCCCAACAATTAAGACGTTTATTTGTTCGTATTTTAATATACTGTCAACCTATCAATTCTGAGGAACTATGGGGTAAATTTAAATATACTATGTCACTTAGTACCACAAATTAAATGAAAAACAAAAAGATATACTTGACATAATCCTTAATGTTGCTTTGTCGAACGAAGAAAGGCCTTCTACTTCATGTTTTTATATTGATGGACCTGGTGGCTCAGGAAAGACATACATTTATACAACTAAATATCATTTGTTAAAAGGCAAGGAAAGAAATATACTTACGATGGAATTTACAGGTATTGCAGTAATATTATTTCCTCAAGATTCTTCATGAATGTTGATTCACCACTTGGTGGAAAAATTATAATTCTTGGTGGAGATTTTAGGCAATTACTGCCTGTGAAAACTCATGCAACTCGCAGCGAATTTGTAAATTTATCCATTAAATTCAGTTCACTTTGAAAAGACGTCTCTGTATTTTCACTAACAGAAAATATGAGTACCACAAAAAGCAGAATTCGAAAAGTATTCATTGTCGGTAGAGATGGTGGCACTACAAACTGATACAGTTTTGGAATTCATCTAGTAGAATATAGTACATAAGTAAAATATAATATCGGCGATAATAGAAGTCGTATTATGAGAAAGTCAGTTGAAAAAATATTTATCGAAATAGTTATCGGCTATTGATAAAATTAGACATTTACTTTTCCACTTCTGTAGATATTAACCTCAAATAAAGAGGTGACCATATGAGTAAGAAAAGCTCACTATAACGATTATTACCAATGGAGGGTAGCTGTTTTTGTATAAAAGATGTCTGCAAAACACATCCCTTAATTAATTTTCGTTTAGTTAAGGCATTTTATTCTCTAATAATTTTTCTTTAATAATGTGCTGGAAAACAACGTTACTAATGCTTCTTTCAAATAATAGTACTTTCATTAGTGATTATAAATTAATAATAATATTTATTTTCCCATAATAAACTAGAGCCAAGTATTCTTGGTATTCTAAATAGGATCCTATATAGGAACCTACATAGGATCCTATATACTTAATGTTTATGTGCCACCTATACGAAATGACAAAGGATCCTATATAGGTGCCTGTATATGACACTCGCTAATAAAGTACCTAATGGTACCTAACTAATGGTATCTCATGGTACCTAACTAATGGTACCTCATGGTACCTAATAGTAAGTTTATGTCTCTAGGTGCTTCTAGAGGACCAAACAAACTTCTGCGCAGCTGTAGGTGCCACAGAATACTACTGCGCATCTAAAAATGGTCCCATACAGAAACATATACACACTCAGAAAAAAGTTTAGATGATTCAACAAGAAATTGGTTGTATTAAACAAATAAATACATTGCTATATGGTCAATTAAATGTTTGGTTGATTCAGCCAAATTTTTTGGGTGATAAAGTTTGATTTAGTACAATAAGTATTTTGGTTGATCCATCCAATTATTGGGGATGATCCAATCGAATATGTTGGTTGATCTAAACAAATATTTTGTTTGAATTACTAGGCAGTCTGATAAGTACCTAGAAATTCTAAGAGATGGCATTAGTATTCACTAATGTGAACCATTTTCGTCGAGCGGGATCCTTCAAATGACGCCTGTCAAAACTTCAGCCATTTATGTTTACGCATTTACAAGTGACAGCACTGAGAAGCAACTAACCTCCGAGTTTTTTTTTAATATGGAAAAATCTGAGTTACGAGTTTTGATCAAACACTACTATCTTCGCAAGAAAACGATATCCGAGACCAAGGCCAAGCTGGATAAGTATTACCCGGACTCTGCACTGTCGATTGGAACGATTCATAAGTGATTTACCGAGTTTCATTGTGGCCGTACGAGCACAGTTGATGCTGAACGAACTGGGCGCCCAAAAGAGGTCACTACACCAGAAAATGTCGAAAAAATCCATGATATGATGTTGAATGATCCCAAAGTGAAATTGAGAGAGGTAGCTAATGCTGTAGGCATATCATTGGAACGTGTGGGCAATATCGTGCATTCAGTTTTGGGCATGAAGAAGCTCTGCGCGCGATGGGTGCCGCGTTTGCTCACAGTGGACCAAAAACGAATTTATGTGACAACTTTCCAGCAGAATTTGGCATTATTTTCGCGTAAGCTGACCGAGTTTTTGCGCCGATTCATAACCATGGATGAAACTTGGATCCACTACTACACTCCTGAGTCAACGCAACAGGCAAAACAGTGGGTTCTACCGGGCCAAAGTACTCCGAAGCGTCCAAAAACGCAACAATAGGTCGGAAAGGTTATGGCCTCCGTATTTTGAGATGCACATGGCATAATATTCGTGGAATATCTTGAAAAAGATAAAACCATAACCGGAGCATACTATTCATCATTATTGGACCGATTGAAAATCGAAATCTCCGAAAAACGACCGCATTTGAAGAAGAAAAAACCGCTTTATCATCACGACAATGCGCCTGTTCATTTATGCTTAGTTGCACAAGCAAAATTGCATGAAATCGGTTTCTAATTGGTTCCTCAGCCACCGTATTCACCAGACCTGGCCCCCAGCGACTAGTTTGCATAAACTGTTTTGTTGAATCAACTCAATGTTTCTTTTAGTGCAGAATCCTATATAAGATCCTATACAGGAACTTGTATAGGATCCTTTATATAATCTTACGTCATTTCCTATAGGTGGCACCTATAGGTGAAACATATACAGAATATTCAAAAAGTCCCGGGACTGCCAAATAAATCCTTAGGTACAATTTTTATAAAGAAGTTTGAGGTCATTCTTGAAGTAACTTTCAACGAGGATTCCAGTGGTGATCTTAGTTTTGACCTTGACCATGACCTTTATGGTTATTTCAAGGTCACCTTAGTTTTTTTAATGGAATAGTCCATTTTTGACATTAGCAATTGAAACAGCGGAAAATTATACGTTAAAAAGTATAGTCACGTCATAGGTAAGGTGTGACCTTCGTGGACATATCAATGTCATTTAAACTTTAATATGGTCTGAATATTTTTTTGCAAGCTAGCTTGTGAAGTTATAACGCAATATTTTTTCACAATTTATAGCACTGTCTGCACTTCACTCTATACCGTCAACATAAGTTTGATCTCTTTATATTATTCCTTGAAGAGACATGATAATTCGTAATTGCAGCAGCGAGGAACTGTGCAGAATAGCGACTGTAGGCGACTGCCTACAATTGTAACGTTTACTGAACTGTCGTGTTGCCCATATGCGTACTTGGAAGATCAGTAGATTTAACTTGGTTTTCAGTAAAATATAAGGTTTTTTTTCTGTGTTGTAAGTTTTAAACCTAATGACACAACCGACGAAAAAGAGCGTAAATTTTTGCAAAGGAGTGAGTAATTTCATATTTTTGTAAATTAAAAGAACATACTGATAGTATTTACAAACCATTCGGAGAAATCAATGACAAGAAAATAATTCGATAATCGTAAATTAAACGCCTAACCCGGTTAGAGCCTAACTTACCGACCGACTTGTCTCCATCTGGGCTTTATTTATTTTTGTAGTCTCATCCACATTCAAATAAAAAATAGTTTTTAAAATAAAAAACGAGTAGAAACGTTTATGATGATGAAATATTTCATGCAAGAGAAGCATTTTAAGTAGTCAAACATTTTAAGAAGAACCTTATTCCTAAACCGAATTATTAATCGCCAGCCTCATCTTTTGGTCGCCGTCCCAATATTTGGAATTAATAAAGGCTTTTCCATGATGAGAAAAGACTACATCCTCGGTGGACTAATATTTTTCATAAACCACGCCTTTAAAATGAAAAAATTCGAAATTTTAAATTAAAGTTATAGTTAAATCATAATTATATATTATCATTAATCGCTGTAATAATAATTTTTGACGGAGAATACAAAAGTACATGTAAACGTTCTTGAAAAGCAATTTATTTGTTATTGACTTCATAGCTGTAAATCCCATGGCTAATTGTCTTGACATGCACTGTTAAAAAAATCCATAGCGATTTTACTATAAATGTAATGGACGCAATATGCATATACGTGTAGTAAATTTACTATACATATTATTGTAGAATTCATATATTGCTATTGTAGAATTAATGTGCGTATATAGCAATGTTATAATAAACCAAAATTCAGTTAATAGGCATGTATAGCAATTTTACTATCCAAAGTACTAGAAGAAATTTCTAGTTGTATATTGAATTGTGAATTATTGTATCGTAAATTGAATATATTTGTAAATTAAAATGAAATAAAGCTGAGAAATAACCGAAGCAAATTATAAAAAGTGGAACAACTTGCAAAATATTAAAAATAGATTATTGCAGAAAGTGTATAAAATTTTCTTACACAGGAATATTAGATTGGAAAATTTGTTTTCAATTGTCTTGTATTGATTCTTGCGACTTGTTTCATTTATGTGTAATTTTCTTAAAAAATCTTTTTTTTTGTATTTTGAATCATAATGTTTTATTTTATAACGATAAAACAATCTGTAAACTACGTATCACAGAGCAATCGCTAGCGAACTCTGAAACGATAACACATATCAAGTTAAAAAAATCTTAACACATTCATCGAACAGTAATCAAATGATCATCAATTCACGTTGTTAACAATACTTTTATATGATTATTTAATTTAACTAAAATAATTTACGGTGAATCAATCAACTTTAAGAAGATTAGCGAACTTGAAAAAATTGTGGCTAAATTGTATACGGGTGCACTATAAGTACGGCCTCGGCGTATTATACTATTAGAATATGATTTATTTGAATAAGTATTATCAATTTATTATTCGAAGAAATTATTATTCTTACCACAATTATATATAAGGTCGGACAAACAAAATTATTGAAATAAAAATGTTAATTATGTGTATATTTATGAATTTATGAATTTTAAAAAATCTTACTTTCATTACTTTGATATTTTCTTGTAAGTTAAATTTGGTTGCATTTTTAGAAATCTTAAACGTTCCTCCAAATTTCAATAACTTTCTGATAAACGTGCCCTAGGCCATAAGTTAGGTTTACTAAACCTCTGATTTAAAAGAATTGTATCTGACTTTAAAAGACATTTATAAGGTCTGAGAACTTTGTACAGATAATACTCTAGAATAAATTGATCTTTCTATGTAAACAAAAAACAAAAAGATAGCCAGTTTGTTCAAAAAGTCATTTTCGCATATTTCCTAATGATCTTTTCCCAGTTCAAAGTTCAAAGTTTTCCCAGCTCAAAGCTATCGAATGTAAACAAAATTTACCAGGGAGCTAGAATGAGATAATTTGGAAAAATATGAAAAAAACTTTTTGGAAAATCGGCTATCATATCAGTTTTTAATCACATTCTTGGATTTCCAAAAAATTAATAAAATTTTCAATTAAAAATAGAATTTCTGACAACAACAGATATATGGGAAAGAATTTAAACTCTGAAACATGAAAGTAATTTTGAAGCTAAGTATTGAGTTGTAACGTTGCAGGGACATATTTTGCAAAAGTCGAAAACGTTCTTAAAATTTATCATCAAGAAACGATTACACGTAATTCAAGTTCATAACGTGACTTCCACTAAACATCTCCCCCACCCTAATATATTACTAACCATAGTTTTTGAAGTGACAATTAATGTTGTGGACAATCCCTCAGAGAACATAAGAAGAGTATTGAAACTAAAATGAACTTTTTGTATATGTATATGTATATTATAGTAATTTGAAGAATATTACAAAATGCAGAATTGATTAATATCTATTTCTTCAACATTTGTGTTTTAAGAAAACACATACTTTACCTACGAAAAACCCAGAAATTCCAAATGACTTATTTTAAATAAAGAATTATAATATTGAAATATTTTTTCAGAAAATAATACAAAGGTTCTCTTCCAAAGTTTGATCCCAGATGCGAAATTCGGTCGGAAGCCAGAGCTTGACCATCGGCCCAAAGTCGGCCCTGCTATGGTAGCCGATCTACGGTCACCAGGGTTAGGTCGACTAAGATGTTTTCAAGCTGCCATGGTCGGACCGACGTTGGCGACGAACGTCGGCGGCGAGCGAAAAGCCGACCATCATTCCAATTCTGGCAATCGGATAAATTGGGGCAGATTGGTCGTTACGACCACAATAATGCGGTCGGTCCGACTTTCACAGAAAAACCTGGAGATAAATTTTGTGCATGTAAAATTTCCAGCTAATGAAGTTTACTTGCTATTTGGTGAATGTTCATCGGACGATGGAATAAAAGCTGTCATCTGCTACGGCACCCTCAACAGCAATAAGAAAACGGCACAAAGTATGAGTAAATTCGAGCTATAAATCGGGACAACAGATTTAAAACAACTAAAAACAAAGAAACGTTAGAATTTGTTGCAGCTAAAACTTGCAAAATCGGAAATTAACTTCAAATCATGTAAAGTTTATCTGGCAAGGTTAATTTTTGTTGCGGTGAATCTTTCGCCCGAAGTCGATGTAAACTTCATCCTTCGTATTTTTCTGTGCTGGATACAGCAGACGGATTAACATAAGGGGCATTATTCCTCAACTGCCCCAACTCAAAAAGTCATGTTTTTCGATTGTCTC
>NC_046662.1:112044305-112070701 GCF_010883055.1 Belonocnema kinseyi | reverse complement strand
GAGACAATCGAAAAACATGACTTTTTGAGTTGGGGCAGTTGAGGAATAATGCCCCTTATGTTAATCCGTCTGCTGTATCCAGCACAGAAAAATACGAAGGATAAAGTTTACATCGACTTCGGGCGAAAGATTCACCGTAACAAAAATTAACCTTGCCAGATAAACTTTACATGATTTGAAGTTAATTTTCGATTTTGCAAGTTTTAGCTGCAACAAATTCTAACGTTTCTTTGTTTTTAGTTGTTTTAAATCTGTTGTCCCGATTTATAGCTCGAATTTACTCATACTTTGCTTCGTTTTCTTATTGCTGTTAAGGATGCCGTAGCAGATGACAGCTTTTATTCCATCGTCGGATGAACATTCACTAAATAGCAAGTAAACTTCATTAGCTGGAAATTTTACATGCACAAAATTTATCTCCAGGTTTTTCTGTGAAAGTCGGACCGACCGCATTATTGTGGTCGTAAAGACCAATCTGCCCCAATTTATCCGATTGCCAGAATTGGGATGATGGTCGGCTTTTCGCTCGCCGCCGACGTTCGTCGCCAACGTCGGTCCGACCATGGCGAAAAAAGTTAAATAAACAATTGATTTATTGAAAAAATTGTTTAAACAATTTTTTTTGTTATAAATAATAAAATAGGATGAAAGCGTGTAAAAAGCACTTGCCAAAACCTTCATAAAAATTTTAAATCGCGTAATTAGAAAGGAAGTTACAAGCGTTTGAAACTACCCCTGCAGGCATTGGGGTTGAAAATTCAACCCCCCCTCACTTGGGAGGGTTGGTAATCCTGGTCTATAAGTTTGTGGATTAACTACTGTTGGGTAGGCGAACATATTCCCAGAATTTAGAGACAATCGAAAAACATGACTTTTTGAGTTGGGGCAGTTGAGGAATAATGCCCCACGTATTAAACTACCTAATGCTCGACCGGGTGCAACCGGATCATCATTAACAATCCTTAGTTATTTTGGCTGTTGAAACAATCTAAATTTTGAAAAAGTTCACGTAGAATACGTGCTAAGATACCTGGGCCGCCACCTGGTGCACTGGGTCGAGCACCACGCAGTTTAATACGTTTTCGTCGATAATTTTTTCAAAATTTAGATTGCACAAACAGAACAAATTACTAAAAATTGTCAGCCGACGATCCGGGTGACAATTTTTAGTAATTTGTTCTGTTTGTACAATCTAAATTTTGATAAAATTCTCGTCGAAAACGTATTAAACTGCGTGGTGCTCGACCCAGTGCACCCGGATCGTCGATTTACCATTTTTTGTTATTTTGGCTGTTAAAACAATCTTAATTTTGAAAAAGTTCTCGTAGAATACGTGCTAAGATACCTGGTGCGTGACCTGGTGCACGCGGGTCGTCGACTAACCGTTTGGAACTGTTTTCATTATTTACAAAGTTTAAATTTTTTTAAAGTTCTCGCAGAATACGTATTAAGCTACCCGGTGCTCGACCTGGTGCATCCGGTTTGTTGACTCACCATTTAAAGTAATTTTGGCTGGTGCACAATTTTCGTCTTACAAACGCTCTAATACATGTATTGGAATGTTGGATGATGACTTCACGATTTACAACACTTACAATATATGTAGGGCAATTTCGTCATTCCAATACCATGGTTGCAATTTTACCTTATGCTTGTATTGAAGAATTCTGGTAGATGTGTGGTAGGAATCCAAACATTTTTAACAGTGTAACATTGTAAGGTACTACAAAGTGATTGTCAGTCGTGCCTACATTTTGGCGATTATATGTAAGTACTGGTATCTGTTATACGATAAATTAGATATCCGTTTTCAACCATTATTTTCTCGTCTTGAAACTTTTTTGGAAAATCCTTACTACACTTACCTTTATCAGCTTCACATCAATCTCCGCAGAGACCGTGAATCATGTTTTTCATAACAATATTGTGAAGCTCATGATTTGTATCTGGATTTGGAATTTCTGCCGAAATATAGTTATCTACAATATTCAACAACATAGACGTATGCTTGTACTGCGTCGCAGAATTGTTGTTTTACAATAATATTGATTAATTCATATTTCTGTGCATAAAAAACTTGTGAAACAGTGTCGCATCGATCAGATGCTGTCTGACCATGTAATAAATTATCTTTCACTTCAGCCCAGTTTGGATTACATGTTATAGTTATAAACAATTCTGGCTCACCGAATTTTCTTACAATTGCCATTGCATCTTGATAGTGCTGTAGCATATTACGGAGCGATCCTGAAAATGATGACGGGAGGATGATAATTCTTTCAACAGTAGTATATAAATCATTTGATCTTTGTTGTAAATGATCATCTAATCCCTGATAGGTATCAGCTCGAAGTGTTTTTTTTTATTCAATCTGCAGCAATTCATTCTGTCCTTTTCGATTTTCACATAATTATCGACAACCCACTGTTGAAAAAATCGTCCACCCATAAAAAATTAATTATTATCTCTAGTTGCCATTCTATATTTAATATATGCAGACCGTGAGACTTGGCTTCGTCTATTAGCACTTGTGTCATAAGGATAAAATAATGGATAAATCCAAGGTTCGATGTCCGGATCCATAGAGTCACATGACCTCAATATTCGCGCTTTTTGAGCCCTATTAAAGTTAAGTCTTAAATGAGGTATGCTTACATATTTCACCGTCCTTAAGATCAGTAGTCTCCACGTTCTCGTCTAAGTGCTAAGTTTGTAATAAGATTGGTCATATTTACAATGTTTATAACAACATTAGAAAAGTTCCATATGAATAAAACCTAAATTGCTTCATTATAAAATAATTGTAACATCATTTGGTATCCAGAAAGTAGTATTAGGGACGGTAAAGTATGTAAGCATCTCATATCACTTTTAATAATACAAAATAGAATAAAAAACTGTGATGCTAATTAATTATGACATGTGTGGTAAAATAAAAAAGAGAAAAAAATTATCGACTAATATGCACATGGATCAAGCTTCATGTGTGGATGATCCTTAGCCCTGTAAGAAAAAGCCGACATGTGGTTTTGCAATGGCTCTTTAATACCTTTTCTAGTCGTCTTGGGCTGGCAGTCGCGATAAAATTATTATGTTTCTATTAAATAATTACTTGGCTTATTGACAATTTTCTGAAAATAAATATACAGGTAGACCTTCTAGATTAACCCTCTATTTTTATGCCCTATTCCAGTTCTGACGGCCGTATAGTTAGCTCGAAACTTTGTACAACGCCTAAATTCGAACAGACCTCATTTTTTGACGTTTGGAGATAGAAAGAGAGGTCCATTCGATTTTCAACTACAAAACAGGATCGGAGCCACACTGCACTAACTATATGTCGTTGGAATAGCATGTCATTTGAACAAACCTGACATACATGTCAATGTCGGTGACATAAACAATTTACCTATTATAATGTAATAAAAAAATTAGAAAAATGTGGAACGGCAATAAAAACATCAAAAAGATGAACAACGACCGAATTATTATGTTTTTATCAAATAGCTACTTGAATAATTGATAATTTTGTACAATGTCGATTTTCAAAGTTCCCGCTTACTGTGTCTATATTCAAACCCAATTGAGAAGCCAATCTGGAATAAGGAAAAGGCGTTACATATTTTGATATATTTCGAGTTCGACTCATTCATCTTGTTTTTATAATAGAACTAACATCCCTTCTATCTTCTATTTTTCTACAGGCCAAAAATATTAAGCATTATTCAACTGTTTTTGTTCAAATGGGTTTTAGTTCAATTGTGCCTTAGTTCAAACGGATACCTACCGCCTAGATAATCTTTCGCCTTATAATCGCTCCATTTTGATTCGAGGTGTAGCGATAATTACGACGCCAGCGCTTTCTATGGTCGTTTAACTTCAATACATGAGAGAGAAATGGGTATTTCCATCCGTCAGTTGCTTTTTGCACTTTTTGAGCAAATGTATTGAATAAGTTCTAATTTATCTACAATAGTGTAATTTGCTTTGGAAGAGATATATCAGTAAGACGAATTTTGTTTCTTGTTTTCTGTTGTTGATACTACTACATGTTTTACCGAAATTTGCTCACTTCAGCGTTACGCAGTAGACTTTTGTTTTTTCTGTGTTCTTTTAAATCTGGTGTCCCGATTTAGAACTGGAATTCACTCATACTTTACCGTTTTCCCATTGCTGCTACGGACACCGTAGCAGATGTCAGCTTTTATTCCATCGTAGGATAAACTTTCGCCAAATAGCATGTAAACTTTAACAGCAGGAAATTTTTAATGTAACAAAATTTAACTTCAGTTTTTTCTGTGTTTATTCCAATCATATAATTTTCGTTAATGTTTTTGATATTGTGAAATAAGTATCTGAATTCAGACTTCAAAATTACGCGTACATATTATTTAATTTTTCTGAAATTATTTTAAAAGTTTATTAATAATTCAAATCATAAAAAAATAGAAAAGAAAGATTGCTTGAATTTTTCAATAAAAAATTATGCCTTTCTTTTTATGTTGTGCACTGATAAATTAATTATTAACATATTTTTTGTAATATTAAATCAAATAAAGATTGAATTTTATTTATGTACATTAAGTGACATAAACTGAATATTTATATTCAGGTTATGTAATTGAAAACTATTTCTAATAAGTATACAAAAAGTTTGTTCATATTTAAAATTTGAGTATATCAATTATATAATTTTTGTGAATGTTTTTCATGTTCTGAAATGAACATTTAAATTCAGATTTAAAAATTAAATCTGCGTCTGTTTTAATTTTTTCTGAAATTAGTTTGAAAGATTATTTCTGATTAAAATTTTTAGAAAAATATAAAGTGAAAATTATTCGAATGTTTCAATCAAAACATTTGTTCATTACTTATTATGTTGTGAACAAATGTATTAATTATAGAAAGAATTTTTTGTTAACAACATTAAGCTACTTGAAAATTGAAATTCAACTTTTTTAAATTAAGTAACATAAATTGATTATTCACATCAAGGTTATTTAATAGAATATTTGTTGTTGTATGAAAAAGTCTCCGGAAGGAAAAGTCATTTACATAAAGTGAAAAACCTCGTGTTTAAAAAAAATGGCAACGTTTCGGGCCCAATGTGGTCCCTTATCAAGCCTGTTGACGGATAATTTATTTAATATACGTTAAATAAATAAGGTCTCAGACAATAATAAATTATCAAAGCGTAAAAAAGAGAGAATCTTTCCATGGGATAGATTAGAACAGAAGAGAGTTAACAATAACAAGTGAAGTCAGTAAGGCTGAGTAAAACAAAAGAACAGGAACGAACAAATACATTAAGTAAATATATAAAAATGAAGATGCAAAATGATTATTTTTGAAACATCATTCCGTTCGTTATCAAGAAGGATTGAAAGACAAGATAAAAAGTAAGATAAAAGGTTAAAATAAAATTATTAACAATAGCAAGTGTAATCAATAAGTCGGAACAGTGATAAAGTAAATAAGTAGTGCATGAACCAAAATTTACCTTAGAACGCCAGTTGAGCAATGATTAAAGGAGACACTTTAAATTCCGTGTTGGTATTAAAAATGAATATGGATTTAGTTTTATGGTCGTGAAAATGGAAATGTGAGAAGTCCAAAAAGAATCAGAAAGCCTTATCAATGTTTATTTGCTAAGATACACATTGATGCTTGAAAACAACCTTTTGGATTTTAATGTTTGCGAAAGTTAACGTCAAAATACCTTTGTAAAAGAGAATATGTAGAGAAAATTAGAAAAACACAAAAATTATATGAAAACTGATGATTGTTTAATTAGGTTGTGTTCGAAAATTTAAGCATTATGAAATTTAAGCACAAAAAATATCTTACCAAAACATTTTTCAATTACTGTACATCTTCATTAAACTAGACGATCCCATATTTGTTCTCGAATATAAATGAGAAACAAATTTTTATTGAAAAGACATTAAAACGAAACACTCCAAAACAACAGCGGAAAATGTATCCTTGGACGCCATGACTCAACACGCGTTCATAAAGTCATCATTAGTAGGAAAACTAGAGGAGCTCATAAAGACATTAAAATGAAACTCTTTATTTGAAAAAGGCAAAAAATGAAAGGAGATGTGCTAAACAAGGAGATGTGTGTTTTAACACATCTCCTTTCCTCGTTTGCCTTTTTCAAATTAAGAGTTTCATTTTAATGTCTTCATGAGCACCTCTAGTTTTCCTACTAATGATGACTTTATGAACGCGTTTTGAGTCATTTATATTTGAGAACAAATATGGGATTGTCTAGTTTAATGAAGATGTACAGATATTCGAAAAATGTTTTGGTAAGATATTTTTTGTGCTTAAATTTCATAATGCTTAAATTTTCGAACACAACCTAATTAAACAATCATCAGTTTTCATATTATTTTTGTGTTTTTCTAATTTTCTCTATATTTCCTCTTTTACACAGGTATTTTGATTTTAACTTTCGCTAACATTAAAATTCAAAAGGTTCTTTTCAACCATCAATGTATATCTTAGCCAATACACATTGATAAAGTTTTGTGATTCTCTTTGGACTTCTCACATTTCCATTTTCACAACCATAGAACTAAATCCATATTCATTTTTAAAACCAACACAAATTTCAAGTGTCTGCTTTTCTCATTTCTCAACTGGCGTTCTAAGGTAAATTATTGTTCATGCACTATTTACTTACTTTATCACTGTTCCGACTCATTGATTACACTTGCTATTGTTAATTATTTTATTTTAACCTTTTATCTTACTTTTTATATTGTCTTTCAATCCTTCTTGATAACGAACGGAATGATGTTTCAAAAATAATCTTTTTCCATCTTCATTTTTATATATTTACTTAGTGTATTTGTTCGTCACTGGTCTTTCGTTTTACTCAGCCTTATTGACTTCACTTGTTATTTTTAACTTTTTTCTGTTTTAATCTATCCCATGGAAAGATTCTCTCTTTTTACCCTTTGATAATTTATTATCGTCTAAGGTCTTATTCATTTATCGTATATTTAATCAATTATCTGTAAACAGGCTTGATAAGGGACCACATTTGGCCCGAAACGTTGCCATTTTTTTTAAACACGAGGTTTTTCACTTTATTTAAATGATCTTTCCTTCCGGAGAGTTTTTCATACATCAATCGAAGGTCGAAACTCAAGAAAAAGATGCAATATTGGTTGTTGTTTGTATCAAAAGATGATGTTTTATTTAAAATACCTCTATTGCAAATTTCGTGAAGTTCTTTCATGTTTTGAAATAAGAATCTAAGTTCAATTTTTAAAATTATTAGCACATGCGTTTGAATTTTTTCGCAAATTTATATAAAACGTCGTTACTAGTTCAAATTTTCAGACATGGAATTTTTAATTTAAAAGAAATATATGGGTCAGTTCAGCAAAATTCGCGAAATCACTGCGCCAGCATGTCACGGATTTTGCCGCCGATTTTTTATGTGAAAGCACTCTATGAAGGAAGACGATTCACCAAGTTTTAGCTCATTCGGTGAAAACTGTCAGATTTCACAGCCTTTGGAATTTCGAAAAACAGTGCTATTTTCGAGAAATTCTAGAACCCTTCCGTCTTGATCAATTTTGATCAATAGACTCGTATTTTTCTCATTATTACTCCACCTTTAATTAAAAAATTCGTCCTAATGCATTTACGCATATTGCAGAGTGTGTATAGAGCAATTAGTACTTGCAATTTTTCGAAAAAATTAGGGTATTTTCAGGACGCTACTGTAACGCCAATAAGAGACTGTGAATGATCTCCAATGTCGCAATTTGTTCTTCTTGAAGCGAGCTTTCACCCAGTTTTTGGCATTTTTCGAGTTCATCCATTGCAAGATGAAATATGCGAATTTTTAAATAGCACGTTTTCAAAAATAGCCCGTATTGATACCCTAAGATCTTTTTTTCTGACAGCACTGATTTTCACGAAACTTGCACAAAATAATCTTCAAACGTCCCTAAACAAAACTCGAAAGAACCTGAAAGGTATTTGTGCCTCGTTCCGCAAATTTGAATTTTTTTCTTTAGGTGTTATAACTGTGTTGCGCGGCCGGCTTGCTGCAGTTCGGCCGTCATAGTAGTGCGTTGGCACCACGTAATGGACACATTATCAACTGTTCTCTAAAACAAACCTTGAACTTCGAAGTACATGCACACGTACTCATATGTTTTGTCTCTTAGGCTTGTAGTTAAGAACTACTTTTGTCAAAAATATCGAGGGAAGGAATTCAAAAATATCAGGACGTTTTAAAACAATTTGGTTCTTTTGACAATTGGCCAAAAGATTCATCTTAAGTACTTTTGTTGGGTGAGAATCAGCGTTTGAGGTTATCTTGGCAAAGCTGATGATGTTGCGTTTCAGTGATGTTACTTAAAGTTTTTCTATGTTGCACGAAGTTCTAAAAATCAAGTTACCCAATATGAAATCCAAAATATTGAAATAAAGAAATATATACTTAATAATTAATTTTCCTTTCACGGGGATCAATTAGTTTAAGATAAAGCGAGTTTTTTCAGCCTTTAGTATTTTCATGTAGTTTTCCTGTCAAGCAAATCTTGGAACTAGTATAAATTTTGGATTCCAACGCGCTTATGAGTTTGCTACCACTTACTTTATTAGTAATATATGACGCTTTATCTAAATTATCATCTCAATTGAATCTAAAATTTTCACATGCAATTCATAATCACTTTTAAGTAAGATCACTGACACAAAAACTCATTTATCAACATAAAAGGGAACTTTCAACATACATTTTTTCAAAAGACGATAAAAAGCACACCATTAAATAACTTATTTTCATTAGAGAATACTGTGTACTGCACAAAGTTCAAACACAGCATCTTTTAAATTGACACCATTATCTCAAAAACAATGTAAATATAAATGGCATTCAACTTTACAAAGATAACCTCAGCCGCTGGTTTTCATCAAACGAAAGTACTGAAGATTAACCTTTTCGCGAATTATGCACACAACCAAATTGTTTTAAAACGTAATGAAATTTTTTAATTCATTCCCTCCCTATTTTTGACAAAACAATTCCTAACCTACAAGCCTAAGAGACAAAACATATGAGTACGTGTGCATATACTTCGAAGTTCAAGGTTTGTTTTAAAGAACAGTTAACAATGTGTCCTTTACGTGGTGGTTTCTTAAAAATCAATGCTGTCAGAAACAAAATCTTAGGGTATCAATACGGGCTATATTTGGAAAAACTGCCATTTAAAAATTCGCATATTTCATCTTGCACTGGATGAACTCGAAAAAAAACCAAAAACGGGATAAAAGCTCGCTTTAAGACGAAAAAATTGCGTCATCGAAGATAATTCACGGTCTCTAATTGACGTTACAGTAGCGTCCGGAAAACACCCTAATTTTGGTGAAAAAGTGCAAATACTAATTGCTCTATACACAGTCTGCAATTGCGTAAAAGCATTAGGACGAATTTTTAAACTAAAAATGGAGTAATACGAAGAAAGACGAGCCTACTGACCAAAAATTGATCAAGACGGAAGGGTTCTAGAATTTTTCGAAAATAGCGCTGTTTTTCCGAAAGGACCCCGCACTAAATGTATGGGAAAATGGCTTTCGATGGATGTACCTGAAACTTTGTAATTTTTAAGGTTATAAATGCTGGATGAAATATAAAAAAAATTCAAAAAAATGGACAGTTTTAGCGCTATGCGGCGCTAAGTGCTCAAGATCAGTGAATAAAACGAATTACGACAGATTTGGTTACAAAAGCGATGTCAACATATAAATCACGGTTCAGATCGTGGTCTGTTATATTTTCGCCTACACCGTTGACTCATATAGCGCGCTTTAAAAACGATGAAACGCTAAGCGCCCAAGATTTTAACTTGACTAATTAATCACTTCTTTAAAGGCAGAACGGGTACCCACAGTAACATTAATAACTAGTGCGCACATACCGATAATAACATTCTACCCTTCACAAGAGGCCCGAACGCTAAGCGCCCATGATCAGTGAAAAGAACCAATGCTAGTAGCTTTAGCTACATGATGTCTGTATAAGAAACACGCATCAAGAAGTTATCACTAACATGTTTAGCCAAACCAATGACAATATGAGTAAACACCGTTGACTCATATAGCGCTCTTCTCAGAACGGGCAAACGCTAAGCGTAGAAGATTTGAACTGGACTAAGAAATCACTTTTTCAAAGGCCTTTCACAAAAGAAATGACAGACAGACGTACCGTCGTCGATGGAAATAATGAGTGAATGCTGCATGATGAACGACTGTCACTTTTTAAAGCAAAACGCGAACGACTTCAGAATGAGCGACGAACTGAAAGTAGGGCTAATGACTTGAAAAAAGTTGAAACCACGGAATTCAATTATTATTATATTAAACATATTCGCTCTTGATTTTGGTTTTGGTTCGCTTTTGATTCCTCCAGACTCAAACCGAAGGGCCTATGACAAAGCCACCGAACGCGTCCTCGGGTTGCGGATAGAGGGTCCCTGAACCAAGGGTTTCTGCTGAATATGGTTACAAAAATAAATAGGCTGACGCGGACAATTGTCCAGGGGTGGTCCCGAAGGAATTAACCCCCAAGCGGAGGTGTGAAAACCGTGCCGAAAGCTGAATGGCACCTGGGTGAGGTGTCTAGAACAGTGACTCTGGGATACCGGGCGACCTCTCAAAGTACGCAGCCTTATCCTTGCATGCGGGGCTCTACAAGGATGGACGAACCCCTTTCCCTAGCTTCTCGTGGGAACAACAATGACAACACCAAACATAGTTGTATTAAGTGCGGTTCAAAACAACAGAACGCGCAGGGCTCCCGACAATCGGTCGGCCAACAATGCCGACCAATCTAGTGCGGGGGGAGCCAATGAAAATGCATTCAATGCGATGGAACGGCGGGATCTCTCGACCTTTGGATGGACGGAGCGTCTGAAACGCGACTGGCTAGAGTGCTACGATGCGAGTGTGGCCACTGAACGGGGTTACATGCCATAAAGATAGGCTGGGCAAGACAGTACGCGTCCCGCATTCAGTGTGTGATTGACTACATCACATCTGCCAGGAATTTTACCGCCAAGGTTCGAAAGTTCGCGCGCGAACTCCAGACCCGTTATCACACACTTAACAAGTCAAAGCTGCTGACCATCAGGCAGCATATTGTTGAGAGAATACGGATACTATCTGACGCTAAGAGAAGTCTAGAGCGGAAGGAGAGGTGGGTCAGAGAAAATCAACAGTTTCTCTCTGACCCATCTCGACCCTTCCAAGATCCTCCAGTTACTGTCGAACACTTACCCAAACCAGAGGAGGTCGAAGTATTTTGGAGAGAAGTCTACGAAGTTCAGTATAGACTGGACGAAGACTCAGAAAATAGAAATAGCTTCAAGGAGTTATGTGTTGCCCTTCTAACACCTGACAGTGAATGCCCACCGATCACTACCGAGGAGGTGAAAAAAGTATTAAAAGGGATGAAGAACCATTCCACACGGGACCAGATTGTATCAAAACCTTCTGGTGGAAGAAGTTTTCTTCAACCCGTCAGCATTTGGCCCTTATTTTCACCTTATATTTGAAGTCGGAAGAGCCGATTCCAGAGTGGTTGGTGGAAGGGCGCACAATACTCCTGTCGAAAATAGGCAAATTAACTGACCCGAATAATTGCAGGCCAATAACTTGTCTGAACACACATTATAAGAAAATAATAATAATAATAATAATACATTATAAGATATTCACAGCTATCCTAAATGATAGGATTGTTCGGGCAATTGAACCTGTGTGGCAAGAAATGAATGAACAACGAGCCTCAAAGAAAGGCGTGGCGGGATGTCGGGAGAACCTGATCATCGATAGATGTGTCTGCAAAGATGCAGCATTATACCGGCGTAAACTATCGATGGCCTGGATTGATTATCGGAAAGCGTTCGATTCGACATCCCATAGACTTTTCACCTGTCTTTTGGAAATCTTAAAGGTTCATCCGCAAATAGTTGGGTGCATAGAGAGGTTGATGCCGCTTTGGAAAACCAGATTTACTATCTCATCTGGAAAAAATCGTGTGACAACTAACAAGGTCACCTTTCAGAGAGTTGTCTTGCAGGACCACACCATTAGCCCACTTCTCTTTTGCCTTACCTTATTGCCACTATCTCTAGCACTTCGCCATTCCGACGGGTACTTGTGCGGCAAACCTGCAGATCGAAAGTAAAATGTCACTCATGTATTTTACATGAACGATCTCAAGATCTATGCTAAAAACAGAAAGCAACGGCATCTAGCTCAGGGGATTTTCGAACGATATACTAAGGAAATTGGAATGGAATTTGGGTTAGACAAATGCGCCAAGGTTTATTTGAAGCGAGGAAAACTTAATGGCATCCCTGAAGATCCTGAGCTCGTTAATAGAAGCGCCATACGACATCTTTGCGCTGGAGAGACTTATACATACCTGTGCGTGCCACAAAGCCGCATTCAGGATGTGACATCTATAAAGGATACTCTCCGAAGCAGATACAAACTTCTCATCCGACAGTTTTGGTCTTCTGAACTGTCGGCGAAGAACAAAGTATCTGCAACGAACATGCTTGTCGTCCCGGTACTACTCTATTCATTTGAAGTAGTTCCATGGACCAAGAACGAGCACAGATCCCTTGATATCGGGACAAGAAAGGTTATGCACATGATGAACAAAAGCATGCATCTTAAGTCTTCCGTTCCGCGACTGTACATCTCACGCCGTCAAGGGGCTCGCGTAATATTGAGTTTTGAATGTTTTCACAACAGGATTATTCTGGGTACAGCACATAGAGTTGCAAATGGAAGAGACCCTCTTCTTAGAATGGTCAGGAATCACGAAGAAGTGGGCAAAGGAGCGTTTCTGTACAAAGCAGCGGAGAAGGCTGGTGAAACACTCGGACTTGACTTCAGTATTAGGGGTGAGCAAAATGCATCAAATTTTATCTATCTCGAGTACTCAGTCCTGAAAGCCCAGATTAAGAAAGCACAAGAGAAAAACTTTCGTGAACAGTTCCTCGATAAGGGGATGCACGGTATCTTCCACAGAGATGTTAAGGATCAGTCAATGTCTTGTGAGCTAAAGCTTGCTTTCCTTAAATCTCCTGGATTAAAGTATGGTACGGAGGGTTTCATCTTTGCATGCAAAGACGGTGCCATTTCTACCTTAACATACCGTTGCCACATTTTGAGCCCAGGCATTCCCGATGATAGCTGTAGGGCGTGCCATGCACACCCCGAGCATTTAGCTCACATACTATCTAGTTGTCTAACTCACGCGGGAACGAGCTACATTCAAAGGCACAATGCGGCACTAAGAGTGCTTTTTTACCATCTCTATCACCCTTACGGCATTAACCTTAATATCGCTCCTCTAGATGCTCCTAGGGAAATTGAGTCAATTGTCGAGAATGGGAAGTGCCGCATATACTGGAACTTTATATTCTCGACAATTATTTCTGTTGCTCACTCGAGGCCTGACATGGTTCTTCTTGACTTCGAGAAGCGAACCATGTTTGTTATCAAATTTTTGGCACCAGCTGACAAAAGCGTCATAACCAAGGAGAATGAAAAGAAAGAGAGATATCGAGACCTTACAAGGGAGTTGCAAGGACTGTACCCGGAATATTCTGTTAAACTGATCGTCCTTATCATCGGCGCTCTTGGAGGTGCCAAGCATGCACTTGCTAATGGCCTAAAAAGCATCCCTGCGTGTCAACAATATGCTAAAACATTTGCGGGAAAAATGCAGAAGGCGGTTATCCTTGGGTCGTTGCGTGTTCTTAAGGTGCACAAGGCTTTTGCTGGATCGTCGTATTGATTCCTTTACAGACTGTAACCACCTATCTCACGGTCGTGAGACGTGGTTGTGGCTGAAATTTAACCGCGATTTCGCTGGAATCAACTTAAAAACGACCTGCTGAAATGCTATGGTACCAGTATAGCCCCTGCACGAAATGGCTACATGACGCAACTGCATGCGAGAAACACCCAGAGCTCTCGCATTTTTCGCATAAACGACTGCGAAACTCTGCCAAAGAGCTCCGAAAAAGAGGTTATATAAGCGAGCGTCTACTCAAACCCAGTCAAAGTAAGCCGAAAACAGAAAATGAGATGCGACACTGAGGTTAACCGCAAGCAAACACCCAATACAGAAAAAGCGATGCTTCAGTACCTGAAGAAACAATACCAAGACAGTACGAGTCCCGCATTATGTGTGTGATCCGTTCTCAAACACTGAACAAGTCAAACCTGCTGCTATATTACCATCTCTGTCACTCTTACAGACATCAGCCCTAATACCGCTCTGCTAAATTCTGACAAGGAATTCGAGTCAATTGTCGAAAATGAGAAGTGCCGCATATACTGGTACTTCATATTCTCGACAATTGTTTCTGTTGCACACTCGAGTCCGTACATAATTCTCTTTGACCTTCGAGGAATGAACAATCTTTATTGTCGAATTTTTTACAACAGCTGACAAAAACAAGGAAAATAAGAAGAAAGAGAGGAATAGACACCTTATAAAGGAGTTGCGACGATCATACCAAGAATATTCTGTTAAGCTAATCGTTCTTATCATCAACGCCTATAAACAAATGTTATGGATGAAAAGTTTCAAGTTTAAAAAATCACCCTGTATATATTCACTCACTCATTTATTTATTTCAAGAATAAATTATTTTTTTGTGCATTTAGTTGAAAATTAAAAATTAAACTGTTTTTATTGTTGGAAAATTTGCCTGTCTTTCTAAAAATGCGTAAAGTTTTATTAAATTAAATTCTTAAGACGGTTTATTTAGAAAATTTCAATGGTTTTGAAAGGACTTCAAAGAAGATCATTTTCTTGAATTCTCGTTCATATTATTTTTTCAGGTCTCAGGAAATATGACGTAATTGTAAACCATCTCTCGCATGTGATTCTCGCTTTGTCCTTTAAGTCAGTTTCAAAGACTTCAGAGGTATCGGTCGTGTACCCCGAGGATGGGGAAAATACCAAATAGAGAATTCTAAATTCTGAATATTTTTTCTTTTTAAAATTGGGTTTCGTTATTCACATGATAGAAAACCTGGAAACCTACTTTAAGTTAAGTTATTTATATCAATTTCTTATAATTTGTGGTGAAAAAGACGTTTCAAACCTAAAAACTACAAACAACAGGGAAAATTTTTTTCTGGGGGGGGGGGGGGGGGGGGGGCGTTCTCTCTTCTTATTATAAATTTAAAGATTTAGGCCTTAAATATACAATAATTAAAAACAAATAAATATATATATATATATATATTCATTTATGTGAAGAACAAATTATCTTATTTGTGCATTTAGTCAAAAATTCAAAATTGAGCTGCTTTCTTTGTTGAAAAATTTGTCTGTCCTTCTAGAAATGCGTAAAGTTTTATTAAATTTTACTCTTAAGATAGGTTTATTTAGAACATTTCAGTGGTTTTCTAAGGACTTTAAAGGAGATCATTTTCTTAAATTCTTCTTTGTAGCATTTTTTTAGTCTCAGGGAATGTGGCGTAATTGAGTATGTGGATTCCATTACGTCCTTAGCGCTCGGAGTCGCTGTCCCAGTAACCTGTGCCTTGCGGAAACGCAGACAAATTTCTGAAAATTACCAAATTCGGAAATACACTGCGCAAAAAATATGGCTATATGCGGTTCGAGGAGCCGCACAAGTTTTATGAAGAAATTTTTTTAAAGGGTTAGTACATGTTCAAGGACCTTTTTTTAAAATAATTTTTCTTTGCATTAATTTTTATTTGACACTCGCAATTATTTATTATGTTGTAAGACCTAATGTTGAGCAACGAGTAAAAAATTGGTTATTTTTTAATTACATCCGGCTAAGATATGGGCGATCTGAAGAAGTCATGTGAAAATATGGTCACCATGATGTTTCAAATTCGGATCATCTGAAATAAACACAGTAAATTTTGAAAAAACGGAGAGAAAAAACTAAAACAATTCAGGAAATGCATCATTTGTTTATTTATCAACATTTATTAATGATTGAGGGTCATACAATGGCCGTTTTATGACACCACCGTTGTATAAAACGGGAGAGCTCGGAATTCAGAGCTTTCGCGATAATTTTAACAGATTGGAATTCCAAACACTCACCTCGAGAGCTTTGTTTTTCGTTCTCCGAATTTCATATTATTTTCATATAATAACAATATAGCCACTTCACACGTATATTTGATTAGATATATATCACGCTGTTGTGTATTCGCAATTCGGGAGACAACCCGCCAACCTCCGACAAGCGGTCCTCCGATTGAACCGTCATCGAGGAGTGGGGGGCTCAGCGACGGCGCCACGGCTTCTCAACTTCCGCGCAGGTTGGGATAGACCTTTCGGTCAGTAAAGTGGGAGGACTTGCTCGCACTTGCTTATAATGACACGCTGCCGTCACCGTGGCACCAATCTGCCTCTCGAATAGCTCGGAGCAGCACCTCTCGATCTCGTGCGACCGGCCTAGCGCGCATGCTTAATAAATAAACAATTACTATCAGAAAGAGGAAGGCTTCGCCTTGATTAACAAAATGAATCGTTCATCTGCAGGGGGCTGGTAACCACCTTGCGGGTCGTCCAGCAAACAGTGCCCGGTTGGTGATTACCACGTTCGGACGGAACGTTCGGTGCCTTTCAAAGAATGCTTGCAGGTCTTTTAAGTTAGCAGTGCCTGGGGACCTCTTTGAATAGGACTTAATTTCTGGAAGAGACAGCGCGAACGGAAGTTCTGGGGACGACCAGAACCAATTCGTCGGCAGGAGCCGACGTGCGGTTCCAGACCCGACTGTCAACAGTAGTTGGCAGTCTTCAATCTAGCAGGTCAACCGGAGTGAATAAATAATTTCAACAGGGAGCAGTCATCAACTGTGTCAAAATTGATATTAGATTTTGATGGAAAATCGTGATCGAGGGTCATACGATAGCCAAGTCTTTTAAAAATATGAAAAAAAAATTTGAGTGAAATCGGTCTAGTACATCGTCTGGAATCTTGGCGACCACCCCAAAAAAGTGCATTTCGCGAAAAACGCGTTTAAAGTTTAAAAAATTGTGCGTTTAGATTGCTAAAGGGTTTGGTGGAGTAATTCGTTTTTTGACCACATCTGGTACGTCCTGGAGTAAAAGAAGGATTGTACCATATTTCTAAGGATATATGGTGACTGAAATTGTTAAATAATCGATTTTTTGAAAATTTGAACAAATACTACCTCCGTCATCATATTGATAGTTTTTTTTACTAAAAATTAAAAACCGCAAATTTTTATTGTACCGAAATCAATGACTTTTTAAACTAAACTTGCGAAAAATCGGCTTCTGGTCGACCGACGCCCTCGTACCGACCACAGTCATCTAGATTCTAGAATAGGAATGTACTGTTTATAATCGCCCACAGCTCGTATTTTGAAACAGATTTTTCAGTTTTTTAGAGATGCTCAGCATCAAATTTATAAGAGAATTTTGTTTTGAGATTTTTAATTTTTTGTCACTCAGCAACAATATATAAACAGATAAAGTGCAAAAATTGGTCATTTTTACTTTGTAAGCTTTTATCGCATAAATAAATACAGAATGAGACTTACCATCAGGTGCAAGTATTGAAACTCATTATTTCTCTTCATAACTGGTAGATATTAAACCACATGGCAGGCAAGGAGTAGGCTTGATTCTGAATGAAAGAACGAAGCAGCATCTCGAAGATCATGCCTTCGTATCTCCCAGGCAGCTGTGGGCTAGAATGAAAGTAGGAATCAGAACATTATTTATCATACCATGCTACGCGCCAGTTGATAGTGATCCCAGATAAGTAAAAGACGCCTTCTGGGACACTTTAAATGACACAATAAACACTTGCGAACATGGGGAGAGAGTAATTCTACTAGGAGACATGAACGGTTGGGTGGGCATCCAAAATCAGATTACTGAAAGAGTATTAGGTAATTTTAGGGATCCAAGAACAAACTATAACGGAGATAAATTAGTTGGCCTATGCTTAGAAAGGGATCTGTTTATTACAAATACTTGGTTTAGGCATAAAATGATCCACATGTATACCTGCTCTAAAGGAAATAGCGGCAGTATAATTGACTTTGTTGTTGCGGATGAAAGACTAAGAGAGTTAGTCAAAGATACAAGAGTCATGAGGGGTTCTGAATGCAATACTGATCATTCTCTTCTAATCTCCAAAATTAACTTAGATCACGGATAGAGAAAAAGGAGATTAAAAAAAAACTCTTTTCGACGAAGAAGGTTTGAATCTCGAAACAGTAAGAGTACGTGGGGTAGCGTTCGCAGATGATAAGGTTGTTATAGCAAAGTCAATCAAAGACTTGCAAAGAATGTTGAATAAACTGAATGTTTAGAGAATTGAACAAGTTAATAAGTTCGTATACCTTGGTAACTTATTTATTAGGGACAGAAAGATAGATGAGAAGTTATATAAACGCATAAACGAAGGAAGATAAGAGTGAAATTGACGCAATGGACATGAGATTCTTGCGTATCATGTGTGGAAAAACTCTGATGGACAAAGTGAGTAACGAGATGATTCTCAAAGTATATGGTGCAGAAGCGACGCTAGTAGACACATGGGAAAGAAATCGGTTAAGATGGTTCGGGCATGTTGAGAGTATGCCAAATGAAAGACTAGAGAAATAAGTGTATCAAGGTAAAGTAAATGGAAGCGTGCCCAGAGGCAGACGACGGAAAGAATGGTTAGAGTGTGTGAATGAGAGTCCAGTTAGAAGAGACATAAGAAGCCACAGAAACACGAGAGCCTGCATCAAAAAATGCATGGACGTAAAGGAATCTAGAGAAGTATGCCAGGACAGAAAAGTATGGCGGCATATAGTTAATAAAAAAATGTGTCAGTAGAGTAAATGCCGCCTGAAATAAAAGACCTTTAATACTAACAAACCCAAGTGGGGTACCTAAGATTACGATGTCATGTGAATCTTCACTTGAGGTGATTGCTATAGAGATTGATCAGTTACCTGGGTCGGAGCAGTGTTGCGTAACGAAAGTTTTATTTAAATAAATAACACGAGAATTCTGGATCAATCTAAAAATGTTATATCCATTCCTCACATCATTCCTTCCCCACCGAGTGACTCACGCCTACCTTGAATGGTTAATGACTTAATACTGTAAAAATAATAATAATACTAATAATAATCAATCTAATATTTAAAACTAAACTATTTGGAACGAAAGGGCTTTAAATAATAAGCTTTTTATAAAAGCCTAACATATGAAAAGTGTTACATTTTTATGTGTAAATAACAGTTGAGAAATTAGTATTTATAAATATAGTGATAATGATTCTAAGATTATAGAGAAAGGAACTGAAAGAAGTAGAGAAAGGAGTGCGAAAAAGGGTATACACGGGAAGGTAGAGATAGTGGAAGTGCGAGGTGTAGGAAAGGAGGAGAAAAGAGAAGAGAAAATGGCACTGGTGAAACGAAATAAGTGGCAACATACAGAAAAGTGACAACAAAGATGAGGGTTCCAGACAGAAGCTTGGAGACAACTGATGATGCTTTAGTGTGAGAATAAAGGAATATATTGTATAGACTGAGTAAAAATGCGAAAGAGGGAAGTAAGATAGCAGAAAGAGCGCGGGTTATGTATGAGAGAATGCAGATATACTAGAACTAGGAAAGAAATAAATGGGAGAAAGGAAAATAAAAAATAGTAGGAAGCAAAAATAGGCGAGAAATTAAAGAAGGAAATACTGAAGATATGCTACTGGAATGTAGAAGATTTTGAAAGAAAGGATTCATAGGATATTTGAAACAATAGTAGGTAGTAGTAATGATAGAGACGTGACTAGATAAAAAGAGATGGGAAAGAGTAAGGAAATAGTCACGAAAAGGTACTAATGGCATGTAGGAAATTAGAAGAGAAAGAATGAAAAAGGCAGAGTAATAGGAGGAATGATTCTGGGAATAAGCGAAGGTAAGCACAGAGATCAAAGAACAAAAATAAGAAATAATATTAGAATAGGAAAAGATGGGATAAGACGGGTAGAAGATAGTGGTGGTGCATATAAACGGATATATTAAGGAGAAATCCAAGGACAAGATACTGAATGTGAAGAGAAAAAATTTTTTGAAAACCGTGGAAAAGATAGAATGGTTTATCTGAAATGAAAATACGGTGTCGGTGAATATGGGGGAAGGGGAGTAGAAACGCTGAGGAGAAAAAAAGGGAACGGCAGTATTTATTACGCAATAGTGGACGGTGAGATAAGACGGAAGAACAAGAAACTATATGGAGAAGCTTTCAGTTATAAAATTTGATGGTATAACATTTATTTTCACAATACGACAATAGCAAGCCAGGATATAGATTCACTATTGCAAGAATTACTATTTCCGAATATTAAACTCTGAAGTTATTATGTCTATTGAAATATAAAATAAATGATTAAATAATTGCACTTATACCAAAAGAAACTTACCATAATCTCTAAGACAGACTGTGAAGTTTACAAAACACAATAGTAAAAACATTCTGTCTATGTTCATTCTAAGAATTTCTAATTTTTCCCATAGAAAATAGGAAAAACTTCTATGGTCGAAAGCGCAAAATAAAAATAAATTCGCATTCACTTCACGCACTAAACATTTTATACATTAAACATACAATCAGATATTTATATTTTATTCTTAGCTGAAAGAGAAAAAACCTTGTTAGAAGATATCTGTCCTGGTGGGAATTAAACACGAGTCTCCGGGGCAGCAGAACGGAGATACTTCCCTGTGATAAAACAAATTATAAGGTTTGGTAATTTTATCATCCTCATGAAATTCAGCTAGTTTAATGACGTCATTTGGTACTGAATCGCGAAGCACTACATTCAATTCTTTTTTCTTTCATTGCAGCTTCCCATTGAAAATGGTGATTTTTCTTACCTTTTTTGCAACTTATTTTATTTTAAATGCTAGTTATTGCAACTATGGTTTTATCATTTAATTGGTAAATATCACTTTTTTCAACTTCAACATGCTATCAAAAATATGAATTTTTCTAACTATAAATGGCAATTATTAGGTTTGTAGTATATTTATAAATGAGATGAAAAATGTATTTCTTCTTATGACTGCGGGAATAATACTATTTTTTCGGCTATATCCTAAATTGTCATCAAACTTTTGTAAATATTAATATTATAATGCCAAATTTTAAGATCAAGAGTTTCTCCGTGTAGAGGTAGGATACTTTTTTCATAATAATCGCATCAGAGGAAGAAAAGTGTACGGAGAGCTCTGCCAAATTTAAAGCATTTAACATGAATAAATAAAACATTAAAAATTGTCTTACTTTAATTTGTTACTAATAGACAAATTCTAATGGAAATAAAAGTTTTTCTAATGGCATAAGAATAAAACACTATTTTTAAATTAGGACGGTGAGCTTGTGGTATTAAATCGTTTAAATGGCTGCAAATTGTCTACTTTTTTATTATTGTATTTTGAACCCTTACAATTTAAAACCGCAAAATGTATGAAGAAACATTTTAGGGAAATTTTTTTTATTACTTGTTCTTATTTGCAACATTTTCAAAATAAAATATTTGGATTTCACATGATTTGAATTTGAAGTTGTTTATTTTAAGCTTAAAAAACTTTGCGTTAGAATATTGCGATTGATTTCTGCTACATGCATCTCGTCATACAAAAGAAAGTTGCCTTCAGAAATAATTTAAGGCATAAAATTCTCGCTTCAGTTTCATTTAGTTTAATTAGTTAACTGTATTTGGTATTAATTAATAGAAAATCGAGTTTCTCTTTTATTCCTTACTTAACTGTTCCGAAAGTGACATAATTTTTTTATATTATTTGTTTAAAATTAAAGGGATCTTCATTCAAATTCAAACCAAAGAATTTAATGCAATTTGAACAACTTCATGTTTTTTTATGTGAGAAAACAAGTTTACTGTGTTATTTCACAATAACTTATCTCTGCTGTCGCGAATATTGGGTATACAGAATGCATTACTGTCTATTAAAAAGAGAAAACTCCTTCTTTCAAATACGCGCTGTTTTGATATAATAGCAAATTAAATTATACTAAACAAATCAACGAATAGTTATTTGGTTTAGGTTATTTAGAACCTCAAAAAGCAAACAATATGAAATCGACAAAAAAGAACTGTAGTGCTGTTCTACGATTGAGAAATCATTTCAAAAAAGCTGTCTACTGTCCACCTGGAAAGAAATATTTCGTATTTATTTTTTCTTGAATGTTTTCAAAAAAATAAAAATTAGCTTCAAGAACATAATGTCTGCTTTCGTCTCACCAGTTGAAATTGGAGATATCCAGACTTCTCTTACATTTATAGCTGTAGATGTACCAATACGAGACCAGATAGTCTTGTCTTAAGAATATAAATCCAAGTCTTAATAAATATACCGAATTTTTCTAAAATAAAATATTACACTATGAGTTTTTGTTATAATGAATGAAAAAAATTAATTAAAATTCAGTTTAATATCTTTCCAAAATAGGGAAAACTGAGGTTTTAATATACTTATTCGTATTTCAGTACCGAAGTTTAATATTATCATGCGAGTATTTAAAACACGAAGACGACAAAGTAGTATTCTACATACGAAATATTATGAATCTACATCTGAAGAATTAACACTATGAAAAAATGATATTCTTATTACTGAATTTTTGAAAAATAATTTAAATAAGATAAATGGTGAATATCATAATCTCGAAAACGTATTTTAGAAATTGATATTTTCAATATGAAGTTGGCCGAAATCTAAAACGCAAACTCAGATAACAAAATGTCGGCACGATGCCACCTTATGTTCCGGAACGCGGTTCCGATTGACGGGACCACTGAGCAAACACATGAGTAGCTCAATGTGCGCACCATTGATGTCAATATTTCCCGCCCGACTGTCGGGCGCCCAACGCGCCCAACGCGCCCAATCGCGAGCTTTCTATTTTACAGAAAAAATTTTAAGCCTTAAGTTAATAAAATTAATATGTATAAAGGGTGTACCGCCACCTATACAACTCCTTGTACTATGCATAGTGCACAAAAAATAAACAAAAAAGTTCTCTAGCAAAAATTTGTACGAAGTTTATAGTTTAGGCATAAAAAAGCTTTAAAGTTGGGCCTAATAAACCAATGAAGGGTGAGGTTTAGCGACTATTGCTACCCACTAAGCTTCGCACGACTTTTTGTTGAAGGATCTTTTTGTCTGTTTTTGTATACACTATCACACAGTACAAGGGGTTGTATAGGTGGTGGGAAACCCTGTATAAATATACAAAGTACGCGTGTCCTTATAAATCTCAATTATAATCTTTGGGTTTTTAAATTAAACAAAAAAAAATAACTAACAGTTATGAAAAGTAGAAGAGACCACATAGTTTTAAACTATTACAGAGTAATAAACCCGCAATTACCAATTTGTCGAGGAAATTATTTCTATTTTTCATCTAAAATTTTGTTATTCTCCGTCTAATAAGTCGCAAGTTTTCTGTTTCGCAGAAAAGATTTTAAACCTTAAATTAACCAAATTAACATGTATATAAATACAAGAAGTATACGCGTATCCTTATAAACCTCTATTATAAGCTTTGGTTTTTTATATCCTACAAGAACAATAACTAAAAGTTATAGAAAGTAGAAGAGATCACATAGTTTTAAACTAGTACAGAGTAATAAGGCAGCAATCGTCAATTTGTCGAGGAAGTTGCTATTTTTTTATTTAAAATTTTGTTATTCTCCGTCTAATGAGTCGCAAGTTTTCTATTTTGCAGAAAATATTTTAAATCTTAAATTAACAAAATTAACACGTTTTAATTAACACGTATTAATACAAGAAGTGCACGCGTAAACAATAACTGAAGGTTATAAAAAGTAGAAGAGATCACATATTTTTAAATATGTATAGAGCAATAAAGCACCAATTACCAATTTGTCGAGAAAGCTGTTGTTTTTTATCTAAAATTTAGTTAAGTTTTTTTTTCAAAAAAGTTGTGAAATGAATTTCAATTTAAATTTTTAAATTATAAAAAGTGTACATGCGAAATTAATGAAAATAGAAAGGATTGGATTTCTGCTTCCGGGAATAAACGCTTCTACGTTTGGCTTCGCCTGTCATTCGCGATTCTTCAATTTGTTTCTAAATCTCTGTTTCGTGCTTTTTAATACTTCAAGCATTGTTCACTTAAAGATATGCTTTTTCTCAGGACCTGGGAATAGAGGACGCTTGACAGCTGCCTCGAAAAATATATAACAAAACCGTTTAGTAAGATGATAATAAAATTTTAAAGAGTGAAATACAGTTTGCAGGAATTCAAAATAAGATAAAAAACATCGGAGATTTTTGTGTCTCCAAACTTTGAGCTATCTTTCGTCTTGTGCCAAGTGAATTTCGAGACCAACTCATCCGTCATGACTTCTTTCAAAGCGCAACTGAGAAATTCTTTCAGGTTGCATACTCCTAACCGCAGTAAGTGATCATGCTGAAACATTTAATGAAGAAATAAATAAATATAATGAAGGGCATGTAAAACTAGCCTCAACAAATGTGGAAATCATTTGTTGAGGTCCACACGAAATGATATCTCAAGTTGTGACTTTCAAATCTTAAACAGGAAGCACCAAGGAACGTTTATCTGGTGCTAAATTTTTGTAATCAAGAAAAAAATATCCATAAAAATTTTTCTACTACATTTTTTTGTGATTATAAACATTTAGGATCAGATAAGCGTTTTTTAGTGCTTCCTATTTGAGCTCCGAAAGTTTTAACTTGATATCTCATTTCAAGTGACGTAAGTTGAGCGAAAAAAAGTACGAAAACTTTTTTTGAGGACAGTGTTACATGCCCTCAATAAATTATGCACGTAGATATTCAAAATTTTAATTTCTTGCAAGACTTTTCTTAGAAATTATATAGTAGATTTACCAATTTTTGACGTTTATCCTTGTTCTCATGACTATCTAATTCTTGAAACTCTGCAACCGTACTTAGAGGAAAACCTGTTAGCTTGTTCATAAGCTGCACTTTCGTTTGAATACTTTGCTGGTATGAAGGGTGACGAAACACATCCTGTCACTATAGATCTAAATAAAATTTAAGTGAAACATTAATGTTTCAACGATTAGAGGTATAATAAATGTACAAATTTATAAAGACAAAAAAGGCAACAATCGTGCTAATCGTAGGAATATACAAGAGTGTTCTGTAAATTTAATAAAGATCATCGAACTAAAAAATTAGAAATAATTCTTAAAATAAGCTTAAAACAATAATGACCGAAAAATACTAGTATTATTGTGAAAAAAGCGTGGGCGCTTTGTGCCATATTTTTCGTATATCGAGCGCCCACGTTTTTTTCTCAATAATACTAGTATTTTTCGTTCATTATTGTTTTAAGCTTATTTTAAAAATTATTTCTAACTTTTTAGTTTGATGATCTTTAAAAGCGTGTTTTTTAGTTTTTTAAAACTATATTTTATTTTTAACTTTTTAGTTCGATGTGTTTTAAAAATGCGTTTTTTATTTTTCTTAAACTAAAAAAAACTACTAGAAAAAACAAACTTTCATTTCAGGTGGGGAGGGGGGGGTGACGTCAGCTCAGACCCGCGCCTTAACCCGCTCAGCCAACGAACGCACTTAAAGTGATGGATATACTAACAGTAATAATCCACTTGCTCTAAGTCCAAAGGAGAGTTGCAAACAAACAAGCAAGCAGACAAACATACAGGTGAAGCTAATAAAAGCGTGTTAAAAAAGAGATAATAAAAATTACATTTTGGCTTCCTTGTCATGTATATTGTACACTTTACTTACAAATTATTATTTCTTGTATCCGAAGGATGTTTGAAGAGCATAGAAGAATGACTCCGATATACCATATACTAGAGAGCGACACATAGGTAAAAAATAAAAATAAATAATAATAATATATATTGTAAGCACAAAATGAAATGCGTTTCAGGGATAAGTCAAGAGAGTATATAGAATATACAAGTATATTTGCTTCTCAAGTACATCATGGTGTCCGACAAATTGAAATCAGTGCGTGACGTTTCGTCCAAGATGAGATTATGAAGACTAATCTCGCTAGCGCCGGCCGGCCTGACTTTCGATGACTCCCTCCCCACTCTGCCAGCCAGGCCCGAGTCGAGCCACCAAAATAATGCTTTCAGTCGGCCTTCCTGATGGAATTTGCGTCCTCGCAAAGAGTAGTTCAGCCTGGAAGGACCTTCTCGACTTGCCTCCTACCCCTGCACATTTATATTTCAAGTATTTTAATGCTACGACACAATAAATTATATTTATTGTTAGTGCAGAAGCGTTTGTGATTAGTGATTTCC
>NC_046662.1:112041791-112044205 GCF_010883055.1 Belonocnema kinseyi | reverse complement strand
TTTTACATAATGATGCATTTTTGGAAACCAATAGTCTTGTCGAATTTTACTTAATGTTTTGTCAAGTGCTACATGTGCCATTTCGTCGTGGCACATGCGCGTCACCTCTCGTCTCATAGATCGCGGTACGGCCCACTTTGGTCCGCACTCGGTTATCCTGAACACGCGTCCCTTTTTACATTAATATTGCTTTTTTATTTCGCGCTCTTCTCCGTCTTTTGCTTCACGTGATAGTACTTCTTTGATGTACTTTAAACGGTTATCTTGTAATTGAGCCAACAATAACCTATCACCGGTTTCGATCGCGTAAATACCGATTTCTTTTATTTCTTCAGGATTTATCAAGTCCTCGATTGCATTGCGACTGAGCGCATCTGCGTGTGACATTTTTGAGCCTGCTCTATATTCGATAACACAATCGTACTCTTGCAGCTGTAACCACCAGCGGGCTACACGCGGAGCTAGGTCTCGTTTCACAAAGGTAGCGCGCAATGCACTGCAGTCACTCACAATTTTAAACTTGATACCAATCAAATATACACGAAACCTATGCAAGCTACTTACTACCGCCAATGTTTCTAACTCATACGAATGATACCGCTGCTCTTCTTTGGTTGTCTGCCTACTAAAGTATGCCACAGGTCTTAAGGTACCGTCATTTTGTTTTTGCAACAATATTCCAGCCAATCCGCGCACGCTTGCGTCTGTATGCAATTCGGTTTCTGAACCTGTTTTAAAAAGGGCGAGTACCGGTCGCGTTATCAATGCGTTCTTTATTTTTTTGAACGCTTCGTCTTGCTCTTTGTTCCAATTCCATGGTTCGTTTTTCTTTGTCAACAGCGTAAGCGGCCTTGCGATTATCGCGAAATCTTTTATAAATTTCCTAAAGTAGCTTGAAAGCCCTACGAATTATCTTATTTCGTGAACGTTTCGCGGCGTTGGGAATTTTTGCACCGCTTCAATTTTTGATTTTCCGGGCCGTACACCGTTTTCAGAAATTTCGCATCCTAAGAACTCTACTACTCTCATTAAAAATTTGCATTTACTTAATTTAATGTTAATCCAGTCTCTCGAATTCTTTCTAGCACTGGAACGAGAGCATCTAAAGCATCGTGCGTGCTATCCGCTCCGATAATTATGTCGTCAATATATGCTTGAATCACCGCGTTCACTCCTTTATTCATCAACGGTGCTATAACTTTAAGTATTAAACGTGCGAACACACTAGGAGCATTGACTAAACCAAAGGGTACGCGCAGGTATTCGAATTGCCCATCTGGCGTTACAAAGGAGGTTTTTTCTCTCGACTCCTCAGAAATCGGAACCTGGTGATATCCGGAAAATAAATCTAGAGAAATAAATCTGGTTTTACCGGCGAGATAATTTATTTGATCCTCAATAATTGGTAAAGGGTGCCGATCCCTTTTTGTTATTGCGTTTAGGGACCTATAATCTACGCACATCCTAACATTACCGTCCTTTTTTCGGACCAACAAGATTGGATTTTTCAAATGAAAAACAATCACGATATTCGTTTAAAATATTAACGAGCTTATCAAGTTCCTTTGACGACGCGTCATCGTCTACCACTTTGTCTTCACGCGTAATTTGACGTTGTTTATTTTTCTTATCCGTTTTCTCTCCCCCCAACGCCAACAAGCGAACTTCTTTCTCCGTAGCCTCTCTCGTAATTTGACCGCGAGCAAACACATGCGACCGGTCAATGCGCAACGGGTATTCGGACAGATTTACGACGGGCAGTAATCCAACCGATGTGTTTATAATACAACGCGGAATGCAGTGTTCACCGTTCTCTTTTCCCCGTAAACTTAAATCTACAAAAATATCACCCTTATGGTCACAGTTCCCGTTTCAAAAAGCCGCAGGTCACCGCTCCGTTGAACAACAACAACTCTCGGTTGGTCCGTGAATGGTTGCCCAACGATGATTGGCACGTCCTGTACGTCGTCAGGCACTACGTGCGCGTTGACTGCTGCCTCAGCCAAATCCACCTTTAGCGTGATTTGACACTTTCCGTAGGGTTGACAAACCGCCCCTCCATAGCCTCGCAATGTTTCTTGGGTATCTTCGACCTTGAGTGACAGCTTTTCTGCTTCACTTCGACGTATTGTCACACATTGACTACCTAGGTCAACGTAAGCACGCAGTGGCTGTCCATCAATGCATGCCTCGAAGAATCTCGAATCCTTTCTTGCTTTCTCGGATCCTATAGTCAACACTTCTTTCTTTGCATTTTGCCTCTTGGGGCATTCTCGTGCAAAATATCCTTCTTCGTTGCACACATAGCATGGTTTTCCACTCTTCCCTCCTTTCTTCTCGACAGCGTCATTATTCGTTTTTTGATTTTGCTCCGGGTTTTTCTTTTGGTAATATGGTTTACCGTTAAAACGCTT
>NC_046662.1:112038319-112041691 GCF_010883055.1 Belonocnema kinseyi | reverse complement strand
TTTCCACTCTTCCCTCCTTTCTTCTCGACAGCGTCATTATTCGTTTTTTGATTTTGCTCCGGGTTTTTCTTTTGGTAATATGGTTTACCGTTAAAACGCTTTTTATCCTGATGATTTCTCTGTCGATTTTTCTCGATGTTCGAAAGTTCACCCGGATTTTCATCGCAACTCATTAAAAAGGCTCTCATCGCTGACGGATTATTTATGTTTGAAGCGCGTATTGCTGCCTTAATAGAAGGGTCCTTTATGCCGTATGCAATGCATTGTGTTGCTTTCTTTTCGTCTAGGTCACAAGGCGTAATCAAGGCCATTTTATCGTAATAATACTTCATCATTTTCTCATCCGGCTGCTTCTCTCGTTGTAACATTTTTGTTAGTCGAACTGGATATTCTAAGCTATCCTTAAACTGATCGTGAAGCTGGGTTTTCCATTCAATCCATGTCAAATTGACGGTTTTTAGCGAGTCATACCACGATCTGGCTAACCAGCGCAGCTTACCTGTAGCAAAGATCGCAGTTATCGCGTCGCTCCATCGATGCCCAACTTTTAAAGTTTCAATCTTATCGAGCCAAGTTTCCACATTTTGGTTCGGATCTTCCGGATTGAATTCGGGGATCAGATGTTTTGCATCTTGCAAAATTTTGTCATGATCACCAGTTTGTTGAGATCCGCGGCTCATACCCTTCATCGTTTCATGCATGTATCGAGCAAGATCTTTCGCGTATTTCGACACACTCGTAGACCGACTTCTATTTGATCTGCAATGTACTATCAATCTCGATGGATCGCGTTCTCTACGACGATGCACTTCTCTCGGTGTTTTTGGACGGTCTCCTGACCCTCTACGACCTCGCGAGCGTTCGCGATTTTCGCGTTGCCGAGACTTTTCCGGCGTACGTGAACGATCCTTTCGTCTATCCCTCGAAAGTTCACGACCGCGCGACTCTTCCAGGGTACGAGAATGTTTTCGTGACCTTCTTGGTTCGCGGCTTGACCGATCTCGTTTATCACTTTTCCGATCCATTTTTTTTTCAGTTTCACAGTCACTTGCACTCAATATCAACGAGTCACAGCACTTATCACTGTCCCACAACAATTCAAAAGCACGTGTGCGTATCCCACTTCTGATGTAAGCACAAAATGAAATGCGTTTCAGGGATAAGTCAAGAGAGTATATAGAATATACAAGTATATTTGCTTCTCAAGTACATCAGGGTGTCCGACAAATTGAAATCAGTGCGTGACGTTTCGTCCAAGATGAGATTATGAAGACTAATCTCGCCAGCGCCGGCCGGCCTGACTTTCGATGACTCCCTCCCCACTCTGCCAGCCAGGCCCGAGTCGAGCCACCAAAATAATGTTTTCAATATATATATATATATATATATATAATAAAATACATAGTCCGAAACGTCGATACATTATCTAAGTGGACAGGAATAAAGGAATTCTTGACCGAAAATTCGAAAAAGTTTTTTATTTAATATATGCTATCGGTCGCCTAAGGTTATTCATACTTATAATTAAACAATTTTATTTTGAATTGAAGAGTCACGAGATTGAACGATTTCAGTGTAAAATTTGAAAATGTATAATTTAAAGCATTAAAAATTAAATAATTAATAATTGGAAACTTCAATGGAATAATTTTAAATTAAAATCTATTCAAATTTAATAATATGAAATTTAAAAATAAACTGAACTTTTCAGAGTCAAAGCTTCTGAAAGTCTAGAACAATTTTAAGATATTACGTTGAAAATTAAAAATAAAAAGAATATACAAAACAAAATTGCTGTAACACGAGTCCAATTTTTGGAATTGTATGATTTTAAGCCTTTCAATTCAAAATTACGTTATATTTGCATCTAAAGTTATGAAATTTAAAACTAAGTATCAAGGTTTTTTATTTGAAATAGTTAATAGTGGAATTGTCCTGACATTTTAAATCTTTAAATTTAAAACTATAATATGGTGGAATTAAAAATTCCAACCCTCCAAAAATTAATCTAAAAATTAAATTTCAGAAAAAACTGTAGTATCAAGGCCTCAAAGATTAAACTGTTTCAGAATTTCGCATTCAAAACTATAACTTAAAATTTTTAATCATAAAAATAGACATTGGAAACGACTACAAAACGCGCAAAATACGAAATGTCCCGGTGTATTATTTCTTTCCCGGCTTTATCCCACTTCTCCTGAGTGGGTGACTATTCTGGTAATTGATGGTGTTGCACCCTTTTGGGGGTGACTGAGATTTCTACTTTATACACTTTATATTTTACTTACAAATAGTAGTTGTTTGGATCCCGATTATTTTTAGAAGATGCAGGAGAATGATTCCTGCGTGCCTTGTATTTGTCCTTTATTTCAGCTATAACCGAAGCTGGTGTTTTGGAAGAAGAATCAGCTACCATGACTTCTTTTTGAAGTACCGTTGAGTTGAGTGTTTGTTCTCTACAAAAAATTTAAAAAATGAAATACTTATTATGCAAAAAAGGTTTTTTTTGTTGAAAAAGAAACAGAGCATCTATTTTAACAGTAACATTTTTTATATTATTTACTCACTTATCTGTGGCTTCGTTAGGTTTATCAAACTTACCTGGTTTGGCCTTCTGTTTTATTAATTCAGCAGCAAGACTTTCCAGCTCCTCAAGTTTCGCTCGTACCGCTGAATTATTTTTCGACATTTTTATACGAGGTTCTTCATCAGATGTGGAAAAAACGTATTTTGGAGTAACAATTTTTCTCCCTGAAGTTGAAACTCTCGATACATTTTTGTCAAACAGTTTTTTTTCGCACTTCTGATACTGCTTTCTGTTTAGTACTGCTTTCTGTTTAGTTGAATTTTCCATGATCTGAAAGGTATATAAAAAACATATTTGTGAGTGTTCTTTCAAGCAGAGTAGACCACCCTACACTAGATAATTAACTTAAAGTGGATAATCATTAATTAAAAAGACAAAACTACCTGCAATTATTATTTATAATTGTTATTTATTAACACATATAGTATCCTAACTATTAATGAAATTAAATTAATAATTTAACAGCTATCAGTATGTTAAATTAAGGATTATTATATTTATGATTCAGCAGCCGCATTTGCCGGTAATTCTTGCGCAGATAAGAAAGTTACAAATATCCACTGATTGTCTAATGCATTCTCTTCTTCACCTTCTATATCGCTCCAGTAGGGCATTCTGTAACACTTATTTTTTAACTCGCTTAAGAGAACCTCCTCTATTGTATTAGATAAATGTGTGCAGTGATATACTACCAGGTGTATACATATGAAACCGGTATTTTTTCAAGAAAAAAACACATTTATTTCAAGAGAATGATAACAAATATTTTATTCAAAGTATGCGCC
>NC_046662.1:112031523-112038219 GCF_010883055.1 Belonocnema kinseyi | reverse complement strand
TACGCCAATTAGCACAAATGGTAAGTTCCGACAGTGCCTACAAGTGTGCCTACTGGCCGCTAAATGGCAATACCGGTTTCATATGTATACACCTGGTACAACAGTATCAGATGTCATTCCAACATTATAGACGTCATGTCTTCTCCGAAATTCTTGTACAATAAAAAATATTTCCTGTTCTATTTGTATTAGGTTCCTTATTATACAAATTGTACCATTTTGGAGAAGCCAACAACTGTTGCGCAAAGAGGTGGCATATGTAACGTTCCCTATTTCCAGCTTTTGATATTGACGACAGAGATTTATAGAAATACCTTCACGCAGAGGACCTTCCTCAGCTTGTGCGAGTGACAGACAAATATTCAGGGTATTGTCTGGTGGTGTATAATTGAATTCATTCAGTTCGCTTATTCTTTTATAATATTGCTGAAGGCAAGCACCCGGTTTACGAATATGTTTTCGAAATTCTGGCATATTATTTTCAGAGCCAAATGCACTGAAGGACTTTAAGTCACCCAGTTGTTGAACATCAGCTACTAAGTGCAGTCAGCTATGAACATTGTAGGGTAAGAACTGCGGCCCGTGAAATTGTTCACATAAAATGACGTAAGTTTCCAGAGCTTGTTGACAAAAGACTATTATTTTTGGTGGGGTTTCTTTGCATACTAACATACACATGACACAATGGATTATCAACAAATACTGATAATAATCGTCTAGAAAAACATTCTTCAAAATGGACGGGGCCGTTTAAAGTGCTATTTATCTGAATTCAGTGGCTTTGAAATTATGAAATGAGGAGTGTTCACTTGGCTGACGATTAAGTTCCGAAGGACAGTATCTTTCAAGGTCTCTCCACCTAGAGTGAAGAATTTTAACTTTCTACCTGACAGCCTTCGAACTAGAAACTTTCCTTCTACGTTTGCTAATAGTACTTTCTTAACATTTCCTATCCAAATTAGATGCATTCCTTCAAACGGGACCTTTGTAACTAAATCCAAAACTCCAGTCAGAGGACTTCTTCCTTTATGATGATCTTCATGAGTCATCTTACGGTACTCTCCATCTGTTAGAAGATGGTGCCCAATACCTTCATAAATCATTCGTCCCATATAGTACCGACCTTCAACATGACATTTGGAACATGGTTTTGATGAATTGTGGCCGTAATGATTTAAAGCGAATGCCCTTGCAGGTGCATCTGCAATGAAACATCGCACGTTCAAGGGAATCCTTTTGTTGTGGATTGTAATTCCACCCTCGTTAAGGATTTGAACAATTTCATGCATGAACTGTTCAAAACAGTCGAATGTATTTGCTGGTTTATGTTTTCCCAGAAATACACCAGCTATCATCGATCTTTTGTCTGCAACATTGCCAATTCTGTACTGAAGATGCCAAAACTGATTTAGACCATTGTCAACTTTACCACCGTCTGTACTAAAATCTATTATTATTATCTTCGGCAACGAATTTGGAGGAAGACTTTTAAGTATTTTTTCAAGTGCCGATTTAAAACCCAAGTGCAGATACTCCCCGCCAGCAATACTTTGAATCAATGTGGTAGCGACAACAGTGGGAGTCTGTAATATTGTTCTGGCATCATTTGGTAAAAAATTTAAATTCAAAGGGAATTCTCTCAAACTTTTTAGCAGTATGTTTCACTGAGTATATTTCAAACTAGCAGCTAAGAATGCATTCTTGATTGTTCTTCTTTTCGCGTCAGACAGATTTATAGGAGGTGGGATGTCTCTGTTATCTTCTTCTGAAGACCCGGCTCTATTGACATGTTCTTCTTCTAGGTGTTGTACAATAACATCATGGAATATTTCTCCATTGCTATTTTCTTCATTTGAACTTAAACTTTCTTCATCTTCATCTGAAGAATTTCTAAATTCGCTGCCAGATTCTCGCGATTCGTTTCGTAAAGGTCTTAGAGAAATTGCATCTTCTGAAGTGGAATCAGCAGATTCATCAAAATTCTGCAAAGAAACATTTCCTTCACCTCGAAAGCTACATAAGCGTCTCCGCTTATAACTCTGCGAGAGAGTAAACAAATTTTTGTTTTTCTCTTTTTCCATAATTTCTCGTCCCTTTCCTCCTTTTGTTTGAACTCCTTACTCTGGCAAATTGAAAACATACGCTATTAATAACATAATCCGAAAACATTTCTCCCAGGTTTTAGCGAAATAAAACTCATCCGCTGTTTAAAAAATGCAACATTTTCTCCAATATAAATTGTGATAAAATAAAAAGTGTGAATGCATATGTAATTTAAAAGGTTTAAAGTAAAAAAAAAATAATCTGAGGCAAATTTGTTGATCTTTTTACGATGAATGATTTTGCCACTTGACATTTTTTTCGTATCTCGCATAGTTTTGCTAGAAAACACAGTTATTAATGCCAATAGCATTTTTCACGATTATAACCAAATCTACCAGTATTATGAAGAAATAGCCTGAAGTAAAGTAGATATTTTAGATATCAACTCTTTTCGCTTTCCTCATATTTTTTTCGTATCTTGCATATTTTGTCAGGAAAATTATTTTTTTGTTATTTTTTAAAAAGTTTTTTGATTGATAAAACCTGAACCATTGGCCCAAAAAAGCCTGATTAACGAACTTGACCTTTCTTTTTGGACTTCAAAAAAGTATGCCGAACCTCAATTCAATCAGATAGACAGAAACAGCAGTACAAATCTTTTTTCTCTATCAGTGGATCGAAAACGTGGAGATTTAATGAAAATTCGTAAAGTTATTTTTTGCATACAACAAATTAATACCTTCTCATAGGATGAGAATATGAAAATGTCTTTTCCCCAAGGACATCATGGATGTAGTAAAAATTAAACTATATTAAATTGAAAGTGAAATGGTTTGGAAGAAAAATAAATAAACTGTTAGTGCCTAATATCCTGTCAGATCTGATATTTGTCCGTACTTTTTTAACTTGCATTTGAAATTCTTTCTTTTCTTAAGATTTAAACTTCAAAATTTTTAAATCTGAAATTACTACTTTATCATCGTAGAAAAAATTTGTTGTTCTCAATAATCTTAAATTTATGCAACTAAAAACGGATTACTAAATGCGATTATTCGTCAAAGGTTTGTGGAGAATGAAAAATCATGCAATAAAATAATAAGAGCCATGAGTCAAAATATTTCATCTTTATCGTTGATAGATTATTTTATACTTAGAAAGATTATCTACAATTCTATTCGTAGAAGTTTTATTAAAAAATAAATTTGTCAAATATGAACTAAGAAAAATTACTAGTAAACTTTTTAAATGATAATTGATTAGCCCATTTTCCTGAATTTTATAAACGGAGTGGCTATTTCGCCATACGATTATGGAGAAATAACGACGGTAGCTTATTTTGCCATACAATTATGAAAAAATAAAGACGGTACCTTATCTCGCCTATCGGAATATATGCACAAAGTCGTGATGGATAAAATAAGTAGAGCAAGTTATTTATTATTGCATATTACATTATTATTAATTAATTAATCATTAAAACACAATTATAATCCGAATTCAATTTCAAATCATACAGACAGGCAGTGCAACTTCAAATTATAGAATCATTTGTCTCTTAAATATGTTCTTTATTAAAGAATTTAGTAATACTTTAGTAACTCTTTAATAACAGTGGAAAAAGAATCCTGGTCCTTTCACTTTTAAACTTTTAACATTGAAGCTTAAAAACCCTCTCAAGTATTTAATTGAAAAATGTCAAATTAAAATGAATTTTTAATTTCAAATTTTTATCAGTTGGACAGTTGAAAGATTTCTGGTTCAAAAATATAAATTCACGCCATCATTTTCAATGCTCCAAATTAAAGAATGAATTAATAAGTTTCTATATTATGAAATTGATATAATTTTAAACAATTATAAGTCAAAAACAATAAAAATGTGACGATTTTGAATTTTGTTTAAAACTGAACTCTTTTTAAGTAAGTACAAATTAATTATTCAGAAAAATGAGACAATTAAATTCTAACGTTCAAAGTTTTAATTTAACACTGACAATATAACGCTTCAGGGCTTTCTATTTGAAACAATTAAGATTCACATTATGCATGTATGATTTGAAACGCGAATATCTCATACGAATTTTTCTTTCAAAAATTCATTAACAAAATTAAATAAATATTAAATCAAATAACAATAACAATTTAATAGTTTCAATTAACTTTTTGCATATCATTTTTTTCAATTCCATGAATATAATCAACGTTTTGACAAAACATTGCTTATTTTTCCTTTTAGATTCTCTCAAGATCTAAACTTCGAACTAATAAGTTAAATTTTAAAATGCTGATAAATGTTAGTTTTAAATTTAGTTTGAAAGTTTAGTTTAAAAGTAATAAATGGCTCACTTTTCTGATAAAAATGATGTTTTGACTTTGACACCCTGAACCCAATTGACTAGTCGTCATTTTAACGACAAAATATGTTCTATTTTCGAAGAAATTAAGCGGGATGTATTTTCTCGATTTAAGAAAAAAATTATTTCCTGATGTCATGAGTATTTGAATTTTTAAGTTTTCTTTTAAAAGATTGACCAATTATTTTTTTAAACATCTATAACTCTTTATATAATTCAGATATTTGAATTTTTCTTCCAGATTCTGGTAAGGTTTATCGATCCCTTTTGAAATCCATCGAGAAATCAGAAAATCTTGAAAATTACAATGCTCTTCTGATAATATTAAAAGACGATTTTCTTAAATACTCAACCTTCTTATTTTTGGTTTTTTATATGTATTATTATACATTTAAGAGGCGCGGAATGATTCTGTTATCTATTATAGATCATACAGTCGACTGTATGATCTATGATGGATTCGAACCTGACAGTTTATTCTTATTTTCCTAAAATTTAAATGTTTCATCAGTAGCGATAATAGCAAAGATGTTATTTCGCCATACATGTACGGCGAAATAGTCGCAGCCTTTTATAAATTACTTGAAAAAGCTTGTAATTTTTGAAAAAGCATGTAATTTTTAAGTTATGTGTGACCCAATTCAAGCAGTAAAAATTGAAAAGTTTATATATAAAAAAAAAGACTGTGGCTATACGGGTACCGACATTTCGGTATAAATAGAGCCGAAAAAGGGGCATACTTATAACGAAATTTCGGTACGTATGGATAAAGCATAATTAAGGAATAATAAACATAAGCGAGAATGAGGTTATGTTTAGATTTATATATATACTTACTGCAGACGCAACTTTAGGACAGTTGTCTTTCTGATACGACAATTCGTCGCAGATGACCTTTCTAAAAGCGTGAAACATATATTAACACTTCAATAACTTTATATCAAATCACACTTTACTTTTAAAATCAAATCACACGTGATAGCGGTATTGCTGACGCCGCGGAAACACATTACGCGGGAGGCGAGCCAACTGTAGTTGACTGTCAACGCGAAGGCGCAGAGTAGGGAAACTGCGCGCGTTTTACAAATCATAATTCTTATCTCAAGTTGGAATATGTTACCTTTTTATAAATAAACAAAATTTAATTTTGATAAGGGGGGAGTTAATTTTATTATTTTCAACCTACCCTTTTTTTAGAAAATTTTTATGAAAGAATGATCAAAAGTAGATATTGTTTATTTATAAAAAAGGACAAACATTTAAAGTTTCAGTTTCCAGGATGTTGATTCCGTCTAGCCGATGATTTATGGCAAGCACATCGTTCCTCGGCCGTCATGCGGGCAACGGTCTTCAAGCATTTGCACGCTTGATTGGAAACAAGGACACGTTGTGCTCGCACTTCGATCTCTTTCTCATTCATACTACCCAGGCGATGCTTTATCGCAGGCATGCCGTCCGCCGCTCATCGGGCGGGTAATGTGCCAGGCATCTTTGTTAACTGGAAAGCAAACAATGGAATCATTATTGTTGATTTTTCATGTAGTTTCGTTCGAGAATGCTCCTCGATTGTTTCCGCAATTTGCCAATCAAGCCCAAATGATATGATATAAAGCATTTGAAATAAAAGTTAACCGTTTTCATTTTCAATTGCTTCATTTACTATGGGATTTAAAACATTAGGAATTCTTTCTCACGAAATGTATGCACTAAGGTAATAAGATCTAATTCAATGAGTACAATTTATAAAATATAACATCTAAATACACTCAAGTTTATCAAACTGAGTTACTGAGATATCAAATTAGAGAATGTTATTCATAGAAGAATATTGTCAGTTCCGTTAAAAAAAACGTACTTGATGAAAAATCTATTTAATCATTAAAAGCGATAAAATGTTTAACCTATCTCTTAACAATCTGTCTGAAGCAACAAATCACTCGTGAAAAAGGGCCCATATATTTTTCAAGCTGCCCTGAGTTGTCCAGCGACGTCGCTTAGCTGAGATTTTTGCCGAATATTCCATAATGTAAGTTTGACCTGGGGTTTAGTTGTTAGGGAATGCGTTAGTGCTTTAGGTAAGTTAGGTTCGAATTTGGCCGCAGCCGTTCCGATTTTTTCGTAGCGATCAAGCGTGCGTCTTTCCGATATACGAATAGCCGTGCATAAAATTTCTGAATCTGCAAAAAACTGGTTGACATTTTTTTTTACCAGGTGTATACATATGAAACCGGTATTGCCATTTAGCGGCCAGTAGGCACACTTGTAGGCACTGTCGGAACTTACCATTTGTGCTAATTGGC
>NC_046662.1:112029104-112031423 GCF_010883055.1 Belonocnema kinseyi | reverse complement strand
GCGCATACTTTGAATAAAATATTTGTTATCATTCTCTTGAAATAAATGTGTTTTTTTCTTGAAAAAATACCGGTTTCATATGTATACACCTGGTAAATGCTCTATCTTTTTTCATTTGTATCTAAAATACCTGGCTTATGAACTTGGCCTTCAGTTCCTGGCACTAAAAGAGTGTGCCCCAGCCAATTATGGATTACTAGTTTTATTTCAAAGACCATTGACTATGCCTAAGTCAAACCTGAATTTAATTTGGTCAAGTTAAACTGATCTTTAAGTTTTCCTAAAGGACGCCAGATTATTTATACTGAGACCCTAAACGATCAAAAAGTCTCAAATTATTTTTAAGTTAAAGTCACTACCCATCGATTGACATAAATGACTATTGATTTACATAATGTACTACCCTTAGCAGTATCATAAATCACTCCCCACTAAATTATCACAGGGAGGGGGGGGGGCTGACGTACATCTGAGTAACGATGAAAATGGTAACTCAAAACTCATATCATACTTCAAAATTACTGGTAACAAAAATAATCATTTCTTTATTTCTAGATCAACGCCTTATACTAATAACGTTCATCCAGTAATATATATCGTCCACGTCCAGAACTTAAAAATTGAGAGCTCCGGAGATGGCTCCCGACAACTTAAGGACCGATCGATTATCGGTTTTCATTAAAAAACGATATCGACAGATAACTTAGGTTACCTTTACTCAACTGATAAAAAATAACTGATGGCTGAACACTGAATGCCGGACGACGCTTTGGCAAATCAGTTTGACGCGTAGCCCCGAAGGTTTATATACACAGAATAGTAACAGCATGTAGCAGAAGCTTGGGAAGGCGCGTTCATAATACAACGTTTTCCAGTAACTTACGATTTGACTGAATCCTTAATATCACATTCTTCGTAGTCTCTGACCCGTTACATTAAGAAGATTTGTTGCGGGTGCGACACAGACACTCCCAGTCTCCCCCTTCAATTTGGATTGCGCTCCAAATGTCGTCTCCCGTGTGCAAATCCGCGGAACCACCACGGGTCGAAACGCCCCCGTGTTACCACGTGAGGATTTAGTCCCGTCCTTCTCCCCAGTTGGTGTGAAAATGAGAAAAAGTTGTGTTGTGAGATGTGTTGGGTGGTATGTCACGACTACCCAGCCTTGATTATGTGACAGTGTTGGTGGTTTATTATGAAATTCGGGCAAGTCTGGGCATCAGGGTGTTTATGGCAACATTACATCCCTTCCAAGGCATACTGTCAGATGACAGCATTGAAAATGACTCTGCTTAGAGTATTCCCGAGCTCTCTACGAGGTCCAGACTATTGGTTAATCGTTATTTCTTAAACTATCACGTTGGCAATACGCCATGAAATCATACCGGGACCTTTTGCGACGAGGCGCTGGATTAGGTTCGCCCAATCCCGAGATCCGCATCTATACGGAACATGAAATTACCACTTTGCGTGATAGTACTGCTGTTTTATAGATTTATATTCAGGGAAAAAGATTAAGCTACAATTCTCAAAAAAGACCAAGAGACTGCACCTGCAAGAATGAAGAAACTGATCAAAAATTCAAAAACAGCTGAAAAATTAATTCCCGAAAAGGCATTATCTTACATGTAAGATCGATCTCTTTCTGGAGCCAATTACATATGTATGCATTGTTCAGTACAAGAGCAAGATGCAGATATATCCCCCGTGCATCAACATGATAGAGCTGCCACAGAACCATGCAAACACTGAAAGAACTTGTGCCTATTACTGACAACGAAGCTACAGTATCACATCAAGGATTACTGAAACATACCGATAAACGTACATGGGCGCTACAAAAGTTTTGCAATACAGACGAACCTTTTATAGTTTTTCGACGTACTTTCCATCGCAGTGAATACACTTTTCCATACGTCCAAACCGGTTATCGAACCAACCCTGCCACTTTTCTTCTGGAAGAACTGTACACGCTTGGTCCCACGACGTCAAAAGGTCAGTTTCGTTAGTAAATCGACGCTCTTCTAGTTGTTTTTTTACTTCCGGCAACAAACCAAAGTCACAGGGAGCAAGATCTGGACTGTAAGGAGGGTGATCTAGAATAGTCAAACCAGATTTAACCAAAAAAACTACTGTGACCTTCGCTCTGTGAGCCGGTGCATTGTCGTGGTGGAATCAGTGATCCCAGATCTGAAACGAGATGCGGTCCAATACTACGACAGGGCTATGTCCGTTTGAATATAGTAGGAGACGCTGTAAATGACTGAGTTGCGCGCGCAACCCATTTCTCCTCTTCTGAATTTGAAAACTCGAAGATGC
>NC_046662.1:112024124-112029004 GCF_010883055.1 Belonocnema kinseyi | reverse complement strand
GACGTCCAAGATCAAGTGTCTCTGGCGATAACATTGGTGCAGTTCGTGACCTTATTGAAAGTGACAGGCGGTTTACTATTCATGAAATCGCTTTACAGGTGGGCATTATCTATGGAAGCGCTCGAACAATCATTAAAAATCATCTTGGTTTCAAAAAAATCTGTGCCCGATGGGTCCCGAAGTTATTGAACGATGATCAAAAAAACATCCGACTGCGAATCAGTAAGAGACACCTGAATCGACTTCAGCGGGAGGGAGAGACTTTTTTGAAGTATATCGTGACATGTGATGAAACATGGGTGCATCATTACACTCTCGAGTCCAAGATGGCGAGTAAAGAATGGCGAAGGAAAGACGAAGCCGGTCCTGTGAAAGCCAAAACCCGTCTCTCAGCCGGTAAGGTCTTGCGACCGTCTTTTTTGACTACAGAGGAGTGTTGCTCATTGATTTCCTACATGATCGACGTACGGTTAACGCTGCCTACTACTGCCAACTGTTGGAGGCAGCAAAAGCCGCTTACAGAAGCAAAAGACGCGGTAACCACATCAGAAACGTCAGCCTTCTTCATGACAATGCCAGGCCACATACGCCGGGTGAAACGAAACAAAAACTGGAGGTTATGCATTGGGAAACCCTTGAGCATCCTCTATACAGCTCAGATTTGTCACCCTGTCACTATTATTTGTTTGCGCCCATGAAAGATGCACTTGGAGGATTGCGATTTGACAACGATCAAGATGTTGAGGAATTCGTGCGCATTTGTTTGATGACTCGACCTCAAAGTTTCTACGAGCAAGGAATTAACAAGCTTCCAAACCGCTGGAAAAAACGTGTAGAGCATGAAGGATACTATGTAGAAAAATAATCAATAGTATTTTCGTATTGTTTTATAAATAAATAAATATTAAAAAAGAATTCCGGTTAATATTTGATTCACCCTCGTATTATAATTATGTTATATTATAATAGTCTTCTTTAAATCTTGATCCGCATTTGAAAGAAATTAAAGAAATTGGTGATTTTGGAATTTATCTCGTTTGGGTAAAAACTCAATTATTTGATTGAAAAATTAATTGTTTTGTTAAAAATGTAACTATTTTGTAAAAAAAAGTCCTCTTATCCATCAAAAGTTCAACTACTTTGTTAAAATTTTAATTATTTTTTATTTAAAGGTTCATCTCTTTCGTTAAAAATTGGTGTTTTAAGTAATACAATGTACAGGATAAAGTTTCAACCAAAAATTGAATAGTTCAATTTCCAGATAAAAACGATTAATTTTTAATCAATCCTAGAATAGTTACATTTTCAGATAAAAAAAATAATTTTTAATTGAAAAACGAATTTTCAATTAAGTTGTTAAATTCTCAACCAATAACATCAATTTTCGACCAAGAAAATTAATGGTCTACAAAAAAAGACAAATTTCAAACAAAATACATGAATTATCAACAAAATTATTTAATTTTAAACTCAAAAAAACGAATTACCTCCAAAAAGTTGACCATTTTCAGCGAAAAATATGAGTTTTCAAACAAAGAGTTAAACTTTCAACCGAATACTTATATTTTTAACCATAATTCTAAAACCTTGTTGAAAAAAACAGTATTTTTTTTAACAAAATAATTCAACTCTTATTGAAATAATCGACTTTTCAGCACAAGAAGATGTACAGTTCATATTTCAACCAAGCAATTGCATTTTTGACCAGAAATGATACATTTTCAACCAAAAAGATTAAATTTCTACCAAACAAGGTCAATTTCCAACAAAATGTATGAACTTTCAACAAAATTATTTAATTTTAAAGTCAAAAAGAGTATCATCTACAAAAAAGCTGAATTTTCATCCCAAAAATATGATTTTTCAACCAAAATTTTAATTGTCGACCAAATAGTTTAACTTTCTATCAAATTGTAGACTTTTAACGCTCAAAGATGCAATTTTAACAAAAAAGTAAAATTTTTAACAAAAAATTTAATTTGAAGGCAAACAGTTGAATTTTCAACTATAATTATGAATCCTTCATAAGAAAAAATTAATTTTTTTCCTAGTACTTCAACTGTAAGTGAATAATCGAATTTTCCACACAAAAATTATGATTTTAATTTTTAACATTACAGTTGCATTTACAACAAAACAACTTTGCAACCAAAAAATAATTACAGTTTATATTTCATCCATAAAATTTAATTTTTAACCAAAAAGTGTTAATTTTCCATAAAACAATTTAATTTCTACAAAGTAAGGCGAATTTTTAACAAAATATATGATTTCTTAACCAAAAATGGTATAGTTTAATTATAAGTTTCAAACATGTATTTTTAACAACACATAAAACATATTTTCATCATAAAAGTTCAATTTTCAACAACTTAATTGAAAATTCGTTTTTTCAATTGAAAATTATTTTTTTTTTATCTGAAAATGTAACTATTCTAGGATTGATTAAAAATTAATCGTTTTTATCTGGAAATTGAACTATTCAATTTTTGGTTGAAACTTTATCCTGTACATTGTATTACTTAAAACACCAATTATTTGATACAAAAATAATTTAATTTGTTAAGAAGTAAACTTTTGTGTTGAAAATTGATATATTTTGTGAATTAGATTTTTTCCTAAAATTAAAAAAACTGCAAAATAAAAAATTTCCTTAAAATGTTCCGGATTCTTTTTTTTAATTTTTAAAATTTTTTCAAATACTCACTTAAAATTTATTTGTGAAAATAAAAAATCATTTTCAATGTTCTTAGCAATGACAACAATTTTTGTTATTCTTTTTAAATACCGTACAATTCTCAAAAAGCTTTTTTTTTAATCTGCAAAAGTCTAAATCGTGTTTCAAATTATTTGAAATAATTTCAAGTTTTAAATTAAATCTGAATATTTTTAAAAATTTAAATGGTAGCCTTTAAACTTAAAATTTAGCTCATTACAAATTTAACAAATCAAGGCTTTCTATTTCGAACCATTCTGTTCAAATTCGTATAGTTTTTAAAAGTTGTTTATAATGGATTCTTTTAAATGAACGGTCAAATATTGCTGATAATTAACGAAATTTTCTTTTTTTAATTAAAAAATTTCCAATTGAATGGGTTAAAGATACAAAATTTTTAGACTGAAATAATATTTGAAGTCAAAATCGAAAACAAATAAATTAATTTTCTAACAAATGATTGGTGTTTTAACCAATACAATTTACAGGATAAAGTTTAACCAAAAATGGAATAGTTCAATTTCCAGATAAAAGCTGTTATAAAAAATTGAATTGAACAAAGAAAAAAAACGAATTTTCAACAAAATTGTTAAATTTTCAAGGGAAAAGGTGAATTTTTGACCAAGAAGATTAATGTTCTCTAAAAAAAAGATTTGCAAAATTAACCAATATATATGATTAATTTTTAATCAATCCTATAATAGTGACATTTTTAGATAAAGATAACTAATTGTTAACGGAAAAATTTTATTTTCAATAGAGTTGTTGAATTGTCAGCCAATCCGATGAATTTTCGACCAAGAAAATAAATGATCTACAAAAAAAGACAAATTTTCAACAAAATACATGAATTTTCAACGAAATTATTTAATTTTAAAGTCAAAAAGACGAATTATCTACAAAAAGTTGAATTTCTTAAGCGAAAAATATGAGTTTTCAATCAAAGAGTTAAAATTTCAACCAAATAGTTGAATTTTCAACCATAATTATAAAACCTTGTTAAAAAAAACGTATTATTTTTACAAAGTAGTTCAACTCTTAGTGAAATAATTGACTTTTAAATCCAAGAAGATGTACAGTTCATATTTTAACCAAACAATTGCATTTTTGACGAAAAATGAAATATTTTCAACCGAAAAGATTAAATTTTTACTAAAAAAGGTCAATTTAATTTTAATAAATTTTTTTATTTTAAAGTCAAAACGAGTATTATCTACAAAAAAAGCTGAATTTTTTAACTAATTTAAAGGAAAGTAGTTGAATTTTCAACTATAATTATGAATCTTTAATAAGAAAAAATTAATTTTTTTACTAAGTAGTTCAACTTTAAGTGAATAATCGAATTTTCCACCCAAAAATGATGATTTTAATTTTTAACAATCTAGTTGCATTAACAACAAAACGACTTTGCAACCAAAAAATGTTCAGAGTTGATAATTCAACCAAAAAATGTAATTTTTAATCAAAAAGTATAAATTTTCCGTAAAGCAATTTAATTTCTACAAAGAAAGACAAATTGTTTACAAAATACATGATTTTTTAACCAAAAATGGTATAGACTAAATGGCAGTTTCAAAAATGTATTCTCAACGAAAGAGATGAACCTTCAAATAAAAGAAACTAAAATTTTAATAAAGTAGTTGAACTTTTCATAGAAAAGAGGACTTTTTTTACAAAATAGTTACATTTTTAACAAAATAATTAATTTTTCAATCAAATAATTGAGTTTTCATCCAAACGAGATGAATTCCAAAATCACCAATTTCTTTAATTTCTTTCAAATGCGGATCAAGATTTAAAGAAGACTATTATAATATAACATAATTATAATATTATCACTAATAATATATAAATATATATAGAATAGTATTAATATTTATATAATTTATATTTTATACTTGAGGTAACGTAACTTCAAAATACACGCATATCAAGAGGCGCGCGAAGCATTCAAATCATGAGAATCGCCAGCCCAGCATCGATATCTGAAAATATTAAAATCCGTATCTCTTCATGTTATCTCAAAGCAGATAGAGATATAAGTAGAACCGCCGAAGTGTTCCGACCGGCAATCTTGCACCTTCGAGTTTCAAAATTCAGAAGAGGAGAAATGGGTTGCGCGCGCAACCCAGGCATTTATATCGTCTCGTACCATATTCACACG
>NC_046662.1:112012515-112024024 GCF_010883055.1 Belonocnema kinseyi | reverse complement strand
AAGAATATGAAGTCAGACTTTGAAAATTCAATATGGCTGCCATTTTGGATCCGCCATTTTGAATTCGTCAAATTTGATATTGGATTTGTAATCAGCGACCTCAGAAAATTGTTGTGCGAGGCGGATAATCCTTACCCTAAACTGGAGACATTTCCTCAAAACTTTGGTCTACACTTAAACCGCGAGAAAAGTTGCATCGAATTTTCGCACGTTATTCTTCCTATATCCACGACACCATTTCTCAATCGTTCCGGGCTGCGTGCTTAGACTGTACTGAGACCTGAATCAACAAGTTTCCTCTTCCTACTTAATTTTTGACACTCTTTCATCCAATAGGTTTCGCGTATTGCAAAACTTTCGTAGCGCCCTACGTATTTTCGACTTACCAACAGAAGTACAAAAATACGCTGGATTCAGTTATGAATGATGATAACTTGTTTGCTATTACGCTCATTCCATTACGTGTATCAACTTCATCGAATGTAATATCGTGGCATAATCAAGCATCATAATCCGCAACATCCTGTCATCCAATTAAGCTGCAATTTGTACATGAATGTCACTGCTATATGAAGCCACAACGTGGATAAACTTAAAGCGGGTGAAAATGGAACCACCAATGATGGCAATACTGCTTGCCGAGCTTTCGAGTTCTCTGAATTGCTAAGTGGATTTTTGGGACTAGATCATCATATGCTTTTGAACTTCAAGAACATCTTAATAGCGTTATCCATTTAACTTCCAATAGACTATCTTCTTTTCGATAAACTATGCTAAAAGGAAATGCGTGTCTCAATCGATTCTGAAGATTCTTATCCATGGAGCAGACATTGTCAAAAATGTATATTACCTGCAGGAATACTTGAAGAAGAAGCATGTGGAGCGCGAAATTACCATTATAGGAAATACAGAATCTGATGAAGACTCAATTGGTCTCTCAGAAGTTTATTCTCTTCTAGATGGAAAAGAAATATCTTCCGAAGATGAGCTTGCAGATAAGTTAATAACTAATTACTTCAAATTAATTCGGCGTAAAACTAAGTCTTAATACACGTAATAAGCCAAATTAATTTTAAGTAGAACACTGTGTCATGCATGTATGTTATTCAAAGGATTTAATTTCTTTTGTAAGTTTTACTATAAGTCGAATACCTGATTTAATGACGTTCCGCTCAGTTCAGTTTAGTTCCCTGCATTTCAGTTCAGTTGAGTTTAGTTCAGTTAAAATTCTTTTTATTTCCTTCTTTATAAGAGTATAATTGTGAGGGGCGAGGTTACTCACACGAAGAAGCGCCCAAATAGAAATTTTCTTTGAAACAAATAATTTATACAAACTTCGGTCCCTGTTTTGAATCCGCTATTTTTAATTTTGAAGTCTTGATGATAGATTTGGAATCAGCGTACAAAAAATCATCTAGAAAATGAGTTTCATGATATTATAATTGAAAAAATTGGTGGCTACGTGGGATCCGCCATTTTGAATTTTAAAGTTTTAAAGATTGATTTGGAAATAGCAAACCGAAAGTCTTATGTCTCTTGGATAGTTTTTTTAGTTTTAGCCAATTTTCATGAGCTCCTGTCCCACTGTGCATTTTACTTCCTCCTTTTCTGTGATATTACCATCGACTGGAACCTTAAATTCAATTTTGCAAATTCATCGTCAAAAAATAATCTTCAAATTCAATATATGCTATATATTTTAGGAGCTGTTCGTTTGACTGCTCAAACTATTTTCTATAAAGTTAGATAAATTGTTATTATTTTAATAAATGTATTATGTATTGAAAATTTTAATTTAATAAAATGAATGATTGATGACTAGAGATGTTTAAGGTTTCACTCGTGTAAAATACTACGAATTTTGCCGACTTTACGTCAACATTGCAGTTCACTTCTCTAGGGCTGACCTGAAGATTAGATTGGTCAGTCAAGTTTTACCAGTCCCCATGCTCTGGCCAATAACTGGCATGGTAGAGAGTACACATAAGAACAACATAACCTAATACCTCAGTTTCAGGTCAGCCTTGAAGAAGTGAACTGAAATGGTCACGAAACGTGGGCAAAATTTGTAGTTTTTTACACGAGTCAAACCCGAAATATCTCTGGTCATTAAAATAAATCATCGTGAAAGTATTAAATCTATAATTAAATTATTGTATATGCACACACATATATATATATATATGAGTCGCAAATGGAAGAGACCGTCTTTTTAAAATGGTCAGGAAATAGGAAAAAGTGGCCAAAGAAGCGTTTCAGACACCCTCAGGAGAACCTTCATTGGGGACCCGGCTGCATCGTCCAAGCAAAGGGTGCTCCCATATTCGACGTTAGAGTATCAGCGGGACACGGCATCAGGTGCTTCTGAGCGTATCTCGTCGCGGTAAGCCCCGAAAAGTTGACACTGGCCGGGGCTCAGAAAACGTAGAAGGCATCAAACTGCGGCACTGCCTCCGGATCATAGCAAGTTCGGTTCAAAACCATCGAACGCGCAGGGCTCCCAATAATGGATTGGACATTTATTCCCACCAGCCTAATGTTGGCGGAGACAATAAAGATGAGGTTAATGTTAAGGTGCGCATAGTGCTCTTTCCAAAGATGGACAACTTAGCTGACCAGAAGAATTGCACGCCAACCACTTTTATACACACAATGTATAAGATCCTCACAGCTATCCCAAATGATAGAATTCTTCGGATAATCAAACCTATGTCGAGAGATGTGCAAATAACGCGGCTCAAGGAAAGGCGTAAAAGAACGTCGGAAGCACCGGCTCATCGATGGCTGTATGTTCAAAGAGGCAGCATCCTAGCAGTGCTACCTGTTAATGGCCTGGATTGATTACATGAAAGCCTTCGATTCAACCTCCCACAAACTTATCATCTTTAGCTTCAAAAGCTTGAAGGTTTATCCGCACATGTTAGGAACATGGCAAGATTGGTGCAGACATATTGGACATATTGGACAAAGCCTGGTTTTTACCCCATCATTGAAGGACTGGGTTGCAGTCAAGTACACGATGGGGGGACCTACAGCTTAAGGAGGGTTCCGAACCACCAGTTCAGTACATTGAACTGGTACATTGAAAAATTTCTAGAGGTACCGGCTCAGGGATCGAACCCCGGACCTCTGAGGTGAAGTCCAAGTGTCTAACCAACTGAGCCACCGAGGCTCATTAGCTCATATATTATTATTGTTATTATTATCATTATTATTATTATTTCAGGGACTTCTTCTCGATATAGATACAATAATTTAATAATATTGATTTTAAAAAGTTTTTTACCTATGATACTAAATTGTATATTACATTTATACTTAATTAAATAATAAATAATCAAATTAAATTGCATGCTAAACTAATAAGGTTTAATACTACAATCATGTTCAAACTTAACACAATGTAATAGATTTGAGCAGTTTCATTATTTTTACTGAAACCACGGAAACTGACATCAGAAGTCAAAAAGGGTAGAGGTTTCTTTTTTTATTTAATATTCCATTTATTTTAAGGTTCAAAATGTTAAAAATTTTACTAATTTTCGAAGAACTTTATCAACGTTACTACTTTAAAAGTATAGGTGATTTAATTAAAACGTATTTCTCCTGGTTACATTTGTTTTCATTTTATTTTTGCTAAACAATTAAATGTAGGTTCTTAATTATAGCTGTATAAATATATGTACTAACAGAAAATGTAATTACTCTGGTATCAAGTATTTTACTGCTGCTGCGACATAGGATGTATACATACTAGTTATTTCCACAAACACTAGATGAAAGTATACTTATGTTTCTCATCTACATATTAGGAGATTTAAACACTTCTCGATATCAGCAGCATTCCTTTGCATTCTTCGTAAACATTCATAGACATAAGCAACAATCTGTTTCAGTCCATCAGAAGTAGTTGTCTGCATCTCTATAGTCGCTTTGTATTCCTTGGACCTTTTTTTCACTAACGCCCGTGGTGGGTCCCTCCTTATCTCCAGGAGTATCAAAAACGATCGCCCTGTTGCTATTGGAAGTGGTGAAATCAATGCTGACTTTCCCCAATTCCACAGGTTACATGTAACCGTAACCCGTCTCGAAGAAGTCAGAAATATAGTCCATGTTAATGAAAAAGCATGCCCAAGATGCCGAGTCGAGAGAAATGCCCGTCAAAGTCGAGTTGACCAGTTTTATGATGGGTTCGAGGTTCCCATTCCGCTGCAACTCAAGTCCTGTGAAAAGTTTCTTCGTACAGGAGTTATTCAGCGAGTAGAATGAAGCAATTAGTAAGTGATCAACAGGCTTGCGTGCGACCTCTCCAGCAGGTACTCTAGGTAAACGGCGTTTCATGGCAGACTGTATCCCTGCTGTGTCCATTGAAACTGAATATGAATCCATGGCTGCAGCGACGTAGATATCGGCAGTAATAGCGTTAAGTGTTTTGTTCTCAGATATTGTATCGTGTACGGTCTCAAGATTGAAACTAGATTGAATGCTGAGTAGAGCTGCCACCCGCTTTTATACAGCCTTGCACCTTTGTTTCTCCACACCATATGTGTCGATGACGCATACCGGATAAACCGGTTTCTCCCACTGGTCTTTGAAAGTTGATTTATTTCAGGACTATAACTGTCAGGGTAAATTTATGTACTTCTTAAGACAAGAATATATTTGAAAATGTAATAAATAATCAATCACGTCTACGATGAAAAAAAGTTTTCTTCAAAAGCGCAGGTGCCAGTCATTAATTACAAAATCGAAGATCGCACTGGTAAAATACCAGTTACTAATATTTAAAAGTTTCAGAAGTTCGTATTTTAAAATAAGATTTATAGCTAAGAGCAGGTGTACTGAAAGGAAAACCTTTTTCCCGAAGAATCGTGCGTGTCAATCAGATTACACCATAATCTGTTTTTTATTTTTCCGCGTAGACCCGTGTAAGATATCAGGTTTTACAATATCAATATCTAATTTTGTACAGTGAAATATTGGTTGTAACTCTTTTTCTATATCCTGTCTATGATACCTTCCGAAACCAGTGACATGTATTACGAAGCGTAAGGAATATTTTAAGCCGAAATCACAATGGGATAAATAGATGGATGATTCACATTCCGCCATATGGTTTTTACTTAATGCCTCAACTCGCTATACTTGTGAATCTTGGTTCTATAGGTTGACTGCAAATTTCGGTTAAGCGCACAAGCAATGTCGATGATGTAGACTCTATAGAAGGGCATCCATTCTTTTAAGAGTCGTAGATTTAGGGCAAGTTGTTGATGTATAATGCCCGCTACATCATTATGTCTGTGCGTATATTCTCTCTGAGCCATTACGCGACAGCCATCAATAATGTGCTCGATAGATTCATTGGTATCTCCACATAATCGGCACCGGTCAACCAAGTCTTGATGTAACACGTGTTTGCGATAATTCCTGGTGGTGACAACCTTGTGCTGTATCGCAATGACGAATTCTTCCGGCTCTGGATATAGAACACCCTTTCTTAGCCAAATATTAGATGCCTTACTATCCACTTCATTTTGATCTAACATGTTGGGGTGCTCGCCATTGATGGATTTCTGCTCCATTGTATTACTAATTCCTCTATGGTATCTGCCCTAGTATTCACGGCCCCACCTGAGGAAAAATTTACAGATGACAGATGGTACTGTAAAGTGCAACATTTCGTTTGACGTTAAAGTAGTCTCGCAACTGTATAAATTGTGACTCACACCGTTTTTTGACATCTACAACGCCCCCACCCCTTAAATGTCGTGGTAGAACTACCCTTTCAATCCGGGAATTTTTATGGTGCATTCAATGCTTCGTCATTTCTACGCGAACAATTCTGTTTAGCTTTTCCAGATCGGTCTTAGACCATTTTATGAGCCCGAAGGAGTACATGAGGTCAGGGATGGTATATGTGTTGATCGCCCTGATTTTGTTTGATGAGTTGAGAAAGATCTTCATAATCAATCTGAGTCTCATAGCGAAGGCAGTCGTTAGGCTTGTCTTAACTATTAAGCACTCTAGTGCCAGTTGTACGTATGGAACATGCTGAGAAAATGATACTTGTATCAAGTGATGGTGTCGAGCAAATTAAGCTCCAGTCGTACCTACAACAACAAAAACAATTATTCACCAATTTTGTTACCTCAAAAGCACCTGGAAATGCAATTTCCAGGCTCGACGATGAGATGAGTAAAATTGTATACGCTCCATTATACACTGATGAACGTGAAAAGTGGAAATTATATATGTAGGTTTTACAAAGGTTTTTGTTCTTTACCGATGAAGCGAAAAATTAATTTGCCAAGACGAAGGAGATGAAGGATGCTCTTGATGATAAATTAAACAGTGCTCAAAATAAAATAACGAGTCCGAATGAAGACGCCGATAATTTAACTCTACCCATCGCAGATATTATTACTTTTGTGCCAAAAACTTATACGGTGAAGAGTGAATATTTGCTTGAAAGATTACAAGCACCAAAGGTTAAAAATAGAATAAAATTTGATAAAGAAGGTATGGTATTTATCTGCGGAGAACGTGTCGAGAAATCACATATTTCAGATTTAGTGAACGATGCCATTAGGTATCGGAAATCAGTTGTTGTGTCAAGAAGACGTCAGTTTGCAAAATTTTAGAAGCGGCAGATGACAATGATGATACTATCAAAAGTAATACAAAACGACGCATCTGGCTGCATCTTAATTTTTTTCAAATGAAACAATTAGAAGACATATATTATGACCCTTCGCAGGGGGCTTCTTACGCACGTATAGAAAAGATTGTCAAGTCTCCATGGAGAAATAATCCACGTAAGCAAATAATTGTAATGTTGAAGATGTTTGGAAAATTGATCTAGCAGACTTGAGATATTTGAAAAGCTACAATGATGATTTTTCCTATTTACTGGTTGTCATTGACGTTTCGAGCAAGTTTGTTTGCGTTGAACCACTTCAAAATAAAACTACATCTGAGGTTAAAGAAGCATTTGGATGAATTCTTCATAGAACCGGTGGTAGAACATCAGTGTACGTACAGAGTAATAAAGAAAAGGAATTTATTGGTAAAGTTTTTCAAAAATTCTTGTCAGATCTTAAAATATAATTTCGTGTTACACAGGATCCTAATATAAAGGCCGTCATTGTTGAACGTTTCAACCGTACTCTCAAGGAGCGTACGTGGCGGTACTTTACACACCGTAATACTCATCGATTGATTGATGTTCTCCAACCAATAATACATGCATGCAATAATGCTCGCCATTCAAGCATAAGTATGGCAAAAGAATATAAAGCTGACTGGACAGGGCAACTGTTTATTATTAAAAAGGTTATCACCTGGAGAACACATGCACCTATCTTATTCGAATTGAAAGATTTGGCTGGAAAGGATATTGATCGAATTTTCCACGAACAAGAATTGGCGGATGTTCGAAATAAGGACGTAGAAAACGAAAAATTCATTGCTAAAGAGCTAAAAACTCTACAATTAATGACGACGATCATTTTCATTTCATTTTACCCACTGATAGCAGTATAAAGTATTTTTCACAGAATACAATAACACACTTTATCACACAACTTCCACATGATATTGGACTTCATGGCCGCTGGTTGGTGGGCTTTACAGAGATTTAGTTTCCACGATCATTTCTACGTGTGAGAGGTGAATCCAGCATGGAAAATCGTATCTCAATTGTACCTAAATCATTTGTCGATAAAATAGGCCTAATTGAAAAATCTAAACTTGAAAGTGTTCGAGTAAACGAGTCTGGTAGTGTCGATTTAGCCATATCCGAAAATTCTGACAAACTACGTGACAATAATACCATTTCAGCTGATGAAGGATTTAAATTGGAACAGTTTACAGGAAAGTAAAAAAGCCTTGTTACATCATTCTTTCCACTAGGAGCTTACTCACAAATGGATGACCTCATATATGCTATAAATAAAAATAAAAATTATTTCTTGAAAAAAAAAGATCCTACTCCATCTTCACTCCATTGGGAAAGGAACCACAAAAATTCTGATTTCCGGTCAGGTGCTTTTCCATTTAAGATATTAGAGGGATCAGAATAAAACTCTTAATTCAAGAACATAACGCTCATTTTTAGCTAGGTGTTAATGGTACAAGTAATTCAAGTAATTTAAAAATTTGAAAATAATTGCTATAAATAATACTTCCGAAATAAATAAGCATGTAGTTGTGAAACAATAAAAGGGAAACAATCATTATATAATAGTGGAGAAGATATGTAAAGAGGATTGTAAGATTACAGGTCGTCACTTTCTTCTAATCAGTGAGAAGATATCACAAATTCTAGGTTCCACACCTTATACACTTTTAACTATTGATGCATATATGGCACATCATCCGCCAAGTTTATCAAATGGTCTACCAAATAAACTTGTTGTGTATTGTGATCTATGTGAACCACGTATCACTAGAAATTTAAAAACACCACTCTTATGAGTAGTACCGGTGGATACGAAAAATTATATTTTTGGTTCAACACAGGTGATAAATTTTTCAACACCTCATTATATTCCTATCATTAATACTTCATTTCGTACAATTGAAATAGATTAAAGGGACCATTTGGGAATCGCTGTACCATTTGAGCTTGGCACGTCAACCGTGACACTTCATTTCAAATGGATTGCGTAAACATGAGCCATTATGCAGATTACTATACATCTCAAGTCGGAAGTGGTGGCATTTCCAAAATTCAAATTGGCTATCCGTATCAGAGAGGACATGGTATAGGTAGTTTTCTCGGTGGCCTATTTCGACGAGCTTTGCCCTTTCTCACACGTGGGGCAAGAGTAGTTGGAAAAGATTCACTGCACCATGAAATGAATGTTTTTGATGATGTGGAACGTAACATACCATTAAAAAAGGTTGTGAAAACACGACTCAATGAGGTTGAACATTGCGGGAAAACCTCGTAGAAGAAATAAAAAGAGTGAAAAAATCAGAAAGAAGGGGAAGAAGAAAATGGTAGTCCAGAAAAAGAAAAGTAAAGAATCTAAAAGAAGAGCAAGACCAAAAAGTACAAAAAGATCGGGAATTGATATTTTTGCATAAAAGTAAAAATGTTAATTCTGCATGAAATCGGAATTAGATCTCTTTTCACTACCTCCAACACAAACATCCAGAGACACAACGCAAAACGAGGGTCTCGTTGATCGGCGACTTATACTGGGTAAAGGAGGAAAAATTGATCTGATTGGTCATTTTCAGAGCAATGTTTTTAATCAGGATAAATCTCTCTTCAATGATGTTGAACTTTAAGTTCGACTAGTGCGCTCTAAGGATGTTTTTTGTCTAATGGATCCTACTAATCGGGCTCATGTCCATATTGAAAAGGCATCTTTTCTTATTCAGCGTGCAAACATCAGCCCTGGAATTCTGCTTGCACACGGAAAAGTTATTTCTCAAGGTAGGCCAAGTACCCACTCATCAGAATAGAGGTTAAAACGTTCACAATTCATTCTGGTGATCAAAGTGTAACTCTCGATAATGTTATACTCGGCCTACTACCTAAAAGGATCATCCTTGGATTTGTCGAAAATGACGCATTCAACGGTCATCGTAGTAAGAACCCCTTTAACTTTAGACACTTTAATATCAATTATTTCTCTCTCTACGTGGATGGTATGAAAAATCCATCAAAACCTTTGCAACCAGATTTCTCAAAAGGAAAGCTATACATTGATGCTTATCATACTCTGTTTTCCGGAACGGAAAATCATTTTATAAACAAGGGAAATAATATTGATCGTTTTGATTACGCAAATGGATGGTAGATTATAGGGGTTAAAACCTGCATAGACCTACATAAACCTGTTTAACAGAACCGGTTTTCAACATCAGTTGAACACGGAGGATGAAAAATCACGAATGTGTGCCCGAGTATATAAGACGCTCTGCTTAGTTGGTTGTAGTCTCTCGTAAAGGTATATTCATCCTCACCTCCACTTTTGAATATAAAACAATGGACTATATAATCAAAATACAAGGCTTTCGAGATATAGATGACCAATTTATACCAAAGGAAGTGGCGGTTATTGCTGTTGATCATAAATACATAGCCCATTGGATTGTTGGACCGCCATATCTCTTCTCTAAACTTCCCTTACGAGATTCCTAACATTAAATATGAACAGTCCAGAGATATTGTAGGCAATTTAGAATTTACAAGTGTCCACAAATGGTGTATACCCGGCAGATCAAATTCTCAAAACCTGGACACGGCCGGCTGCAATAGTGGTTAAGACTGACGACCACACTGAGTCTGGTCACCACTGGGTCGAATTCCATATTGACGGAACCGGAAGAGGAACCTTTTTTGACAGTCACGGGATACCGCCTCTTATTCCTCAACATCTTCATTGTCTACGTAGAAACTCCAGCCTCTGCATATATGTCTACATATATGTCATAGTGGTACTTTGCGCCATTTCATTGATATTTTTACGGACAATCTATTAGATAATGATCTTATTGTGGTAAACTTTCATAAAAGGTTTTAAGACAAGTATAAACTCAAATCGATTAGAGCTCCAGACTCTAAGCACGGTAGCAGATTTGTTTGCTCACTACGAAATGAAAAACGGTTTGATTCGTGTGTACAATCATGCTCGTCGAAACTCGTTACTGTGTACCTTTTGTAAATAGTATGTATATATTATGTATGTTATATATATGTATATTATATTATATGTGTGTATTATATTATATGTATATATTATATATATTATGTATATGTATTATGTATATATTGTATAGGTGATTTTTGTTATTTTCTCTCATGTGGAAGAGTTAGTCTCGCTACTTTACAAGTATACTCTTATTTATAGAATAGAATTAAGAATTTAGATGTAATTTTTTTACTTCGTTTTTCAGGTACCTATATTTACATCGCTAGAATTAAGAATCTAGATGTAATTTTTTTGTTAGTAAAAATAAATAACAACACATGTAAATAGGAAAAATACGTTTTAATTCATTCACCTATCCTCTTAACTTTGAATTATTTATTAAAATTTCTTTGAAAAAGTTTAATTAGAAAAAATTATTTTAGAAAATGTATAAAATTTGTAAAACTAATATAATTTTGTAAATTAGTGAGATCGGTAAAATTCTGAAAATTAGTAAAGTTGATAAAGTTTTTTGAAGATTAGTAGAATTTTGAAAATTTTAAAATTCAAGAACAAAAAATTAAAACTTTTGGTACTTTTCTAGAGTATAGATCAACCGCCTCCCCACTCCAAATTCACTAGAGTACAGACCACACCCAGTATAACTTTCCCATGATACAGATCACCCCTACTCCAAATTGCTCATATTACAGGTTACCCCCATTCCACATTCCCCATAGTACAGATCACCTACCACTCCAAATCCCCTAAAGTACAAATCAACCCCCACTCCGAATTCCTCATAGTACAGATCACCCTCACTCCAAATTCCCCAAAGTACAGATCACCCCCCGCTCCAAATT
>NC_046662.1:112007009-112012415 GCF_010883055.1 Belonocnema kinseyi | reverse complement strand
CCCTACTCCAAATTCCCCATAGTACAGCCCCCCCCCTCACCCATAACAAATTTCCCATAGTGGTCCTATTCTACTTACGTCCGAGAAAGAAAATTTTCCGATTTATTCATTTTCCATGGTGAACTGGACATTACAATGTAATCGATTAATAAAATCGAAAAACTAATTTATTTCATCTAATTCATATCGTCAGAAGTTAAAAGTGCCATCAACGGAACGCAACTAACATTCTAGTTTAAGCTTGGATTGCTTGTAGATCTTAATTTGTAGATGTTCCGTGTAGATGATGGCTATTACAGATGAGATTACGGATCCCATTGCTGCTCCTGAGGTTTTTTCGTAGAATTAATTATTTAAAGAGAGGTAAGTAATATTGAGACAGTGCTCTATCAAAGGTATGAGTTTGGAAGAGAAGTTTGTAAAAGATTTAATAAAATCAATTGTACGAGAGATTCGTGCTTTCGTCAAGAGAAATACTATGCCGAAACTCACTATGATATCTCTGGGTTGAATGTGAATCTGTTGAATCTTTTTGATAAAATCAAATGAGATTTGGACGTATGTGATAGAATTTCTCGTAAAAGGATTTAGTTTTGTGGCGAGGAAGCGCGCTATGTAGTAAGTTGATGAGTCTATCGCGCTAGCGATCGGTCTGAGTGTAATTTTATTTTTGTGGATTTTTGGGAGCCCGTAAAATCTTGAAGATTTTATCTTGCTTTTAATCTTGCCTTGGTCTGCGGTGATATTATAATGTCTTTATTCCGATTAAGTGCTTTAATTACGGTTTTTTCTTATTTTGTTAAGTTTGAGGAGGAAACTTGAGCTTGGCGTGAAATCATGGCCGTTCCCACGGTGAGGCTTCTGGCCAATCACATGCATCTTAGAGAGTTTACATAAGAAAAAACTATTCTCATACCTCAGTTTCAGCTTAGCCATGCAGAAATGAACTGCAGTGTTCACGAAACGTCATGAAAATTCGTAGTTCTGTACAAGATTGGAACCTGAACTCTTTCTAAAACTCACACCTTTAGGAAGCTCAGGACTTCTTAAGGTAAGCTACTAACATCCTTAGCTTTTTGGAAACGATGCAGGGACAACAAAATCATATCAGAATCTACAATTTATTAATAATTAGGGAATATCTAAATTCAATTCAATTCTACATGATACAAACATGCTTCTTCTGGTAGATAGAATACAACAAATGAAATTTGTCTTGCACACTAGCTTCAAAAATATTGAAACTTTACCTTTCCCTATCAAATACCCTCAGATTTGACATTTGGTCTACATTGCACTACAAAGGTTTTGACCATTCCCAACGGACTAAGGTTCCGTCCACTAAAAACGAAAAATAATATGTGACAAATTACTTCCTGTAAGGCAAATATCACTAACTGACACAGTTAAAAACATCTCTGACCATCCTCTCAGGAATGAAATAATTTCAGCCGTATCTGAAGGACAGAATTTTGAAGTAGCTCCTTCCAAGATCCCGAAAGAAGAAATCATCAGTAATTTGAAATCCACAATAGATACCCTTTCACCCAAAATAGCGAATGACATATGACGTAGGACGGCCAAAATTTTACGCCAAGCCCAAGCTCCCTCCTCAAACTTAACAAAACAAGATAAAACCGCAATTCAAGAACTCAATCAAAATAAAGACATCATTATATGACCCGCAGAGAAAAACAACACAACTGTAATAATTAATAAAGAAGACTAGAACAACAAAATCATGGACGTTCTAACTGACGATACATAAGGAAAGGAGGCGCAAAGCGGTATAGGGGGCAAAACGGTATAGAAGATTTCTTAATGCAGAATTTGATCCCCATCTATCGGTAATTTTAAAAAGTTGTTCCCGAGTAGTGCTTATGTTATTTCCGGAATATCGTGGGATTCTCATTGTTTGTTCTCGAATAATGCAACCTCCACGTTACAGGAGAACTTCCTTACTTATGTTCCCGCGGAACCTGCGGGTAAAGCGGGCGGGGAAAAGCGTTATACTTCTTCACCATACAAAAGAAACTATTTTGGGCTCCGAAAATTTAAGAAAAGGCTAACTAAAAGGTGAAAAAAGTCAGGACAAGTCAAAAAAACAAGAAAGCCAAAAAAAGCATCACTTTTTCAGTGAGTAACTTAACGAGAAAGGCCATCCCACGCGCGGGCAAGAAAAAAAACCCGAGATACTTTGAGGATGTGCTAGGAGATGACAGTGATGGTTGAAATATTTTCTTATATTTAAAAAAAAAGCACTAATAAACCTTTACTGACCAAAGAAAGAAATAGAAATCATTTTTCTGAGTCAGATAATATATTTTTTATGTATTTGGCTGTTCATACCGCTCTGTTCCGCATATATGGCAAACCGGTATGATAGCACAAAAGTCTTCCAATGGCGATAAACGACTATATGCAACAAAAAATTTCAAAGTAGAATCCTCATAAAATCCTTATGATAGATTAAACTAATAAGCCACTTACTCGATTGTGCAAACACAAATTTTTTTCAGGTAAAAAATGTATGCTAACGTTAGGCATATCGCTTTGCCCCGCCTTCCCCTACAAAAAACTGAAAAAGTACCGTAAAAACCCAATAGTCAGTAAAACAAAAACCCCTCGAAAAGACTCTAAACTTGACAGCCAAACCATATCTAAATTAATACCTACTAATCCCATATCTGCAACACTAAGGGCCCCCTAAAATCCACAAAAAGAACATTTCTCTCAGACGGATCGTCAGCGCAATAGACTCACTAGCTCACAACCTAGAACGCTTCCTCGCCGCAGAACTAAATCCTTTTATAGGGAATTCTATCACTCACGCCCAAAACTTATTTGACTCTAGCAAAAAGATACAACAGATTTACATTTAACCCAAAGAAATTATAATGAATTTCGACATAGTATAAGCCTTTGAGAAAGTAATAATCTCTGATACAATTGATATTATTAAATCTTTTACAAAGTTTCCTTTCGATCTTATACCTTTGATAGAACACTCTCAATAATACTCACTTCTCTTTTAATAACCAATTCTACGAACAAACCCCAGGAGCAGCAATGGGATCTCCAATTTTAACTGTAATAGTCAACATATTTATGAAACATCTAGAAACTGAAATCTTCAACCAATCCAAATTTTAACCGAGATTTCGGTTCCGTTACACGACCTATTAAAGAAAGAGAGAAAAAAACTATCACCATCCTAGCCTAAACCCAAGGTGTCACAGAACAAATAGGAAGAAGTCTTAACAAACACAACATCTAAACTATACTTAAACCATCTGAAAAATGGGACAACTACTAAATAACCCTAAAGATAAAAGGGCAGCACCCGGTGGTCCGAGAGTGTATAAAGTCCCCTGTTCTTGAGGCAAATTCTATATTAGAGAAACTGGGCGAGCGGTGAGCCAAGGTATCAAGGAACATGATACTAAAGTCAGGCTAAAACATGTCACGCAATCAGCATTAGGTAAATATAACCATAACAACATTACTAAGGACAATGAATATAATATTAATCCGTTTTAGCTATCCGTCTTCCCGGGTTGTTAAAAAAAGACTTGATTGATCAATCAGGTTCTACCAAACCCCATGGTGGAGTGCTCTGGTCAATCACAGGCATCGTATAAAGTATAGATGAGAACAACATAACCTGAGACCTCAATTTTAGGTTAGCCGTAAAGAAGTAAGCTGCAATGTTCTCGAAACGCCGGAAAAATTCATAGTCTTGTGCACGATTGGAACACTAAATATCTATTTTATCGTTAATATTCTAAAAACTGTAAACAATAAATAAAAAAATTTATTTATTATAAAAACATTTTATAGTTTAAGAAATCATTAAATTCAATGATTCATTAAATAATTAATTCTCACTTTTAATGCGAAGCTGTAGATTTTTGTCCTTTGGTCTTGCGAATTTATAAGGGTAGATTATTCCGTGACATTATTTACCCTATCTAGGTTTTCAATAAAAGGACAAAATTAGACAATTAAAAACTTACCATAGATGACATTTAAAACTTGACTTTAGTTTGCTTTAAAATTAGAAGCTTGTTTTTATAAGAATATGGGTAAGTCCATTTCGAAGGATTAAGATTTGTAAACCTGTGTAACGATAGAATGAAAGTAGAGTTTATCCTAGATCCAAAGAATATATCGTACAATAAAAATACAAAAACTTACAAAATATTCAGTTATTTAAAAAGTTCCTTTTTATTCCATTACTAACATTTTTGGAAAAGATATGTGAGCTCCAAAATAAAAAAATAAAATTTTACTAGTTTTTTTGCATTATTGCTGCCTAACAAAATTTCTTACAGAAAAAAGTTTTACAGGGAAAAATTGAAAAAATTAAAAAACTGAATTCTAATATTATTCCTTTGATTGCAAGTGACAGGCCATTGGAATCGACAAAAAATAGTACATTTCGAAAATAATTTTCAAGGTAGGTTAGAAGTAAAAGACATTATAAAAATATTTGAACATAATAGTATCTACTATATGGAATTCAAATTTTTTGGAGTTGAGGTTCGATGCCGTCCACACTAGGGTGGCGCAAAAAGGCTTTTATTTTTTATAGGGCAACGATCCCCCTAATTTCATTTCTAATCCGAAAAAAGAAATTCCTTAATTTTTATTTTTTTATGATTTGATTTTAACAGGTGCCGGTTTTGACTTGAAGTTTCCCATGTAAAATGCATAGGGATAAATCACTTTTTTGAGCTTTTGGAATAATTTTATAGGGTTTGAAAAAATGTGACGGAAAAGTATGGGGGCCTGTAGCGAATTATCAAACTGAATTTGTATTTCCTCCCATGTATTCTGTACCTTGATCTGACCTTAAATAGCAGATTTCTTCGTTTTTTCCTAGTAAATTTCGTGAATTCTTCATAAACCTTTCTAGACAATGTTCAGTTTCGTCTTTTGTCTTCATTAGGTATTTCACGGCCATTCGTGAGTGATCATCGATAAATACAGGAATATTGCGATATCCATGCAGATGCGCAGGTGGAGAAATTTTACCCATTACATCTGAATGGATTATTTGCAACAGTCGTAACGCTCTGATTCTTTGGCTTCTGAAGGACATTTTGGATAACTTAGTGAGTGTACATATTTCACAATCTCGTATACTGTCTTCAGAACTACCGATTGAATATCTTGGTTATTTTTCCACAAACTTTGCAACTTTCTTAAATTACCAACTGACGCGTGTCCCATTCGTACGTGCCTAAGAATTGCTTTATTTGTTTCTCCTGGCTCGCTGTATGTCTTTGTAAATGGAGAATCATTTTCAGATATATCTACCTTCAGCAATTGGGGCTGTCCATAAATTACGTAAGACTTTTAGGGGGGGAGGGGGTTCAATGTTTTCTTACGATTTCTTACAAA
>NC_046662.1:112003770-112006909 GCF_010883055.1 Belonocnema kinseyi | reverse complement strand
CAATTTCCGGAATATTGAGATTCAAAAACAAAACATTCATCTGTTCTTTATGAAAAGACGTGTCGCAAGTCAATCGTTCGTTGTTGTTCGCCGAGTACATATCTCGACATTTGCCATGTAAGAATTACATGCCTAGAACTTCTGTTATCGTTATACCTATATGATTTAAATAAGTTACAATGAGTGATAATAGTGAATTATACGAACGTTTTTACAATGCTTACAAACGTGCATTCCCAAACAAAAATGGAAAAGTTGTTCAAGAACAAGCAAATGCAGCATGGAACGATGCGAAGAAACAATTTCCAAACTCAAATGACTTTACAAAATATATTGATCAACAAATTAATGTTTACCAAGTAGCATGCACAAAACAGAAAGTAACATTCATGAGCTATTTCATACCATCTAATAAAGTAAGTTCAACGATTGTTTTTTCTTCTAATTCCACGCGTATTTATTTCAGTTCATTTGTGAGCAATTTCGTGCGAATAATCGGAATGAATTATATCAAATGTAAAATAAAAATTAGCCTATTGAAGAGACAATCTATTATTTTATGAAAAATTTTAGTTCGCTTTCGTAATTTTCGAGCATACAAAACTGTAATAATTATTCTAGTTTCTTTACTAAATCGCGATTGATTGAAAATATGTATTATTTAGGTGAAAAATAATTCAGAAGATAAATTCAAAAATGATGATGGAAAGACAATTAATAGCACTTCCAAGATTGATAATAAAGCAAAAGATGTAGTAAATTTGAGTGATGAAAAACACAGCGAGAGATTGAATGATAAGACGACTTCGCAATCGTTAAAACGTCCTGCGGCTACGCCAGCCCAGGAAGAAGCCAAACGTAAAATCCAGATCTAAGAATAGTGAAGCTGCATCAGTATTACGTGTAGGCAAGACAGCTGGTAGACCACGCATTGAATAACAGCAGACTGAGCTTTGTAAAGCTATTATTGACATAGTGACTCTTGGAGGTGCTGCACATGATCGCCGCCGTACAGAGGAAATCCGTACGTGTAGAAATTTGAGTGACTTGCACAGCACACTCTTGAATATGGGATTTGAACTTGCGAAAAGTACCACATATTTACGCCTCTTATCACGCAATTATCTTTCTTTTGAAGGAAAGCGACACGTAAATACCGTGCCTGTTAGGTTATGCAAAGCTCAAAACGATGGTCATAAAGATCATGCAGATGGTCGCTTTTGTACAGCTTCGATTTGCTATTTAGAATCATTGGCATCATTATTAGGTCCACAACAGGTTTCCTTTCTATCGCAAGACGATAAGGCTCGCGTCCCCATTGGATTAAAAGCAGCTCAGAAGCAGTCACCCTTGCTTATGCGTGTCGAGTACAGAGTTACTTTACGAGATCATGATTGAGTTATAGCAGAGAAACACAAATTAATTCCTTCTGTGTACGCCGGTATAGTTATCAAACCAATGGGATTAGGAGCTCCAGAAGCAGTGACGTATTCAGGCCCTACCTATATAGCAATAAGGAGTGGTAAACATGATTCTTCAACAGCAGAGACACACTCTGTTGATTTTGAACGACTGTTAGAATTGGAGAGCTTTCAAAGTTTCACAAAAGTTGAAAATCAAGTAAAACCAATAGTTATCATAAGTTCCGATGGTGGACCAGATGAGAATCCAAGGTTGGTTTTACATTTAATTTAATATTTATTAAAACTGTGAAATTCTTAAAAATTGTATTTTTTTTCTTATATAATACAGTCGAATCAAACTTTATATTTTAAATGGTTGAAAATTGATAAAAAAATATAAATTGGCGAATGTTTTAACTACAAAAAAATTCTTTTTCAGATATCAAAAAGTGATTGCATCAGCAATAAAACATTTGAGGATCATAATTTGGATGCTATTTTTATTGCTACAAATGCACCTGGACGAAGCGCTTTCAATAGAGTAGAAAGAAGAATGGCACCTTTGAGTAGTCACCTATCTGGAGTGATTTTACGTCACGATAAGTTTGGTAATCATCTTGACTCTAACGGCAAGACGATAGATAGTGAATTGGAGAAACAAAACTTCGCTGCTGCAGGAGAAATGTTAGGTACACTTTGGAATGAGTGTGTAATAGATGGCTACGAAGTGTTTGCTGAATTCAAACAACCTAATAGCGTACCAGTTAATTTTTCATTAATCGACATTCATGCAAAATGGTACTCAGTTCACGTGCGAGAATCCCAGTATCTTTTACAGGTTATTATTTATAGGAGTCATTTTAATTTAACACATACTAAAATAACAATTCATATTTATTTTGTTTTTTCTTTTAGATTTCTAAATGTACTGATATTGATTGCTGTGGACCTCACAGAAGTGAATTGCGTTCGATTCTACCGACTGGTTTTCTGCCACCTCCATATTTAACAAAACAAAATAAAGAAACAGGTTTCTTAGTTGCTGCAAATGATAAAAATGATGCTAAATTTTTACCGTTGTTTCAACGACTGGCTCTACAGAACTTAAAAAGTCCTCAGTTCGAAGGATTTTTACAAATGCCTTATGATTATTTTTGCCCATCGGTTCAATCTCAACTCGAAAACAGAATATGTTTGACGTGTGGACTATATTTTGCTACAAAGAAAACAGCTACGCTACATATAAAAGCCTTAAATCACAAATTGACTGCCAAAGAAAAAAAAAAACAAGAAAGCTCTTGTCCATTGAGGCACAAAGAAAAAACGAAGTTTTATGCGTTTTTGAAGATGAAGTTACTCGTAGCAAAGATTCAGATTGGAGTGTCGAAAGTGAAATTGATGTCGATAACGTGAAAAATTGCGTCGATCGGCGTAATGATGCTCCCGAAACTGATACTTCCATTCCAATTATCAAATCGATTGAAGAGTGGGACCAAAATCCGTGGTCATCTGAGTAAGAAAACCTGAATACTCTTTCTTTCAGAACATAGTTCATTATGTAGTTCAAAATTATATTGAAAATTATTATAATTGAGCCAATAAAATTCTTTGATAAAAAACCATACTTTTGATTTATATAGAAATTACGTGATTCTTAAACCTACTACAATGAAATAAATTTATAAAATATAACATCTTCACTATGTATAAAAATTATGTAAGATAAGGGAGGGGGG
>NC_046662.1:111983493-112003670 GCF_010883055.1 Belonocnema kinseyi | reverse complement strand
GGGTCGCGGAAAATCTTACGATACCTTACAGGGGGGAGGGGAGGGGTCGAAAATTCGTCCAAAAAGTCTTACGTAATTTATGGATGACCCCATTCGTCTAAATTCGTTATTTTTCTCTTAGCCATAAGCGTATAAAAGTCTGAAAATATAAACTTATCTAAAATGGTCTTTTCATTTGTATTCCCTACCGAGTTGTTGCTTGAAACGTAATAATTGAGCTATCCTTGTTTTCTCTTCGTTATCAACTGTCATTATATTATCTTTCATGATATAACTCTCTTTATTTTGATTAGAATCCTGCGCCACTACTTCCGTCTCAAAAACCGCTAAGTTCAGAAAATCTGATCGTTTGTTTGGGTCTTTATTATCAACTTCAAATTCTATTAACCAATATGGTCTATCGTATATTCCCGAGGCTAATATTCTGAATAAATGATATTATCGAGTTTAACCGATTTCTTACCGTTTTTATTTGTAATTAGGTTTACTATGCCCTTGCCGTCTGAAGTCAAAACTGCTTTACTGTTTTTTTTTGACATTCAATCAAAAACATAGCTGCAACTAGTGGATGGAAATGACCTATCTACATGATCTAGCTGGCTACTTACTACTGTATTGGCTTCGCACATACCTGGAATTTTATCCTGTTGAGGATCAGCAAAGTGAATTCTAGGGATATCACTCGTTCTTGTTCGTGGGTGATTTGATTGATTTTGAGAGTTGTCTTTTTTATTTTCATTCTCATTCGAATTGTTACTGTCATTTTGGTTTTTAAAAAATCGTTTATTGTCATCTTTAATTTTCTTAAATGACTGAGAATAGCGACCCCCTCTATTATTCTTAGGCTTAAAGTTTCGTTTGTTTTTGGCTTGTAACCGACTGTCGTATCTATTATTTCAATTATTATAAACATTTTGTTTACCTCCGGAATATCCTCTACCTGCACGTCTTCCTATCCTGGATAATCGTTGGGGACATTCGAACCCTTTGTGAGTAGTAAACTGGTTACATTCGTGACATTTTCGTACTCCTAGGCCTTTTCGTGGACACTCGTTTTTCATGTTTCCATAATCATCGCATTCGCAACATCTCTCATTGACCCATTTAGAGTTAGCATATGACACTGATGATGATGTGCTAGCTTTCGTACTCAGATGATTTACCATCGTAACCTGTCCTCGATTAGACTCAGCCTGAAGAATAAACAATTTAAACGAATAGTAAGTTAATCCTTTACCCGTTTGGCTTTTGTTTATAAATTCTACCGATTGAATCTCCGGCACTTGATTCATAATAGCATTATACAAAGCGTCTCGTTTTTCTTCTATCGATGAAGGAGTTGAGCCCGAAATGTTCTCGTAGTTGTGCACAATTTCTTCAAAACGGTCAGTAAATTGTATAGCTGATTCGCGATTCGCATTATACATAATCGAATATAACTGCTTCCGAACACTTACACTCGTTACATTAACGTCACATCGTTTACATTCTTTTAATTTGCTAAGAACTCCAATCGGATTTTTAATATGTAATATTTTTGTGTGATAAAATGTATCAACTCGGTTTATCAGAATGTCGAGAACCTTATATTTGTGTTTTTCTTTTAAACTCTCGTTTATGCCTTCCGGAGAACAACTGTTTTATCGATAACATATAATAGATCAATAGTTCGTTGTTCCGAAGCTAGAAACTCGTAAAAATGTTCAAATTGTACTCGGGGTTCAAATTTATATTAATATTTAGTTCCACTGTCTTTACCGATTAGTTGAATTTTAATGAATAATCAGAGACCTGATTTGCAAAATTTCGTGAATCTGTTGATTCTTTATCAGGGCTAACCAAGTTGCTATTCGTAACTAATTTTGTTTGCTTATTTATATGTTGACTGTTATTATTTACTTTTTAATTGCTGTCGTTACAATCATCTAGAACCTGTCCGAATAACCGAGGTGCAGTCGATAATCTAATGTTAGAGAAAATAATTTCACTAGAAATAATTTTGGGTTTGTTCATCTTCTTTTCGTCAACCTCTCGTTGTCTCAACCATAATTTTAGATTTTCTTGCACTTTGTTATGCAAATTCATTGTTGCCTCCATTAGGCATTCTAACTTTTGGATTTTGGCGTCAAACCTTTGTTCCGCTTTCCTATAGTCTATTCGTTTCCTAATTTGGTTGTCTGATTCTAAACTTCCTGTTGTTTGCTTTCTTTCAAAGCCTCCTCCTTCGCATCTGTTGAAAAATCTACCATATGCACTGTCATATTAATAACATCGTTGGGTCTTCAACGACAGCTGTCGTAATTATTCGTTACAAAACTTATTAGCCATCAACAGCAAATATAAATCGTTCGTTTACCTTCGTTCCTACTATCGTTTGAAGCCACTGTCTTTTCATCGTTACTATCGTATGGGTGAACTGTCTTTCCATCGTTGCTGTCGTTTGGAGCTCTCAAACTAATAAAACGGAACACAAGCTTGAAAACTTGGAGCTGATCCGTTCATCCACACAAGTTACTACCGTGTGCTTTTAAACAGACCTAGTTGTTTTCGGATTTTAGAAACAAACACAATCTTATCCGGCCGAAACAACCCAGATAATGGATTCTGGTATCTTTGGCGATAATTGATTACACAGGCACAAAAAAAATTCAATGTCCACGGAGGCGAGCTTTGGGGCTCTATATTTTTTGGGTCGCTGATTCCGAATAGTAGGTAGTTTTTTCAGATCAGATCGCTTTCAAGGACATTTGAAGGTCAAATGAAGAAAATATTGCTGAAAAAATTCAGACATAGGTTTTTTAGCACGCTGAATCCGAATCGGGTGTCGGTTGACCTTCATTAGTACAAGATCAATGTCATTTGAAGGTCAAATCAACAAAATAACCTCAAAAAAATTTGTAAAAATTTATATATAGATTTTAAGGGTCGCTGAATACAAATCCAAGGTTGGTTTGATTATATTTGGTTATCTGAAGGTCATCTGAGGTCATTTGAAGGTCGAATTCAGAAAAATGGCTAAAAAAATTTGTAAGAATTTAAATGTAGGTTTTTGAGCATGCTGAATCCTCATCCGGTGTTGGTTAACCTTCATGAGTTCAAGGTCAAGGTCATTTAAGGGTCAAATCAATGAGGTACTGTTGAAAAAACGTTTAAAAAAATTAATTTAGAATCATCTTTAGTTTTTCGTCTATATAGAAACTGGAAATATCAATTTGTCTTCATCAACATTAGTTGCTGTGAATTTCTCGAAAGTAAAGCAGTGTACTTTCTTATCAATATTAGCTGCTGTAGATTTCTTGAAAGAGAAAGCTTTGTACCCATAAGAATGGTATATCTTTGAAAAAGAAGTGGGTTCTTTTTGCCATAATATGGTAAAAAATACATTTTCTATCAATTTCCACATGTATTTGCGGTTATGAGTGAATGTTTGCGTGAGTGCATGTGTAAATCTGCGGATGCATGGATGTGTGGATGTGCGAATGTCTGGGTGTTTCGATGTATGTAATCGATTCTTTTTCACCTGTTGCCTCGACTAGTCGTGTGACGATGACAACTACCCCGTAAGGGGATGTGTAGAATGATTCGCTCATACGCTAGTCGGGGTACCGATGCCAGTGGAAGTGCACTACCTTACAGGGGGTCGATACGGCGGACTCACCTGCAATCGGACCAGGATCCCTGTCGAGCGGGTTTTTATATAAAAATATGGAAAATTTAAACAAACCTTCAACCTCATCTTCTAAACACGTGTGCCCGAAAGATGTTAACGCATTTTGCTTCATTTGGGGAACATTTATTCCGAACAAAAACGATCGACGATCGTTCAACGAAAATTTTCGGAATATATACAAAGAATGCTTTAATTCAGAAATAGTTTCGGGAGATTGGGCTCCTCATAGTATTTGCAATAACTGCCGCAAAATGCTTTCTATTTAGAAAAAAAACTAAAGACGATTCTAAATTGATCTTCATTAGACCAACAGAATGGAATGAGCCATCTAACGAAGATGATTGTTATTTCTGTAAAACCGATATCCGTGGGTATAATATAAAAATTTACATAATCTTAAATACGCCCAGGTAGGATCAGTAAAAAAGCCGTTGAGAGAACTCAAACGATTGATGAGGTTGATGTTGATAGTATAGAAAATTTGTCAATTGAATAGCAGTGAAAGCTCTGATGAAGTTTATAAACCAGGTGCAGTAAGCAATAGAATTGCTGAAAAATTTACACAGTCCGAACTTAATGATCTCGTAAGAGATTTGGGACTACCTAAAGATGCTGCGGAACCTTTAGCTTCAGTTTTAAAAAGTGAAAATTTATTAGAAAAAAGGTACGAATGTAACGTTTTATAGAAAAAGAAATGAGAGTTTTAAGCAGTATTTCGAAGAAAAAGTCTTTGATGAAGAAAAATTAGTGTACTGTTCAGATGTTAAAGAAGTGATGGAAGAACTTAGCCAAATACTTATAAAGATGATGATTGGAGACTGTTTATTGACTCATCAAAAAGAAGCTTAAAAACTGTAATACTTCACAACCCAAATCAATATGCCGCAGTACCTGTCTCACACACTACGACAATGAAAGAATCCTTCACTACTCTTAAAAAACTTCTAGAGGCCATTGAATACAAAACATATAATCGGCTTATATGTGGTGATTATGAAAGTTTCAGGTATGTTGCTAGGACAGCAGTCTGGATTTACAAAGAATCCGTGTTTTTTGTGCCTTTGGATAGTAGAGATCGCGAAAAACACTACACGAATCATAAGTGGGCTGAAAGGAAATCACTTGAAATAGGAAAAGGAAATATCATTGAATCGGCCCTGGTTGATCCAAAAAAAGCATTGATTCCTCCATTACATATTAAATTAGGAGCCATGAAACAATTTGTGAAAGCCTTAGATGCAAATAGTCGATGTTTTAAATACTTGGAAAAGAAGTTTCAATATAAATCTGATGCCAAGTTGAAAGAAGGGATTTTTGATGGTCCAGAAATAAGGAGACTTTTACAAGATGATAAATTTCCAACGACAATGACAAAAATTTAAAAGGATGCATGGCTCTGTTTTAAGGAAGTTGTGAAAAACTTTTTAGGAAATAAAATAAGTGAAAATTATAAAGTTATAGTAGCCGAAAAGATTAAGAACTTTGGAGAAATGGAGTGCCTGACGTCATACAAATTGCACTTTCTGCATAATCACCTGGATCGATTTCCAGAGAATTGTGACGATTACAGTGAAGAGCAAGGAGAGCGCTTCCATCAAGACATAAAAGAAATGGAAAAGCGCTACCAAGACAGATGGGATGTCGCTATAATGGCTGATTACTGCTGGTCACTGAAAAGAGCGTAAAACTACAGGCAAAAAACGAAAAAAACCATTACGTCGATCATTTGATAGTAAGAGAGTACGGTATGAGCGGAAAACATGAACACAAGTTGATACAAAAAAATATGTCTATCGTACTTGTTTATGAGGGATTGTTAATTTTTTGATCTTATAATGAGCTTGTACGTGAATTTATGAAGGTCTATTAAACTCGATATATGGGTTGTAATTTTCATATTTCAATGATCTTGAAAATACTAGATATGGTCGAAATTACCTAGGATTTAGATTCTACGATTCTTAAAACTTATATATAAATTTCTACAAATTTTTTAAAGTTATTTCGTTGGTTTGTGTGCCTGAAGTTATGTCACTCTTTTGTAACGAATTGGGCATTAGTATTGTTAAAATAAAATAAAATCGTTGCACAGTCGTTACCCAAGCTGAATAATTGAAAACATACTTGTATGTACATACTTCGAGATATTGATTGACTGGTAGAGAAATTGATAATTAAAAACCTAGACGTTAATTGTCACCTTCGCCTCTGCCTCCCCTTCAGGACCTATAAGCATTGATTTTTTGCATCACTCCAATACTTTCTTAAGGGTCAAAATTTCGAAAACTGTCGTTTGTGAAGATCAACACAACTTGAAAAATATCGATAATTATGTATCCTACCGTACCAGCGATCGTTTAGTCTAGAACTTTTTTAGCTTTTTCACAGTCATATTGTCGTAGCGCCATCTCTCTTAAAGAATTTGTACTCGAACTGTCAGTAATCGGACAAGATAAATTAATTTTTTTGTATTAAAATGAAATTTACATGCTGTCGTTAATATCGATGAAACATCAACGGTCGTCTTCAAGAACATTCTTATCTGACGTTCTCTTACAATATATATTGATTGGTCTAAATTAATTAAGTAGTGTATTTCATAGCATGACGCCATGAAACTTTCCACACAAAGGGCCGATGATGCTGCATGCATGGATGTTCGCCTCGTGGCACGGATCTTTTCAGATATCACTCATTGTACTTTTACACTTTCCGTTATACTAGTCGTGCTTTAATTGCGCTTAAAATCACTTTATTTCACTGCTTACCTCCCTTCGTATCACTATTCACGCAGATTCGTGCAGAGTCAGGAACATAGACTCTCCCGTCTTCCCTGCCTTTTTTTCTCGGATCTCACAAGGTGTTCAATTCCAAAAGTCACTTTTTTGCGCTGTGGAAGCGTGCTGGTCCCATAACCTGCTGACGTTTTGGTTAGGGTGGTTGTAAATAACACAGGCCGAGAAAATTTTAAAGCCAGAGAACAGACCTAACATTTCCGAAGGATTTTGATACGCCTAAAAGTGCAAACAACGCGTTTTTTTAGCTGTTTTCGAAGTTATGTAACCGAACAAGAAAAATGTTTACCACAAAAGCTAATATGGAATTTGAAAGTACTATTCTTCCCCTTTCAAACCTACTTGGATTTATTAGGATATCTTTATTTTTCACTAAAATATTGTAATTTGAAATTTTTTATTTTAGCGTTTTAACCCATTAACGCTGAGGTGTACAGATTTATACAGCGCATTCTCTATTGCTGACAGTACGATATTTCTTCTTCAAAATATTATCTCAGGGGTTTTCGAGGGTGTCCTTTCTATTGAAGCTGTCAGTTCTTTGTTATTACCCCTAGAAGATGTAATATGGCGGCCACAATTTAGGGCTTTGAAAAAGAATAAAGGATCCCGCACAAAATACCAATAAAAAGCGTGCAGTTGTTTGGAACCAAACTTCGCACATTGATAAAACAAAAGAAGGCGGACTGCGCGGAATGCTACTGCGCACTCTGTGTGCATTCTAATGTTCACATTCGCTGTATGTGTGCACCGTTCTACGGCACAGACAGTCTTCGGTCCCTAGCTGGCTCGCTGAGCTGGCGACGCTTTTATGAAGTGTATGCGTAGGTGATGAAATTCGTTTTTTGCTACAAATCTTTCCATGTTAGGGATCACGTTTGAGTGGCGGGCTAACGGTTGGATGCGTATGTGATAAAATTCTTTTTGTATATGAAATCTGTCTAGTGGTTACATTTCGTGTTTATCTCGATTTTTGTATATAGTGAGCCTTAGAACTTCTACGTTACTGTTCATTATAAGAAAAAAAATGTCACGTTTGTAGAAAGTATGAAAGAGAGAAATACCGTCGATTAATTAATGATTCGATAAAAACGTCAAACTTCAACAGTTATGGGACTTGAATGAAAAATTTGGATAAACAGTGGGTACCAACATCAATTTGTCATGCTTGTAGATTAAATTTGTCAAATTGGGAAGATGAAAGTACCAAGATGCAGACTGTCATTCAACCACCTGTTTGGCATGAGCCCAACGATCATCATACTGATTGTTACTGTTGCATATGCAAAACAGGAGGTTTTTCTAAAAATTATTTGGAGAAGATCGTTTACCCTGATGAAAAAAGTGTTACACCAGCCAAGATTGGCATTAGAAATCAATCTCAAAACAAGAGTGACCGATCAACTCACGAATCAATGGATACTGACGATCCTAATGCAACTGAAGATTCTTCTTGGGAAGAATCAGATGATGAAAGTCCTAAATTTTTTGACCAAGACGGATTAGACGATTTTATACGTGACCTTGACATTCCAAAAGATAAAGCTGAGCAGTCTGAAAGCAGTACTATTACATAATGGAAATAAGTACGCTGCAATTCCAGTAGGTCACTAAACTACACTGAAAGAATCTTATGATACTTTCCAATTACCTCTGATAAAAATAAAATGTCCATAATTGGCTTATTTGTGGTGACTTCAAAGTGATGAACCTTATAATAGGTTTGCAATCAGGAAACATTAAATACCCTTGTTTTCTTTGCCTTTGGGACAGTCGTGCAAGGGATAAACCTTGGATAACGGAGAAATAGCCAGACAGATTAGAGTGGACAGTTGGTCAGTATAATGTTGTTTATAAAAGTCTTGTTGACAGAAAGAAAATATTATTGCCACCACTCCATATAAAACTAGGATTAATGAAGCACTTTGCGAAAGCCCTAAACACCGAAGGAGAATGTATCAAATATATCAGATCTACATTTCCGCATATGAGTGATGCCTCAGTTAAGAAAGGTATTTTTGTTAATCCTGATATAAGAAAACTTTTCCAAGATGATGACTTTCTCAAAACCATGACATCTATGAAAAAGGATGCATGGTAGTGTTTCAAAGATGTTGTACTGAAATTTTTAGAGAACAATCGAGATCCAAAGTTTAGAACTATTGTATCTAGTATTCTAAGGAATTTTAAAAGATTAGGTTGTTTGATGAGTATGAAATTACATTTTCTCAAGTCTCATTTGGATTATTTCCCAGAAATTGTTGGAGCATTGAGTCAAGAAATGGGCGAACGCTTTCATCAATACTTTCACCAAAAAGAACAACATTATCAAGGTCGATGCAATGTAAGAATGATGGCCGACTATTGCTAGTCTTTGCAAAGAAATGATAATGACCCTACTAGTCATAAACGAAAGTCTCTTTAACGATCGTTTGACATGAAGTGCGAACGTTTTCATAAGAAAACAAGGAAATCCAAAGGCTTACCATAATTGGCTGGGCAATCTAAAGTCTTAGCCTTAGTAAGCTGGAAAATCCTAAGTAAATTTACAATATTAAATGAATCATAATAGTAAAATTTGTTTTTTTTAAAGCCCTAACTGTTTTCGATATTCGATCTTCTAGGAGTTATAACAAAAAACTGAGCCAATCGAAAAGGAACCCCCGAAAACTCCTCAGATAAAATTTTCAAGGGACAATGGCATACCATCTCGGCGTTAATGGGTTAATACCCTAAATTGAAAAATTTCATTTCAAGGTTAGCCCGCTTGTAGTGTGGAACTCAATTATTTCACTAAATGTAAATGACTAAATTGGTTGCTCCCAGGGTTAGATGGGTTAACCTGCTTATGATTTGGTAGGGGTGACTTCTGGGTTTATGTGGATTAGCAGGTAGGTAGGTTAACCAACTTGTGGCATGGAACTTCATTATTCCAGAAAAAATATATGACTAAACTTATTGTTCCCAGAGTCAGGTGGGTTAGCATGCCTGTGGCTTGTTAGGGGTGGTTTCTACCCCTAGGAAACGGCTTCCGTAGAAATGAAAAGACACGGGTTCCATATTTTTTATTGTTTTATCAATATGCAAAGTTTGGTTCCAAACGACTGACGCTTTTTTGTTGATATTTTGTGCGGGATCCTTTGTTCTTCTCTAAAGCCCTAAATTGTGGCCGCCATATTGGATCTTCTAGGGGTTATAACAAAAAACCGACACCGGCAATAGAAAGGACACCCTCGAAAACCCCTGAGATAATATTTTGAAGAAAAAATGTCGTACCGTCAGCAATAGAGAATGCATTGTATAAATCTGAACACCTCAGCGTCATTGGGTTAAAACGCTAAGATAAAAAATTTCAAATTATAATATTTAGGTGAAAAATAAAGATATCCTAATATATCCGAGTAGGTTTAAAAGGGGAAGATTAGTATTTTTAAATTCCATATTATCTTTGTGGTAGACATTTTTCTTGTACAGTTACATAACCTCAAAAGCAGTTAAAAAACGCGTTTTTCGCACTTTTAGGTTAGGATATCTTGAAAACCTGACGTACAGGAGCAATTTTGAGTTCGGATTCGGATTCAGCGCATCAAAACCCTTCGGAAATGCTTAGCCTGCTTTCTAGCTTTTGAATTTTGTCAAATTTTGTCAGCCTGTGCAATCAAGCAGCAGATATAACCAAAATAATTTTTTATTGGTAATCCAGTCTACGACGAGGGTACTGCCCACTCTCGAGAAATCTCACACAAACTGAATCGCAATGTCGGAGAGAACACTGAGAGCATCTGACTACCGGAGTCAAACAAGCTTTAACAACGGCACTTAATTCAAATAGTCCAACAAGAATAAAGTCGAATAATATTTAAAAACTGAGTCGCAGAAAAAAGTCGAGTAATTCTTACGTAAAAGTATTTTATGAACTAAGCGATCTTCTCTAAGAAATACTCTAAGGGTTAACAATATTTGAAAGAGTTTCTCTAGAGTTTACATGACAGTCGATGAATTTGGAAGAGATAAGATTTAAAAATCTTTTTGTATATGACTATAGTATAATGTTGATCAGATTTTATATTATTTTTAACGAAATTTAACATTCCTTGCTAAAGATAATTTAAGACGCGAGAAATAAAAGAACTGAGACACCTTAGCTTATAGAACTTCGTCGACAGTCTCAGAAAACGAGAGGTAATGCGCACCAGTGTTCACGTAGATCGTGGAAGTTGCGAGGATTGTCTAGAATTTTTTCTTATTCAAAAAAAATCTCTTTGTAAATGGTGAGTTAAAAATTATTTGCCAAAAATGGTTAAAGAGTACGCTGTGCCTTGCGTAAACGCGGAAAAATTTCCTAAAATTACCGACTTTGGAAATTTATTGCGCAAAAAATATATCTATATGCAGCTTGACGGGCCGCACAACTTTCATAAAGAAACTTTTTTCATTAAATTAATAGTTTTTTTGCTAAAAATTAAAAACCGGAAATTTTCATTGTACCAAAATCAGTGACTTTTTAAACTAAATTCGCGAAAACTCGCCTTCTGTTAGACGAAATGATCTCGTTTTTTTCTCCAAATAGAAAAACCGCTTCTGATGCCAATTATGTTGTCTGCGGACAGACAACTTTCAGTAGCAAAGTTATTTCTTGATATTTAAAGAAAATTTTAACCAAATTTGAGTTGAAACGTTCTTTTGGTTAAAGAGATGTAAACCATCGTATCAACCACAGTCGTCTAGAATAGGAATTTGTTGTTCATAATCGCCCAGAAGTCGTATTTTTTAACCGAGTTCAAACTTTTTTTAAAGAAATTTTCAGCATTAAATTTCTAAGAGAATTTTTGTTCGAGATTTCTAATTTTTTGTCAATGAGCAACAATATATGAACAAATAAAGTGAAAACATTTGCCATTTCAGCTTTGTGAATTCTTATATGAAGCATAAGTCTGTTTTATAGGGTTCTGAAAAACTCCATAACTGAAAAAATTAGTTTTGTGATTTTTAGGTGCTAATTAGTATTTTTTTCGATTTTTTTAATACAAATTGTTGCTAATATATGAAATACTGCTTTATATTCATAATTAGATGCTTACAAAAATTGTTTAAACAATGTATCATTGTTTTCAGAAATTTTCTCTTAGAATAGAGATGGAAAGTTGAGGTTTTTTCAAAACTAATGATACCTAATGATACCTAATTTGAATATTCCTGGAAAGTTGCGGGTTTTTCTGAATTTTTAAATGTTTTATTCGCTTTTCACTTAGTATGGTAATAATAAATGTAAATTAAACAAAAATAGTTCTATAATTAATTTATTATTGTTTATAACTGTCTTCTCTTATGTAAGTGAAGAAATGTCCTGCTTTCTTTTTAAATTTTCAACTTCCGTCTGCTCTTTTCAATTAAATAAAATTTCTTTTTTAGATTTATTTATTTAATTTTAAGGTTCTATAAATCTTCTTGAAATTTTTTTTTTAAATGGAAGATTATACATATTATTACTATTGTTTGTAACTATCTTCTCTTAGATCAGTGCAAGAAAATGGTTGTTTTTTAAAGGTTCAATTTTGCTTTGCCTTTTTAGTTATTAAAAAGTAATAAATAAACCTAATAAAGCATCATATTTAAAAACATCTTTTTCTTCTCTGTGTCTATTTATTTCTGAAATAAAATGGATATTTGAAATATATGCTTAAAATTTTCTGCATGGATCCCAGGGATTAGCCGGAGTAGAAGGGGATGGGGCAGATAATGAAATATGTGCAATACCAAATTTTTCTATTACGCTTTGTAAAAAACTGCTTATTATAATTTAAAAAAAAAACTTTCACAGTTCATTTACAGACCTGGTCTTCCTACCTACTCCTATATTATATTCCATTCTATGTTTCTGTCTCTTGTGTAAGATAGCTTGTTTTTTTGAATACATTTTTTTATTAAATGGAAAAAAATCTATGTAAAACAATACAATACTATTTCAAAAATGCTTCTTTTTGAGATTTTCTTATTATTATTTTGTTTTGTAACTACAAAGTCAAAGCAAAACTAAATATTGAGGAAAAAAGCATACTTGAATATTATTGACAATAATAATAAATTGTTTAAACAGTTTTTGTAAGCATCTTACTATGAGTATGAAGTTGTATTTAATATATTGGCAAGTATTTGCATTAAACAATCGTAATTAGTATCCAAATTTGCAAAACTCATTTTTTCAGTTATAGAGGAGTTTCTTTAGGACCTTATAAAACAGAACTATTGTGGTGGCATGTTAAAAATAATACTTTATTCGTATTCTATAGCTCATTGTAAAGAGAAATGTTGATTTTCAATATATCCAGCCAATGGTAAGTCTTTTTCTCTATTTTTAAATTAAAATAAACATTCACAAAGCGTAAATGGTCAATTTTTTCACCTTGTTTGTTTATCTATTGTTGCTCGGTGATAAAAAATTGAAAACCCAAACCAAAATTCTCCTAAAAATTTGATGCTGAACATTTCTAAAAAAAACTTTGAAATCGGTTAAAAAATACGACCTGTGGGCGATTATAAACAGTAAATTCCTATTCTAGACGACTGTGGTCGGTACGAGGGCGTCGGTCGACTCTGATCTCTAATTTTTTCATGTAGTCCGGTTAGTTTGGGCGTTAATATCTCAAAGAAAAAAAATAGTATAAAAAAACTGTATATTCTATGCCATTGTGTCTTTATTTTTTCGTCGATTGCATGCTTAATGGTTATTGTGCAAAAATGTGGTGAGGAGCTGTCATCATTTATTGGCCGAAAAGCACCGAAATAACGCACGTCGAGAACATAGGTCAACTTTGAGAAGCTCCTGTATCGTCAAATTTTCCTAGAAAATTTCGATTTTTTTTATTTATTCTTCAAAGCCTTAACAACTTCTATCTTTGTCAAAAATTAAATATTTTCATAAGCGTGGCTATAAAGTAGTTTCCAAAAAAAAATTATCTTCAATACTATTGCACCTACCGCAACGAGCCAAAGCTCTTAATGTTTGCAAAAGGATAAGAATTAACACCATATAAATAGATTGAATAAAAACTATGCTTAATAGAAATAATAAATATTTTAAGTGCTGGCAGTGCAGAAGCAATTTAAAAGGGACTCTTTTCGAACTTTACCTGCTCCTTTGTTAAAGCTGAAAGCTCGTCAGAGTCCCAAATTGCCACATTCTTATCGTAATCTTATTGCATTTCTACAGATGTCTCTGTCATATTCCATTGTTGATGATTCATATTTCAGTTTAAAATATACATATCGGTATTAAAACTATGTTAGTATTTAGATTCTATTAAGCTATTCATATAATTAATATTATTGTATCAATTGGAATTAATGATCAATTATTATTCATTTAATTTTCAATAAGTAGTGACTTAGTGTCTTATTTCAGTTATAAATAATGACTATCAATGTAATTTTTGTTAATAATTATGGACTAATTATTAAGTAGCACTTATTAATTTTTAATAAATTACTCGATTGCTTTAATAATACATAATTAATTATTAGATATGTATTATTTTAATAATTATAACAATAATAATAATTTAATAAATTTATAATTATAACAATTTTATAATGAATACAACATGAAACATTTTACACTTTCATTATTGTTATTATGATTAATTATTATGAATACTATTTATTTAAAGAATTTCAGGGATCCTGATAAAAAATCACTCGAAAAGATAATGGTAAATAAAATTATTTAATATTTAAAAGAAAGTTACAATGAACTCTACCTATTTACTAGTTACTACTTAATAATTAGGAAGAGGCACTGACGAAGAAATGTAAACCAAAAGGAAAGGCGTTACGAGGAAGTAGTATTTTTAATAATACCAGTAAGAAATGAAGCGTACGAACAATATTATTCTTATCTTGAAGAAGGAAAAGAGTTCACAAATCCTGTCCCATCTCATATTATATTTATCGTCAGGTACAAAGGGCAAGGCATGCCCCTTTAATTTATTATTATATCATTCATGAAACAATGAGAGGAGCACTCCGTCAATGGCCGTGGGCCTAGTTTAGGAAGCAAATAAATCGGACCATCCGGCTAGCAGGTGAAACCCTGATCGCGGGCGCAATTACTGAGCACCAAACACTTGTTTCAGAAAAAGGTGCTGTTTCTTAAGACGCTGGTTTGACGTTTCGCCTGAAATTAATTACAAAGGTTTAATATTATAATAATTTTGGAAAATAATAATCATATTAATTGTCATGAGTAACAGAGGCTTCCAATTCAAAAATGCTGCATTATGAATAGTATGTAGAACCATAATATTTATATAATGTTAGGCACAACTATAGTATTTGTGGTTATAAAAAGCATACAAAAATTACCCCACAAGAATGAAATGTTAAGGCAGTCCTTTGAAGGTATACATTTGTTTAATTTGAAGGTATAAATTTGTTCAATCATTCTGAACGCGCATGATTTTTTTCGGCAAAACTTTGGACAGGAAATTCAGACTCAAAAAAGTTTGCAAATTTTAAAACAAAAAATTTTTGTATGCTGAAACTCAAGTACTATCTCAGATTTTTTTTACCACAGAATAGCCATCGAAAGAACTAATCTTGTGAATTAAAAAATAATTTTAATTTATAGGATCTTACTGTAAAAGGTGAAAAACAATCATTTTCACCCTGCCATGTGAAACTCGGAAACTATTAGTGATTTCAAGATCTACTTCGCGCATGGATTTAGTGCTAATTAAGTGTTCTGGATTTATCCCTTGCAAAAATTTCGGGCACTTTTTTTAAACAAAAACGTGAAGTAATGCTGGCTTCAGGTGACCCTGCTATGTGAAACTTGCAAACTGTTAGTGATATCAAGATCTACTTCGCACAGGAATTCAGTGCTAATTATGTGCTCTGGATTTATCCCTTGCAAAAAATCCGGGCACTTTTTTAAAACAAAAAACGTGAAGTAATGCTGGCTTCAGGTGACCCTGCTATGTGAATCTCGCAAACTATTAGTTATATCAAGGTCTCCTTCACGCAGGAATTTAGTGCTAATTAAGTGCTAATATATTCTGCAAAAACAAAAATTTGTGCCCGGTAATTTTGATCAAAAACGTGTGGTAGAGCTGGCTTCAGGTTACCCTGATATGTGAAACTCGGAAACTATTAGTGATATTAAGATCTGCTTTGCGCAGTAATTTAGTGCTAATGAATTGCTCTGGATTTATCCCTTGCAAAAAATCCGGACACTTTTTTTAAACAAAAACGTGAAGTAATGATGACTTCAGGTGAGCCTGCTATGTGAAACTCGGAAACTATTAGTGATATCAAGATCTACTTCGCGCAGGAATTCAGTGCTAATTAAGTGCTCTGGATTTATCCCTTGCAAAAAATCCGGGCACTTTTTTAAAACAAAAACGTGAAGACCTCCTTTGTAGACAGACCTTCTAAAATTGATATGACTGTGCATACAATTTTGCAATCCCAAAAAAGGTACGTTAAAGAGAAAAAGTGTACAAGGATAGGATCGAAGTGTGAAGGTGGCAGGCGAGAAAGCTACGCCTAGCAATTTGATGCAGCTATACTTCCGCAGAGAACTTGCATTAGATTTACAAGTTTTATCTCTAACATTTGTACCGCATATCAATAATTTTCAATAATTGCAAGACGCGATTCCTTCTGGAAAAAGGTAGATATGTAAGGGAAAACTCGAGAGCCTTTTTGTAATATTAATATTGAAAATAAAAAATAAATATGTAAACAAAAAACAGAACTTCTTAAAATAATAGTTGCTGCATTTTCAAGATAAGATGATATGAAACGAAATATGGAATAGTTATTTTTAATTCAAAAAATTCATTTTCAGCCACAAAAAACAAATATTTTGAAGAGAATAGTTGTTAAATTAAAGAAGGCCATTTTCAACTAAAATAATGAATTATCAGAAGAAAATTATTATAAATATATAAACATTTATTAAAAGTTGTTTCATAATATAAAAAAAAATTAAACTTTCGGTATCGAGTCATTTTCCAAACGGCGAGACATCCCGTGCAGAAATTTCTAAGGGGCTCTAGTGGGGCTCTGGCTAGTTTCCCCTATCTCTAGTTGGTCTCTAGTACTATCATGCTACTGTCACCTAGTACTTTTATCCGTATATCATCATAGGACTGTATAAACTGTTAGAAAAATCTGTATGAGGTTTAATATATATATATATATATCGCAATGTGAGCGAAAACTCAACCTGCTTTTATTTCTTTAAATCTTGTCAAATATTCTCAATGGAATTAATGATCTAGAAATCGTAGACTCAGTTGTTATTTATAATGAAAGTGCAATCTACGAACTTTTCGACTTGAAATCCAATTTTATTTTTGGTTAACAGGAAGAGGGTATCATGGTTTATTATTTAGAATCGAAAATTACAGGTACACTTATTTTGGATTTGTGAAAAATAAAATTATATGATTTTTCTTGTGAGTGATTAACATGAATGTATATGAAATTTAATATACGCGTTCTTAATGGCGATTTCATATACTTCGTATATTAATTTTAATACACATGGGTGTATTAAATTTAATATTATTTTTAACAGTGCGCCATCCGAATACCATTTATAATTAAAAAATTGTAATTTGATTTATACATAAAGCCTAATTTTAAAACCCACTACTACTATACTCTAACGATATGCTAAGAAAGTTGTTATATATTTTTAACATTATATTACAAATAGAACGTCTACAGCTACGGGGTATCAAACACCAACACCTATACCTAAGTCTTTCGCCTAGCAGTCGGGAGTCTTAACCATTACGCTAAACCTGTGAGTTGAAATTCGATGAAAAAGCCATCCTCATAACCGACAGCTTGAAAAAGTTAAAAAATAAAAATTTAAACTCTCTTTTTCTAATTACCAGGTGTATACATATGAAACCGGTATTGCCATTTAGCGGCCAGTAGGCACACTTGTAGGCACTGTCGGAACTTACCATTTGTGTTTTGTCATATAACTATTTTTGCTGTGAAAACAGCCGTTCCCAAGGACAATCCAAAAACATGAAATAAGCCGCCATATTGGAAGATGGCGGCTCGAGCGCCCCCCCCCCCCGAAATTTACTGAATTTTTGGAGGTGTTTCAAGACCCCTAAGGAAGCTTCCTGACAACTTAGTTCATTGTTATAAATTATTTCCATTTATGCCTCCTCATTCAGCTTCGTTGGCTGGCCTATAGCGAAACTTCTGCCTTAAACTTACTAGACGCGCGTGACTTGATTCATCTAGTTAGCCCAACCAGACCTTTTTCTCCGTGTGGGTTATCAACTACTTAACTTCAGTTTTTTGCTATTTACTTAATTGTTAACTTATTTGGGTCGGGTTTTCATTATTCATTTGATAATTGATTGGCAAGAGAACATATAAATATAGTTTATTTGACATTATTTAAAAAAAATTTGTTATATAAATAAAAAAACATAAAGAAAATGCCTTTTTTAAAAGAATTCATATTTAAAGAATATATTCAACATAATAAATTGAATATTCATACTCAGGGATTTTTGGGGTATCTGATTGCGAATCGGAAGTCGGATTTTTTTTATGTTTAAATTTAAGATAGCAGATTCAAGATAGCGGTTCGAAAATTTTGGAAAAAGAGATATATGAATTTAAAACTCTTTACTCGGGGGTTTTTGAGGTCGCTCATTATGAATCTGAAGCCAGCATTTCAAAATTTTCAATTCAAGATTGCGGTTGTAAATATTGAAAAAAAATATATACGAGCTTGAAAATCTCTACTCGGGGGTTTTTGGTGTTGTTGATTACGAATTTGAAGTTACTCCATTAAAATTAAAATTGGTCGATCAAATATACTTCACACCGACACGTAGATCTGCGAAATTGTTGATGAGATTTTCAATATTCACTTTGATTTTGATAAGTTATGCATTATAAAAATTGAGCTAAAACTCTTCACGTCCTCGCCGTTAGCTCTGGTTTACGACAAGAAAGAGTAAATTTACAAAATCTCATCAATATTTGAAACACGTTTTATGTATTAGTGTTGGCAAAATTAGATCTATTTTAAAGAATTACGAGAATCTCATTGTAGATTCGTAATCAGCAAACTAAAAAAAACCCGAGTAGAGATTTTTAAGCTCGTATATCTCTTTTTTCAAAATTTTAAAACCGCCATCTTAAGTTACAATTTTTTATATTTTGACTTCAGATTCATAATCAGTGAACTCAAAAACCAACGAGTAAAAATTTTTAAGTTAATTTACTAAATAGAAAAATGTGTGCATTAAAAGTTTAAGATATATTCTAATTCGATTGATAAACTACGGAACAAACGTTCAAACAAATTTTTTTTTTAACAACCATTCCTACACTCAATTTTTCAACCTTTCACAATATCTTTTTTTCAAATTTTGTCGTATTCACTGAGACAAGGTTATTCATTCTGAAAATTGTTTGATTAGCTTATTAGTTTCTGTTTTCCAAAATTCGAAATACATTCAAACATATCTCATTTATGCATACAAGGGCGTGCACAGGCGTACAGTTTACGCATACAATAAAAGTTTTTATTTATTTCAGACCTTTGAAAAACTACACTAATAGTGAATCATAAAATTTTTTAAATAAATGATTTTCGTCTCAGTGAGTACTTCATAATAATTCTCTTAGAAATGTTATTCTATAGAAAAATCATTTGCGCAATTGCATGAAAAGTCGGCTCAAGAATTACAGATATTGCTCTGCTGTAAAATATATTCACAATAGGGGATTCGAATTCGGAATTATTAACTGTTTTCTCAAAGTTGTCAATTATGATTGCTGTCTCCGAGAATATATCGATGTGAAATTATATGCAGTGAACTATTGTACAATAAATTTCTCATAGCGATTTTTTGCAGTCCGAGGCTATAAATTTTAGGGACGATACTAGAATATTTTTACAGTAATGCTCTCTTCTTGATGATGTGCTTGCTATTTGTTTTGCAGCTCTCATAATAGTAAGTGTTTATATGAATATCGAGAATAAACTGCATACTTGAGTGCCCGTTAATCAACAAGAATTAGAATAAAAACACTTCTAAATTATTTTCATGAGTATAACTTATTTGGAACTTGTAATCTTACACTTTTCTTATTATTATTTTCTCATTTTATTTTTTATTTGTGCAATTTTTATTAGTTTTGCAGTTATTTATTATTTTTCTCATAATTTTCTATTTATTCATGCATTATTATATGTATATCATTCCCAAGTTTTATTACATATCATTGGGAAATGATCTAATACATCTATTCCTTGTCATTATTTATTATCCTACATAATATTACATACAATTCATAGATGTTTATAGATATTTACATCAACATTTATGTATTGAATGTATATACATATTTAATTAATTTAATTATATATTAATTAATATAATAAAATTAAATATGTCGGAGTTTTTGAGATTCAATTATCTGTTAATTTGAGTAGAAATACTCTTTGAAATTCTTTGAATCTTCAGAAAAAATGTCATGACTCGTCTGGACTATTCAGAAATCATCAGAACAGATTTTCTGATGATTCCTGATTATGTTTAGTAGGCAGGACAAGCTAGGCCTAAAGTACAGTCTGTCAAGTTAAAGCGTGGGTGGCTTTACTCGCAGTCGGTAAGGTGTATCGACATGATTTTGGTGTCAAAATATTAAGAAGAGCTCCC
>NC_046662.1:111971533-111983393 GCF_010883055.1 Belonocnema kinseyi | reverse complement strand
TGTTTCTCGAAACATGGGTTTGGGAGATTGCACCTACATATACGGAACTCATTTTTTGTAACGTGGTAACAAGATGAGAATTGAAAGCAAACTGAATCTTAATATTTTGACACCAAAATCATGTCGATACACCTTACCGACTGCGAGTAAAGCCACCCACGCTTTAACTTGACAGACTGTAGCAGTTCACAAATTACTCATTTTACCAAGAAGTTCATGTATGTCCAAAGCAGGACATGAGTCTCGATATAAAAGGCCTTACGAGGGCGAAAAAGGCCCAGAATGATCAAATAGGGCCAAGGAGGACCAAAAAAGTTATCATTCAGGACACGTAGGTGTAAAGCAGGTCTCATGCAGGTTATTTAGGTCCTGAGACGGGTTCGCAGAACGAGCGTAACGTCCCTTGAAAGAAACGTCTTTGTTAAGAAATAAACGGAATAAAAACGGCAAAATAAAAAATTTGTAATCGGAAAACTAATCCAAATCATGGCCAACGTGGTGACATCCTATGCTTTCGGTCTCTACAAATCACTTCTTCTTACAGCTCGCAAATGTTCCCTTTCGTAGTCACACGACAAACTTTGATATTCATTCTATTGCCATTAATTTTGTCATGAATTTAAATCCAGACCTTTCATGGATATTTGATAACTTTAAAGAAATAAATATCAAGAGGACACTACCCGGCGCTTATCGCTCCTCATGTCATACCACTATATTCGAGCTGAGGTTTCATGCCTTTTTTGTCCACAGATATATGTTCGCTTTCCAGCTTTCATTTATAAAGGTCAGTTTTTTTGTTTATGACACGTTAAGGATATAAAATAAGACTTTTAAAAAATGCAAAAAAAAATTAATATAATACATTATTTAAAATCTTTTCAACCGTTTACTAAGGCTACCCTATAATCGAGGTTATAGAAAAAAATCGAGCATAATTCAATGCAGCGTTAAAATTTGATTCTTTAATGGAGAATCTTCTGGAATAAAGATGTAGTTATATATTACTATCAGAGATTATAGAAACCTACCTTTCCGATATTCTACAGCTGTAGTGGTTCGTGCTATGTTTATAATTGAGAATTTAGAACCTTCTAGAGCACTGAGGGAAGGAGGAAGGTATATTAATATATAAACACAGTAAATCATATTCAGCATGTATACCTTAGAGAGAAAGATAGGTGGATAATGAGAGAGAGAGAAAAGGAGAGCGGGAGAGAGAGAGCTATGTATTAACAAATGTTTTAATTCAAACATAATTTTGTAAAATTTGATTTAGGATTTTATATCGTATAATGTTACATCTTAACATCATACACACACACACACACCTAAATCCTCTAAGCTGCTCGATTTAATTGCAATCGAATAAGACATACATACATATACATACATATTAGATACATAGATTAATTTATGTGGAAGAAAAGATGTGCAGGGGTTTCAAGACGGATACTTCCATTGATTTTTCAGAAGGAATGTTATTTATCTCCGACTGTCCGACTGGAATAACGGATTAATAAGTGTTTTGACGGATGAGAGAGGGAAAATGAAAAAAGTTAATGTTTATTAGGACTTACCGAGATTAGGTCTTTTTGCGTATGTAAAATCTTTTCTTTTGTAGAATCAGAGGTGAGTCCGGATGTGCAGTAGAAAAGGGAGGTTGGTCATAAATCCTTGACCCTCAGAGTATCCGTTAATTCAGATAATTGACGGTTGAGCAGGTAGTGAGTTCGATTAGGGTAGGAGTAAATCAAAAAAGCAAACTGTCACGATCATCTGGTATCTAAGAAAATACCGAGAGAGCGCCATCTCGAAATAGTTAAACTTCTGTTTGAACAGAGCTGAAGTGAAAGGTTTACCACTGGTACCGAAGGACTGCTCAAAATATATTGGCGAAGACCGACGGATACTGAAGACAACCTGAGAATAACTGCTGAAGAACTCACGAAGAACAGACAAAGAAATACCGAAAACTGGCTAGTGTTAACATATCTTTGGTTAATATATCAGCCACCATATCCTCAGTCGAGACATGTTTCAATTTCAACTGCTTCTATTGCAATGCTTCACGTATGAAGTGGCGTCACACGTCGATGTGCTTGGTTCTGGCATGAAAAATGGGATTTTGGGCAAGCCGTTGGGCTCCCATATTGTCATTCAGAACCGTGGTGGTAGTCAGAATCACAAATCCTAATTCTTCCAGAAATCCTCAAAGGTGCATGGATTTCCTGGAAACCTCTGCTAATCCCATGTATTAGGCTTCTGTTGATGACAAAGCGACAGTTCTTTGTTTGTTGAAATCTCAAGGAATAGCGCAATTTCTGAGATTAAAAATGTATTGTATGTACGAACGCCTATCCATCGATTAGCTGGCCGAATCGGCAACGACGTATCCTTTTAGAGATTCCGAACTTGGTTTAAATATCAGCCCTAGTTCAGCTGATCCTTTCAGATAGTGCAACACACGCTTTGCTGGTATCTAGTGAATTTCTTCGTAACAGGTGTTAAACATAAGTGCACCCACCAATTCTCTAGAAGACAGCTTCCTCTCCTCGACTTCTGGATCCTGCTATGACTTCGTCAGTTTTACATTCACATCCATAGAAGTACTAACAGGTTTCGAATCTGTCATTCCATAGCGTTCTAATACATCTTTCATGTATCTCATTTTGTACATTGCAATATGATGCAAATTTCTGTTAAACAAAACAAGAATCCAACGACCATATGATTCTCGTCTCGTGCAAATTCAATTCCAAGACAGTATTTCGGCTCGCCGAGATTCTTGATCTCGAATTCTTGTGAGTGGTATACCTTGAATTTAATAATGTTGCCTTTATTTTGGGAGATGACCACAATGTCGTCCACGTACACGACGATCAAAAGCATGTCTTCCCCTTGTCCTATATAGTATACCCAAGGATCTGCGTCAGTTTGCATCGCTCCGAATTTCCTCTTCATTTTGTTCAATTTTTCGTGCCAGCTTCTTCCGGCCTGGCGTAGACCATGTAAGGATTTTTTTAATAAACATACCTGGTCTTCAGTTTCCAATTCCTGCAGCATCCTTTCGGTTTTGATCCTTGTTTTACTGCAACTGCTTTCCATATGGACGATAGTTTCCAAGGCTTCTTTCAAATATTTCGGGGTTTACATGAATATTTCCTCCTTGATCACAGTATTCAAATACGCCGTTGTAGCATACAGTTGCTTGATCGTCATTCTATAGTTCGCTGCGAGAGTGACTAGCAGACGAATTGAACTCAAGCCAGCTACCGGTGCAAACGTTTAATTGAAGTGTATTCCCGGTTATTGAACAAAGCCTCGTGCCACAATACGAGCCTTTCTTCTCTCCAGTGATACGTCTGGTTTATATTGGTTTCTCAAAACCGTTCGGCTTCCGATGACCTTTTTACTTCCAGGACGTTCCACGAGTACCCAAGTTTTATTTTTAGGGATTGACCTCACTTCTTCAGCCATTGCTTGAAGCCAGTCCTCGCCATAGACCAGATATTGTTTGCTTTGCAAGTATTTCTACTACGAAAGCTTCCTGAAATTCAACATACCTGGCTTCATCCTTAGGTGGATGATATTGCTTCTTTGGTTTAACTCTGAGTCCTGTCAGGATCTTCCGTGCCTTCCTGGACCTCTTCTCTCTTCTTTCGCTGCGCCATCGTTCTCACCGCCTTCGTTCTCCGCTGCATCTTCCTCTCCGTCAGTCTTGATCTCTTCCCCCTCGTTTTTTCCATCATCTTCGTCTTTGTTAATGAGAGGAACGCCATTGTGATGATTCTCAGGTGATTTAGTATCGATATTGACCGTATGAGGAAGATTAACGTTGTCCTTCCATTCCGAATTTTCCGAAAGAAAATCCTCATAGCTATTTTTAAAAGGACCTAGTGATGATTTAAAAAACTTCATGTCACGCGTAGATTCAATTTTGCATTCCTTAGGGATCCATACCCTATACCCTTTTGGTTCGACTGAATGACCTAGGAAAATTCCTTCCTTCCCACCTTCTTCAATCTTTTTCTTTTTACGGTCCCTGTCTAAAAGAAAAACATTGCATCCAAATTACCGGAAACAACTTACGGTCGGAGCTCTTTCGGTCTATGCTTCGCACGGCGTACGTCCATCCAGGCTCTTCGTTGGACTTCTATTCCGAATATAATTTGCAGTCGAAATTGATTCTGATTTTTTTGTAAGAGTTTAATATCTTAGTGTAGAGTAGGAATAAACAATCATATGGATACGAGAGAATTTGACTAGGCTGAAGTCAGTTTTTCAAATTAATAATTTTTCAAGTAATTTCTTTGATTAATTTATTGTAAACAATTGCAAATGAGAAAAGAAAAAATTCGTATATTTTATTTCTTGATTATACAAAGGATGGCGTAGTTAGTTCGTTGCTACCCCATCCAGTTTTTGCATGGGCCTTAATGATTTAACATAAGAAATATTAAAACTATTGAAAATACATGATAAAAAGGAAAACATACATAATTGTGAAATATAAACTATACATGTTTATATGTGTGGAGAAATAGTATTAACTTATGAAATACCAGGAATTCCATTTGACGGAATAGATATCAGCATTTTTTTTCTTTGATGGGTGATTCATATAATAAAGATAAGGAAATGTTCAAGTCAGTCGCTATATAACACAGAATATTATATAATTCAGTAATATGTGTTACATTTATGACAATAATTAAAATTCAAGATAGCATCAGAATTAATTAAAATTTCATGACATTACCAAATATCTCGAAAACTGCAGCTCTGCGGAGAAAATGTTCTCTGTGACAGTTATTGGGCTGTAACGGGAAAACGCAAAGAAAGTCATGGCCTTAAGACACAAGTCTTTTTTCAAGATCATTCAATGTGAACTTCGAATTTATTGCTAATGTTCAGCCAATAAAGACAAGATATTAAGAGGAAATCAATATAGAACCCATAAAGGCAAGAAATGAGAATGACTTAGTCAACAGCCAGCCAATGATGGCAAGTCATGAGTGCGATCTAGTCATTATCTAGCCAATGAAGGCAAGATTTGTCCCGGATGTTATCAATATCTAGCCAATAAAGGTATGAAATGAGCTTGATTTAGACAATATCCGGCCAATGAAGGCAAGTCATGAGTGCGATTTAGTCATTATCTAGCCAATGAAGGTAAGAGATGAGCGAGATTTAGTCATTATTTCGCCAATGAAGGCAAGATTTGTTCAGGATGTTGTCAATATTGACTAAGTCATTCTCATTTCTTAACTTTATGGGTTCTATATTGATTTCCTGTTTATATATCTTGTCTTTATTGGATGAATATTAGCAATAAATCATAAGTTCACATTGAATGACCCTTAAAATGACCTGTGTCTTAAGGCCATGACTTTCTTTGCATTTCCCCGTTAGAGCCCAATAACTTACATAGGGAACTTTTTTTCGCAGAGCTGCAGTTTTCGAGATATTTGGTAAGGTTTCTTAAGCGGGTTGGATGTTTAACCCTCTATACTTTAAAACTGTGCATTTTCAGATTTTGTGCCCCCTAACACTTTTGATCGAGACATTGAAAACTACAATTTCACGAAGTTTAATGAAAATTGACAGAAAGCCATGTTACTCATATTTGCTGCGGAGTCCTATATATATATAAATTTTCTGAAATCTTTGAATTACAGTTTACTTTTTACAATTAAATCTATTTGTGCTGCATCCCTTATTTTTAAAACTTTCGAACTATTTTAGTGTATGACTCCTCCCTCTGGGCCTGTTAGCTCTGAATATTGTTGCAGTGGTTTTAAGTATGTGCTGTCAAATAAGTTGTCTGATGTTGCTGAAAACACAGTTTTTCAGATTTCATCGGTTTTCTCCACTCTTTAATTTTCTTTACCTTCAAGATTTTCTCTCCTTTAAAGAGGGGTCTGAGAGGCCCTATTGCTTTGGGTCATCAGTTTTAGTCTGAAGCTTTTCTGATTCGCTTCAAAAGAAATTTCGTTTTCTTAAAAAAAAAAATCATGTCGGACAAGTAGCTTTTCCTCTTAAATACGTCTGATCATGAAGAGATAATTGATAGTATTTTAAAGTTATTTTCCGGATTTGATCTAAATTTTGATTCTTTAGATTTGGAAGACATCGAGTCTTTTCTTTCGTAAACGGTTACTGACGATCACTCGGTTTTTGAAAGTGTTCATCAACCGCAATCGGAAGATTTAAACATTCATGAATCGGTCTTAACACAGTGCCCTATTAGTAAATCTATGATGATAGTTAGTGTTTAAAATATAATGCCGGTAGTGAACCAACCGATTATTTCAAATATTTTACGGATAAAAATGGAAGTCAAAAATTAGGTCTACACTGCTGATAGTCTAGTAACTCATTACTAAACTGGCGTTGTACAAAAAATCGAGATTGAAAGTTCTGTAATGTACGACAGGCCCATAGTATAAATGAATACCGTTAAGAAAGTATAAGGAGTTTAGATATCCAAAAATACACAGCGATACCACGTGGGTCCTGCGCCTGCAATACCAACCCATGAATGCAGAGTGGGGAGTGGAGGGAGTTAAACGCTCCTTGAATGTGTGCTGAGCCAGTTTCGTAACTCGTCCTATACCGCATATGCTTCGTGTGCACAGCGCTACTTGATGGTTTGTCATATAAAAATAAGATTCATAATTAAGTTGTACATTACTGTTATTAGAACGGCCAGTAAATACTATTGGCTGATGATAAGTAATTAACGCACTGTTATTTTTTTAATGTGGTATATACGTTGAAGTCATGAAATTTAATTTAGCTACATGTGTTTTCTGCACTGCAATTTATTAATGGATTCGTGTATCCTTCCACTAATGTTTATATTAACGGGCTGATAGAAAAATCACGTTTAAAACGTCATAAAAGTAAAAATAAGTTAATAAGTTGCGGGAAAAACGAGTTAAAAAAAACAAGAATAACGAGGATTGTATTGTACACAGAATATTATGATGAATCTATTATATTGTTATATTATAATATACGATGGATAAAAAAAAGTGGATTTAAGTTGAGTGAGCTCACTACATTTTTATTTAATTTCAAACCATTTTTGTTTTAAACTATGAATATTCGTTAAATTAAGACAAAGTTTTCTTGATGCAGATATTTTTATCATATAAATTAAATTTTCTTTGTCGGTAACGGTGATTTTACCATGGCGAAAATTGATTTCAAAATGGAAATTGTTTCAAATAACACATAAATGTATTCCATTTATTCAAACTAGAATCATCCTATCTAGACGTGGAAACAACTTTATCTCGTTTTGTGTTTATTCTAACATATTTGATATTTAATATTCACAAACAGGCTATACGAAGAAATTAATCAGAGCGCTAAAAGAATTAAAGTATACTATAAACTAATGCTATTTTTAGGTAAATTAATAAATCTTTGATCTTAGAATTTTTTCTTAAAAATTTTATTCACATTTAAGTATCTTATAGATAATAAAGCTCTATATGAAATACAAAAATGGTTAATACTGTAAAACTAGATCCCCAGTTATGCACATTGAACGCTGAGAATGTGCAGAAAAAGAAAAAATTAGATGTAAGATTTTACAGCATCTGCTTAGAAATGGGCTTAACTTGTTGACATCACGCATATTTTAAAACCAAATTAAAAATAATGGTGAACAGCTCTTTTTTCAAAGTCAAATTCTAAATAATTTATTTAAGAATTTACATACATTGTAAATGATACTTCTTGTTAAAATATTCTTATAGTGAAAGTGAAGTAAAGCTAGCTTAAATAAATATATGATAAAATGATTATTTTTCGTCTTACAAAAAGATTTGTAACGTGGAGTAATTTGTTTGGTCCATTTTCTCTTCTTCCTCGGGCAAGAATAATAGTAAATGAACGGCTAGTAGTACCTTACAAACATAGCATATAGCCATTGTAATTTACAAACCAAAATTAAAGCCTAAAATACTGCAGTGAGTTTAAAAAGAAGTTAACAAAATTTAAAGTACGGCAAATTAGAAAAAAAAATTCAGCATATAAGATTATTAACGCTAACTCCTAGTATATCTGTCAGATTTCTCATATCAAAGCCAACATTTTGTATGGTTCATGTATGGTTATATATGAACCGCGTCAGGTGGGTATTCAATGTCAAGGGCGAAAAAATCCTGTACGCCAAGTCAATCGCATGCATAGGACTCGCAGAACCTTATATTTAATATTCGTATCGACTTAGACGTAGGATGCTTCGATTTTCTGTAAAGATCTTATTGCAGCATTATCCAGCCTGAACCATGCCTCATTACAGCATTATCCATCTCTCCTGCCATCTGTAAGGAATATTTATATAATATTTTCATTATGTCAACGTAACGGATTTTATATTTCGCTACTAACAACAAATATTTTACGTCTCTAAGAAGAACTGTAAAACACTACCAATTTAAAATTGTTCAATTTCAGACGAAGTGAGGGTGTCTATCTGCCCTGGAAATCTGAACAGGAAACGTCAGTCGCGAAAAAAATTTGGATAATCAGGACTGAGAAATCACGTAAAAATTATAATTTTGACTCTTGAACAGGGAATTTTGTAATTTTTAACTTGAAACAGACAATTTCAGCAAAGAATTAGAATTTCTAATTTGAATCAGAAAAACTTCTAAAAGAATTATAATTATAATTCTGAACTAGAACTAGCAATTTCGGTGAAAAATAATAATTTTCATTTCAAGCTAATTTTAGACCAGGAAATTTCGTTTAGAATTATAATTTGTCTTCAAAACAGACAATTTCTTTAAGAATAATAGTTTTTCTTGGAACAGGTAATTTTTTACATGCAACAGGAAATGTTGAAAAATAATTTTAATTGTGATTAATCAATATTGAACTTAAGAAAAAAAATTCACTATTACAAATCGGAATACGTCAGACTTTGAAACTTCCCTGATCCAAATTAGATTATCTTTGAATTAAAAAATAATTTTTTTTTACAAATAATAATTTACAAGAATTTGAATCTTTCCTCTGCCAAATTTTAGAAAAAAAGAGTTACTAAAATTTTCCATTGTAACATAAACTTCTATAAATAAGTGTAATTCTAACTTGTAACAGAGAATTTTATCAGCTAATTTAATTGTAGCTTTTTTAATGGAATATAATTCTGAGTTTGGACGAGGAACAAACTAAAAGAATTTTTTTAAATTCCCGAAAGAATTACAACTTTGTCTTTGGAACAGAGAACTTCGAAAAGAATTATAATTTTTTTCTTGGAAGATTTGAAAAATTTCTTGTTTTAAATTAGAATATGTTTGAATTTGAAAAACCTCCTTTACGAACAAAAATTTGCCAGAATTAAAAATTTTCCTTTTTCAAAGCTTAGAAAAATGTTATTACTAACTTTCTAAATCATAATGAAAAATTTTGTAAATTAAAAAAATTCTGATTCGCAAAGGTGAATTTTTTGAAAGAAATTGGATTATGAATAAGTATAATTTAGGCTTTGAGTTGGGGAATCTACATAAAGAATTATCATTTTGATTTTCAAACAGGGAATTCCAATAATTAATTACTATTTTCACTTTGGAACAAGACTTTTCCGTAGAGAATTTTATTTTCGAGTTTAAAAGAGGAAATTTTCGTAAAGAATTATTGTTTGACTTGGGACAGATAATGTTTTACACGGAACGAACATTTTCAAAAATTCCGGCCCGAATTCAGATATTTCTTTCCTTTCCAAAATCCGCAAGAGATATGGGAAATGATCTACAATTAAAAATAGTGCATCTTGTAGACATCCTGGAAATGCAGTTTGAGACAGCAAATTTCACTATTTTAGATTGGAAAATTCTAAATTATTTTATTTTAAGTTTAAATAGTTTAGAGTTCCTGCACACTTTAAATACGAAAACCTAAGAGTTGCATAATTTCTTATTGAAAGTGTTCTAGAACAAATAATTTTCAATTAAAATATCAAATATTGGACAGATTATTGTTTTAAGTTATAGTACTTCAGCAGTTTTAAATTTTGTATTTTCGAAACTTTTTAATGTGAAACTGAAAATGTTTTAAACGACCTGGATGCTTGGGTTTCATAAGGGTTGGCAAAAGATACAAAACAATCCCATCCTGTTCATCTAGAACGATAATTTCAGAATAAAAAATACCACTTTTTTTAAAACGATAAGTAATATTGCTAAATTTATAGACCTGTTTCACATTTTCCCATTTTTCCAACATTTTCCAACATTTTCCTGAAAGTGATGTTAATGCTATCGTCCCTTCAAAAAAATTTTATTCTAAACAATTTTCATTCATATATTATAAAATATAAAAATCTGTACTTTTACTATTAAAAAATTGATTCAAAATTTGCCGTGAAGTATTAAAATAAAACTACTTGAAAGTATTACACAGTAAAAAAATATCACTTCTTCAAAGCTCCATGACTTTTTCAGGTTTTCCAAAACTTTTCTGACATTTTTTTACTTTTCTATTTCTTCCAATTTTTGAATAACAATATAGCGATAATAAGACGAGGGGCAGGGACATTTTACAAAAGGAAAAAGACTAAAACAAATTTTAAAACCTGAAAAATTTTATTTCATCAGCTAGGTTCACTGAAATTCCGTGCGAGCGTAGACTAAATATTCAAATTGTGTAATGAGTTTTAAACTTTTTCTCTTGAAGACAAATAAAAATGCTGTTTTATGCTGTTGGAATTCGTAGAATTTGTAGTCGCGCTTGTTTGGACGTAACCTTAAAATTGGCACAAGTGAAAAGCAAAAACGAACTATACTTACTTTTTACAGCTAGATCTATAATTGCCTGCTTCGCAAAGTCTTTAGGTTCACTCTCACTCATTATGGAGACAAAATAGTGTCACAAAATAATTACAAAAGTATAAAATTACTTGCATTACATGGCCCCATACTGCGAAGCGAACCGACCAGAAATCGGGAATACCGGGTAGAGGACGCCAAAACAAGTGCTATACTTTCCGGGACCAAGTGCTACTGCCCCTTTGCAAGGACAACTTTTCATCGAACGTTTTATGTTCCATTCTTTCTTAAATGCTACTGAACGTTAAATTCCTCTTTATAATTTCTATGAGAATCGATTAAAATATATTTCTAAATTTAACTACTAATCTGAAATAATTTCTTTCACTAGACTGTCGGGGAAAGAACTCTATTTATAATTTCAATAAATATACACTTGTATTAGTATGGTACGCTTTGTATATAAATATATTTATTATTTCTTTATTATCATGAACAATATAATGCATTATTCGGATTTAGCGTTAATACTATTGACTAGATCTTTTGTTTTGTTCAATATCAATTTCATTCTTTCTGTTTAAATATGATTACAACATCCGAATAATAAAATCTATTTTTTTCAACATGATCAATTACAACGTCAATTACATTCAATCTCGGTAGCATATTAAGTATTTGTTTTTGGGTGGAAGAATTATCAATATTTTGAAACATTATTCATTTTCTAAGGAATGATTCCCATATTTCTGTAATCTATTTAAAAATAAAAGTTCTGTGTAAAGAATTTGTGTAATCTTCGCAAAACCGACGACTTCCATTTTTCTCCGTGTATGTTTCTTCGATTGGTTATTTTTTGCAATTTCGCAGTCTCCTTAAGCAAACTTGAAATAGATTCTTTCCAATTTTTCACAAATCTGTGGAAAAATCGGAGGTGTGCACAGAATAACCGGAATGCTTTCAAAAAGTTTTTTTTTTTTTATTTAAGCAATTTTAATCCATACAAGATTATTATGCTGAAAACATAGGCAATTTATGATACAGTAATTTGTTTCGGTGCGATTTACATA
>NC_046662.1:111969535-111971433 GCF_010883055.1 Belonocnema kinseyi | reverse complement strand
AAGGTCACACCACTACACTGCACTAAAGTTTAACAAGATGAGCAGCACAAATAAATAACATAATAGAGATGAAAGAAATAGCACAAACACAGCACGAGTATATTGTCGACGGAGCACGTAAACAAACACGTCTGCTCGCTTCGGTGTCTGACACGCGAATCCCTTTCAAAAAGTTACAAAAACTTAAAAATTTTTCAAGATGTATCGTAATTATTATTCCTTTTTAATTACTTTAAATATTTGTGAAAACTATTTAAGTTTCTGGAAACAGCTTTGAATCCTGTGGCATTGTGTAAAATGTTAAAAAAAATATATATATATACATACATATACATATATATATTCTCTATTTGCATTTTGTTTATTTTTTCAGTATGAACTTTCAGAGGGAAATTACTTCTGGGACGTGCTGACCAACTTTATTAATTAAATCAAACAAACAAAATCATTGAATAATTAAATAAAAATCTTATGTGTAAATTATGATATTAAACATTTTCAAAGTATTTGCAATTTTTAACTAAATGTAAAAAATGTTTTTATATTAACGTTAAAAACTTTGTATACTAAATCACCATCAACAGATTCCATATTAATATTTTGAGTATGATAGAACTTTGAGTTTTCACACACTCTATTTTATTGAAGTTGATATACATTTGTATCGATTTTATAATATTCTCGTATATTAAATTAAATTTAAAGCTTATTGAAATGACTTTGGTCACATGTACATTAAATTTTGATTAGATTTTCTCAATAGTGAAGAGAACTGTGCACTAAATATACAAATTTTATTAACTGTATGGAAAGAAATGTTTCAACTAAAGTGATATGTGTTCTCAGGTATACTTGTGGGTTTATTTGCGTGTTTGTAGATGTCAAAGTTAATTGAATATTTAATTTAATAAATTTGATAAATTGTTAATTGAACGTGTTTTTTGATACAGTTACATTTCACGTAATTTTTATTTAACAATTTTAGTTCTAACATTAAATAATAAATTTTTCAAGAAAGTATAGAATATCAATTTTTGAGAATTAGTTACGTAATAAAAAATTTCCGTAGGGTCAGGAGTAGGAAAGTTAAAATGTGAAATGGATGGCTCGCGTATTTCTCGATGCGCAAAAAATTATTTGGAGGTTAGTGTTAAAAAAGTAGCTATTGCTATAATGGCAATAGCAATTATAAGAATAAGAAGGTATAATACAATTTAATTATGGGTACAACGCACTTTGAACGTTACAAAAATCCTATTTTTGCGAATTTTTTCAAAGAATAATATGAAATATATTTTGGTGTAAAAGTTGATAGGCTGGATGAATAAAGTCTAAAAATATCAGAATATTTTTTTTCAGGTGTTATATACAAAAACTGTACCTAAACATAAGACCATGATTTTAAGGTCGGTAGACGGGAGACCTGGTATCTCAACAACGGATCATCTGACACAAAAAAAGTCAAAGTGTTTCAGTTTCAGTATGACAGTAGCTGGAAGATAAATTTCGGATATTAATTTTTATTAATAAATAACAAAATGGCGTTCGAATTGAAAAAAAACGTTTTTTTTTTTGACCTAATTTTAGTTTTTCACGAATAAAACAAAAAGTACGCGTCCTATCAAGAAGTGATTCTTAACGAAATTTTATATCTTTTTTGGGATAACCATTTTTGTTCATTCATCTTTTTTTGTATCTTACATAGTTTGTCCACAAAATGGAATTTTTTATATTCCATTATTTTTTGTGCAATCAAAATTTGAATTTTCGATTTTTGGAGAAAATCCAAAAATTGGTTACCAGGTGTATACATATGAAACCGGTATTTTTTCAAGAAAAAAACACATTTATTTTAAGAGAATGATAACAAATATTTTATTCAAAGTATGCGCCCTCGC
>NC_046662.1:111953890-111969435 GCF_010883055.1 Belonocnema kinseyi | reverse complement strand
AATACGCCAATTAGCACAAATGGTAAGTTCCGACAGTGCCTACAAGTGTGCCTACTGGCCGCTAGATTGCAATACCGGTTTCATATGTATACACCTGGTAAACAATTGAATTAAGATGTGGATGGTTTATCATGATTTAATCGTAGATTTTCTCCGTTACTAGCTTCCTCAATTAGTGTTACTTTTTTACGCGAGGGTTGTATCGTGATCGTTTTTTTTAAATAATTGTTTCTTTATGGCAGATATGGAGGGTTTTTAAATGAATTGCATAATTTGGAAATATTTACTGGATATCTCATATAATGTAATGCGTGTAGGGTCTTTAATGCTGCTTTTCCTTTAACTTCTAAAGATAGCTTGTATGCCTAAACTTTCGCGTGTATTTAGTATTGAATACTGAGCAGCAAGTAAGGTTCGATTTTAAGAAAAATTTTCGAGTTTTTTAAATACAGCTAAGGCTGCAACCGCTTCTTCTGGGTTGAAAGCCATTGGATTAGCTTCCTATATTACAATATAAAGTGCAAGCGGCCTTTTGTTTGGCCAAATATTCGTCTTGTCCACTACTGATTATTGTATAAAATTAATATTTCAAGATAACTGAATGAATAAATTGTTTTTCCGTATCTCTTATAATTTAAACTTAATAATTTGGAGGCACTTTTCCTTGACTTTCTATAAGGCCTTTGAGGAGAAGCGAGAAAGGTGTTCGAAACATTTTAATTAAAGTCAGAGAGGTTACTTACTTTGTTGCGTATGAAATTCTGTTAGTTCTGCAAGTTGCGAAGAAGGATATGGGTGCGCTTGCACTTGAGACGTTATGTTATCTGTTGGTGAATTATTCGTATTCGGGTTTGGTTCTATTTCCTTTTCATTTACTGGATATCTCATATAATGTAATTCGTGTAGGGTCTTTAATGCTGCTTTAATTTTTACTTCAAAGGGTAGCTTACCTATATGCCTAAACTTTCGCGTGTATTTAGTGTTGAATACTGAGCTGCAAGTAAGGTTCGATTTTAACAAAAATTCTCCAGTTCTTTAAATACAGCTAAGGCTGCAACCCCTTCTTCTGGATTGAAAGCCATTAGATTACCTTCCTATGTTACAATATAAAGCACAAGCGGCATTTTCTTTTACCAAATATTCATCTCGTCCACTACTGATTATTGTATAACATTAACATTTCAAGGTAAGTGAATGAATAAATTGTTTTTCCATTTCTCTTATAACTTAAACTTAATAATTTGGCGGCACTTTTCCTTGACTTTCTATAAGGTCCTTGAGGAGAAGCGAGAAAGGTGTTCGAAACATTTTAATTAAAGTCAGAGAGATTACTTAAATTTGTTGCGTATGAAATTCTGTTAGTTCTGCAAGTTGCGAAGAAGGATATAGGTGCGCTTGCACTGGAGACGTTTATGAAAACCTACAAATCGTGTAAGTTTTCTTATAACACCCCTGACTAAGGTATTCAAAACTATAGGTTTTTCTGCATGAAACATCTCGACAGAGTTGCTTTACTTATGTACGCAGATGTTTTTCGACGTGAACAAATTTTGGCTTTACATATGTAAAGATATTCACGTTTATTACAGAGATTTTTTGATTTTCAAAAAGAGACAAACCTTGATTGTTTTCATAGATTAACAGTTTTGGGTGTTCGGTTTTCATGAGCAAGATTGTGCAAACAGGCTCTAATGACCGAAACGCCCGTACAAATTATATTTCCAGACTCAATGTTTAATCTAGGTGCAGCTATATCACATCCTCCCACCTCTAGTAAAGATACATTTGTTATGTTAAGTTGGTTCGGTCCGCAATCGTATCCTACTATGACTTCCGCGGTTGCATTGTATAGCAATAGTAACAATATGGGTCTCCATTTTCCTTCTTCACGTTTAATTTCGGGAAAATGAGTTTTACATTTTATTAACTTATCTTTATTTACTGATAAGTGTGAGAAATCGATTCCAAATTTTAAAAGAGAAACGAAATTTCAGATCAGATTTTCCCTCTTTTTTTTTAGTTGAGTGCAATTTATACCTAGTCGAATCATTCCAATAGTTCAACCAACATTGCGTGTTCAGATTAATATAAGCAGAAAGTGAAGTTTTCATAGACTAATGATCCTTTAGTTTTAATTGTTAGGATAATGTCCCTGGTAGTTGTTTTCTATCTGAGGTTTTGTTTCTAATGAATTACGCAGAAATCATCCGGGTTAAATAAATTGTTAGCAAAAAGGTATGACCATAAACTCAATATATCAACTCAGGCGACTATCAGATCACAAAGTTGGTCGATTCTTTTTCTGTGAATAGGGTCCATTTATTTGTAATATAACAGAAATTGGAAATTCTGTGTTAATTTGAATGTTTTCTTTTTTCTAATTTTTCGTAATTGATTTAATGTGCGATAATTTAAGATGAATAATCTATACTACTTTTGGAGAATTCTTTATATTAATTTTAAAGTTTCCTTTTCCAAGGATTTCTATTACCTCATATGGGCCTGTATATTGATCTCCAAGTTTTTTTTTTTTTTCTCCTCTTATTAGAAATGTATGGTCGTCTACTCCAAAGTTTTGAGGATTGATCATATGGCGATTATAGGTTGGAAAGTTCGGATGGAGGATCGCTAGAAGGCTGTCTTGCTAATTTCCCAAATACTAACTCCTCAGGAGTGCAACGTGTGCCCTCATGTACACTGGTATTATAAGAAAAAGTTGCTAATTCTAACCAATCGTCCCATTCAGCACGTTTATGAACAAAGTGTTTCAGATATTCGCCCAAAACGTAATGTGATCTTTCCAATGATCCGTTACATTGAGGATGATGAGCAGTTGTTCTAAATTACTTGATTTTGAATCTTCTCGCTAATGTCTGAAGTAAATTACCTGAAAAGTCAGTTAATAAACATTTTGGTGCACCATATACGCAGATGAATCTTTTTATGAAAGCATCAGCTACAGTGCTAGGAATTTGATTAGGCATTGGTACCGCTATACAAAATTTAGTAAAATACCTTGAATATTTAGAATATATTTATTTCCTGACGTAGTGATTGGCAGTCGACCCACAAGGCCCATGGCAATCTTTTTAAATACTGTTCCAGGTCTATCTGTAATTAACATGGGATTCTTAGTTTTAATTCTGACTAACTTCTTTAATTGACTATCAATTTTAGTTTTCCTGTCATTATTCTGCAATAAATAAATCGCTGACCTGATATTTGTTAATTTTTCAAATAGATAACTTTTATCTTGATCCATACCTAGAGTCAATTTGAAATTTTCGTAAATATCCTTTTCCTTATCATCTTCTTCTTCAACATCTTCTTCATCTTCTTTTTCTCCTCTACCAGGAAAATTAGAATCTGCTGCACTTTATTCAATATATACATCTTGCATTCTTTATTTTCTTAATTTCTTAGAATTTTTCCTCTTTCCATTTTCATTCTTTTTGAATTCAGAGTTGGAATACAAACTACTAATAGTTGCGAAATACTTTTCTTTTCCTTTACTCTTTATATTCTTCCTTGTTATTAAAAAAATTGCTCAGGAAACTTCCTAGGTCTTCCTCTCTTCTTTATTGAAGGAAAATTGATCTTTTGAATTTCCCTCTTTGTTCTCCCCCTTTTTCTTCCAGTAGGCAGAAATAAATCTACTTATTGTATAATTCCTTTGGGTCTTCCCATTTTCCTTTTCTCTAGAAATGTATTTTTATTCATGTTACCATTACAAAGGATAGAGCTGGGTATTATTTCGGCTTTTTCATTTGGATCATTTCCATTCTGGTATTTTGCATCTACCTTTTCTATTGCATTTTTTGCCTTTAATTCTGGTAGCTTCAGTTTCCACCGGGTTACTATAGAACAAGGTTCTTTCGAATTCCTAAACCAAACCAATGGTTTATGGTCAGTTACTAGGATAAATTTATCTCCATACATAAAACTATTCAGAAGTACCGGCTCAGGGATCGAAGCCCGGATCTCTGAGGTAAAGTCCGAGTGTCTACCCAACTCAGCCTCCGAGGCTTTATTATTATTACCGAGGCTCATTATTATTATTACTTTAATCAAGTTTTACTCGGGTGAACTCGGTTATACATTATAGCCACGGACTGAGTCGAGTGACTGATGAGATTAGAATTTTATAAGTTACTTCAACTAATCTAATAGGATGCTTGAAACCTCCTGCGATGATGTTGTGGGTATACAATTACGAGCAGCTATGAGCGTTGGAGGTGACAACAGTCACCTCTGGATGCTTTCTTAGAGTTACCATCTGTCACTCCACGGGTTTTCAGTCGCTTCCTTCCTGATGGCCATGAAAGTTTCTTACAATGCGACAGGTGTTTCATAAAACCGCCTTCTGAGCTGCTGCCAATACCGTACTGACTTCTAAACGTTCAAGATGTTCAGTGCATCTTGCGCAGACATTGCCTGTAGCCGAAATTACAAGAGGTTGAATGGATGAATGATTCACATGCCTCCACATGGCCTTTACTTCATGCTTTATCTGGCTATACTTGTGAATCTTGGTTGTATAGGTTGACTGCAAAATTTTACTAAGCGGACAAGCAATGTCGATGATGTAGACCCTTATGACTTTCTTTCTCCCATCACGATGTCAGGTCGATTGGCCCGGATGAAATGATCCGTTTGAATAGTAACATCCCAATATAAGATGTAATCTTCGCTTCCTAAAACAGGAATTGGAATATATCTATAGAAAGGCGTCCATTCTTTTAAGAGTCCTAGGTTTAGGGCAACTTGTTGCTGTATAGTGCCCGCTACATCATTATGTCTGTGCGTATATTCTCTCTGAGCCATTACGCGATAGCCATCAATAATGTGCTCGATGGATTTGTTCGTATCTCCACATAATCGGAACAGGTCAACCAAGTCTTGATGTAACACGTGTTTGCGATCATTCCTGGTGCTGACAATCTTGTCCTGTATCGCAATGACGAATCCTTTCGTCTGTGGATACAAAACACCCTTTCTCAGCCAAATATTGGATGCCTCACAATCCACTTCATTTTGGCCTAACGTTTTGGGGTGCTTGCTATGGATGGCTTTCTGCCTCCATTGTCTTTCTAATTCTTCTATGGCTTCTGCCCTGACATTCAAGGATTCATCCGAGCACAAATTTAAGGGCGTATAGTCAAGGTCCGCTTTACATATGCTACTGTAAAGCGCAACATTTCGTATGCTTCGTCATTTCTACGTGAACAATTGTGTTTAACTTCTCAAGGTCAGTGTTAGACCATTTCATGAGCCCGAAGGAGTGCGTGAGGACAGGGATGGCATATGTGTTGATTGTCCTGATTTTGTTTGCCAAATTGAGAAAACTTTTTATAATCAATCTATGCCTCGTAGTAAAGGCAGTCGTTAGGCTTGTCTTAACTATCGTATGCTAAATACCCTTAGATTCAAGAATGCCCAGATGTTTTTATGATTCGCTGCAGACATTGACTTGATCTTATTTTCGAACTCGTTCTTTAACTCTGCGGTCCTTAATTCTCCTCTGATTGAATGCAGTGTTCTACATTTATCTAGTCCGAACTCCATGTGGATATCATTGAAAAACTGCTTTGTGACACTGATCACTTGATGCAGTTTCTAGGCTGAACTAGCGTACAGCTTCAGGTCATCCATTTAAAGAAGATTGGTCACTTGATGACCATCCTCATTATCATGAATTTTGAACACATGAGACATCCTGTTTAGTGTTTTACTTAATGGATTCAACGTTAAACAGAACCATAGTGCGCTGAAGGACTCTCCTTAAAATATATCCGTCGTAAAGCATATTGAGCTAGTTATACTTGATTATCCATAATCAAAATACTGAATTCGTATACCCCAGACCCTCACCGCATGGCTTAGAAAGTCAATAATGCATGGGCAGATTTTGTAAAGTTTTAAGACTTCAAGCAAATAGTCATGTGGTGTGGAAGGAAATGCTTGCTTGTAGTTAATGTATGCCATGTGTAAGTTCCTTTGATGCTTACGAGTTCGAGCCATTGCAGCAGCGTCTATAGTGACCAGATCCTTACAGCCTTGCGAGTTTTTACAACATCCTTTTCGTTCTTCTTTAAGAATGTCATTCTCGTCGCATTGAGGTTATACCTTATTTGCAATGATAGCTGTAAGACATTTATAAATTGTGGGAAGACAAACTATCGGTCGAAAGTCAGATGGATTTTGAGTGTCTGTTTTTTTTTGGTAACATACGTGTAGTACCCTGGAGCATAAAGCCTGGCATCAGATCCGGATGTTCAATGATCTTCTTTAAACACCTTGCAAAAAGCAAGATACACACTCGTCAGATGCTTGTACCAGAAGTTGTGCACCATGTCCGGACCTGGAACGTTCCAATTACTTGCCCTTTTCAAGACCGCGAAAACATCTTAAGCTGTGATGTTTGTTGCATTTCAGGACTATTGCTTGCCCTTGCTTCCTCTAGTTTGAACCACGCATTGTCCAAATTGCATATGTTCATTGTTTCCCCAAACACACGTCCACTAGTTAGTCCTATCTTCCAGTGGAGGGACTTCGTTATCTTGCTGGTTATTTGGCGTTACTCTCAGTTCACGACAAAACCTTCTTTCATCTGTATGAAAGTTTCGGTTTTGTTACCGAGATGCAGATAGACATAGCCCAAGCATTTGTTGAAAACGCACACCTTCCATCCTTACAAAGTTCATCTGGTACAAAAGCTCAATGAAGACGATCCTGATCGTCAGGTAGAATTTTGTGAAATTGTAATGGACAGAATTGATAGAGATCCTCTTTTCCTGTACAATAGAGTATTTTCAAAGAAATCTATTTTTACTTTAAAAGGTAAAGTTAACAGACAACATTGTAGATATTGGTCTGACACAAATACTAATTGGATGTTGGAGAGTCATACAATATCCAAAAAAGATTGATGTTTGGGCCGGTATCTTGAATGATACATTGACACGCCCTTTCTTCATCGATGGTAATCTCAATGCCCGTGCACATGAAGAGCTTCTCAGAAACCAAATTGTAATAAGAATAAGGGAGATTACTGGCGATAATTTTCAAAATATTTGGTTCCAGCAGGACGGAGCAGCGGCTCATTACGGTATGGAGGTTCGAGCACATTTGGATACTCAGTTCCCTCAAATGTGGATTGGAAGAAGGTGTGAAATCGAGTGGTCTGCTAGATCTCCAGATCTGACGCCTCTCGACTATTTTTTTGGGGTTTATTTAAAAGCAAAGTATACTCAACACAACCGCAAAGTTTAGGCGAATTGCTGAGTCGGATTCTGCAACAGACTACTTTGATTGATAGGGAGATGCTCCTGCTTAGCCGTTTGACGCGGTTTCTTCTAACTGATGTTCATTGTCGTCATTTTTAGACGCCAAATCAACCTTTTGTTTAATCTCCATTGCTTGGTCTTCTAGCACGTGTACATTAGACCTGATATCCTTCACCTTAGCGATAAGATCTCTTAGTGCGACTTTGTGTATATTAGAATACTGTGTATCGAATTTCGTAGAAATTTTCGGTATTTCTGTCGAGGTGGTTGGCTGCAAATAGCTAACGCTATTCAAAGCATCATCAGCAGGCACAGTTGATGTTCCACTGCTTACTGTTTGTCGCAGATGTTCTTGCTGGCCAGCTGTTTAATCAGTGAGATCTGTCTGACCATCTCGCAACTCACCATCGCCACAGTCCCGCATGCTGTGACCCCCAGCTGTGGTTTCAGTGGCGCCCCGACGATCCTTGGGAAGCGATATGCATTTCAATATTTTTAGTATGCTCTCCAATATTAATAATATTTGGGTTTTGGTGTCCTCCTTAGTCCCTCTCCTCTTCGTTATCAGCCTATTTGGCATGGGAAACCTTGTCAGTAGCAATTCTACCGCCAACATAGCCGTCAAATTCATGAGAGATAAGTTCAAGCCCTACCGCGACATCAACGCGAGAATACCTTCGGTAGGGAACACCTTCTTATTATTCATTTTTTGAAATGTTGTCACAGGCTTAAGATGGTTATTACCCAACATGTCTAAGGCATTTTTGATAGAATTGGATTTTTATTTGATTATTTTACACGGGGCTGTCCCGGTATATATCATCAGGCTTAAAAGGTTCATTTTCGTGTGTTTTTTGGAATTTTGTAAATACTATAACTCTTATAATTTTTAATTTTATGAAAACATTCATTAGTTTAATTTTTCGAAAAAATTCAAAAAGTTGATATGATGATCTTGTAGGGCTAGAAAAGTAACTTTTTTCAAATAATATGAAGAACTGTACACAGATTTTTTGAATCATTAAAAAATCTGTACTCACAAATTTTAAAAATGGGCTCACTTTTAGTATTTTTCTCCAAAATGTCTGACTAACGAACTTGGCATTTAGCTTAGGACACTAAAAAAGTGTACCAAAATCTAATCTAATAAATTAATTTTTTTGAAAAGTTATCGTGCTCACAGACAGGCAGAGAGACATAAAGACAGACATAACGACAGACAGATAAACATACAGATGGACACATTCGTAAAAACCTGATTTTCGGATTCAGAGGGTCTCAAAACGTAGACCTTTTGACAAAAACAAAGGAGATCAAATTTTATAGAAATCTAATACCTTCTCTGATGAGAATATAAAAATGATTTATCACGAATCATTTTTGGATAGTTCTGTTTTTAGTTTAAATCACAAATAAATAGCATCAAAAACATAAAAATGTGAATTTTTTGAAACCCCACACACGAGAAGGAAAAAAAATTAAAACACAAAAGTTCCGGTAGGAAAGTGCACACGCAGCAGGCACATTTTTTACTGTTAATGATTTTTTTCGTGATTAAAGCCAAAACTACTCATCCTACGAAAAAGTGGTTGATGACAAATTTGTAGATCTTTTTCAAATGCACAATTTTGGCGTATTTATCTTTCACTGTGTTTTACACAGTTTGGCCGAAAAATGTAATTTTTGCATTTTTCATTATTTTGTATGTTGTCAAAATTTGAATTTTGATTTTTCAAGAATATTCAAAAAGTTTTTATGATAAACTCATAGGGCATTCAAAAAGTCACATTTTCATTTTTTGTCTATTTTTCATATGGCGCTTTATTTGGCATAAACTGTTAATTTATGTCTGTTTTTTGAAATTTTGTGAATGCTACAACTCTAGTAATTTTTGATTTTTTGAAAAAAGTCATTAGGATAACTTGTTGGACTTTTTTAATACTATAAATAACCGTGCAAAGAATTTTTGAATTTTGAAAAAAGTGCTCTTAAAAATATTCAAAATGTCCCCACTTTTTGAATCTTTATCCAAAATGGCTGGCTAACCTACTTGGCCTTTAGATTAGGACAATAAACGAGTGTACCAAAGGGCAATCTGATAGATTAATTTTTTCAAAAGTAATCCTGTTCACAGACAGATATACAGACAGTTTGACAAAAACTGGGGAGGGGGGCGTTAAATTGTACACAAATCTAATATCATCTCTGATGAGAATGTAAAAATACAAAAATTAATATAGTCTATAGAAATTCAGGATAATATATGGCTTTCTAGCTAACTACTCTAATTCATAGGTCAAAATTTTTTCAAGAATGTTGAATCTTCTGGAGCTTTTGACATATATTACCGATATTCTGTAGTTATAGTGTTTGCTGCTATGCTAAATTTCAAACGTGTCTGAACGTCACGATTATAATTTAAAACCTTCTAGAACAATAAGACAGTAAATCATATGCCGCATGTGCATCGTAAAAAGAAAGAGAGAGAGAGAGGGTTAGGTTTAAACAACTTTTTTAAATGAAAAATAATTTTCTAAAATTTGAAATATTGCAGAAGGGTTTGTGATTGAGAAAAATTTCACAAAATACCCTAGCAAATTAATTATATCATATAAAATGTACGAATGAATCGTGAAACATACCAACATATTCTTAAGAAACCCTTTCACAAACGGTGGATTACTGTGACAGATTTAGATTTAATACCAGACAGCCTCGTAATGTTAAATCAACTATTTTGAGCTGAAGAAAGTATAATTTGAAAGCTCTTGTTAGAATTTACTTACTTGCAGTAAAGTCTAGTGAATTATAAAAAATAAATTCAGCTGTATTAACATTTAATACAAAGAAATTGAGAAACTTTTAAATAAAAATTTAGTGACATAAAAATTAATATAGCTTATAGAAATCGAGGATGATATATTGCTTTCCAGCTAACTAATTTGATTCACAGATCATGAAACCTGGAGCATACAAACCTACCCTACCGATATTCTACAGATGTAGTGGTTCGTGCTATATTTCCAGAATATTCTTGAAGACGACATCAAATTATACTACACAATTTTATTCGTAAACAACTTCAAAGTTTTTTTCAATGGCGCATTACATTTTGCGATGTTAAAAAACAAGATCTGCACGTGTCGATTATAACTGAGAAACATCCAGAGAATTGCAACAAAGATAAAGATATGTTCATAAATAAAGACAGTAAATCATATGTAGCATGTATAATTTAGAGAAAAATAGAAAAAGAGAGAGAGAGAGAGAGCTATGTGTTAGAAAATGTTTTAATTCGAAAATAATTTTTGTAATATTGCATAAGGCCTTGCGATTGAGCAATTGAACAGCTTTATAATTTTATATTGATATAGCTAGAATTCCAAATAAACTATTAGCAATTAAGACTTGGTGGGTCCTCGTAATAATAGAGTGGTTTTTCAAAAAGATTCAATTTATTACCTTGAAACATTAAAATCCAATGCGAAGGACACTGTGAATCAAAAATTGAAAGTGAAGTATTGCATACGTATATTAAAATGCGCTATTATACAGGGTGATTCTTTTAACTTAAAGCTTTAAAATATCTCGAAAAATAGGCACTTTATGAAAAAATGTTTTGAAACTAAATTCAATCTCTCTGAGGAGTACATACACTGATGTTAAAATCGGCTCCCCCACAACACCCCCTGGCGGTGAGGGTGAGATAAGTTTGAAATCCTAAACGGGTCCCCCTATTTTTTATTGCATATTCGGATTCCTTGGATCAAAATGCGTATGATTTGTCTGAAACATTTTTCTCGTTCCGCGATGGATGGCGCTGTGATCGACGAAATTCAATTTTTCTTCATTTTACTGTTACTGAGAATGCACGCTTGCGATTCTGCAATACATTAACAACATAAAATACACCATTTTCATTTTAACATGACTGACTACGGAAAAAAAGAATTTTTTCAATCGTTACAGAATCGTTTTCGAGATATTTGAAAGTTCTTAGTTCAAAAAATCACCCTGTATATACAGGGTGTACCGCGCGAACTGTAGTTAATTTTGTGGAGTGGGGTGGGGGTTGTGCACAAAAAAATAAGAAAAAAAGTTTGTAAAATTCTTTTGGTGAGAGGCTTATTCTGGGCACAACAGAGGTTACAAGTTGTATGTACGTGTAAGCATGTTTGCGATATTGTACTTGTCGTTAAAATTTAATAATCTTGTATTGTAATTAAACAACATTCTATTATGATAAAAAATCCTTATTACGTCCTCCTGATTTAAGGTTTGTTCCTTGGATGAATTTTTTAGTTGAAAAGCGACGTGAATATGAAGTTTAATTGTTTAAACTAAAATATTGTTCGTAGTTGTAGAGTTTTTTATTTTCTTATTTCCAATTTGATCAAACTCGAGCACTAACGGACGGTGTGATAGCCATCGCTTCGTCCAGCTCTTCGGTGGGCGAACTTCTAGCTCACAAGTACATAATACTTGTACCCTGGGCACCTGGGTGAAGGTTCCAGAACGTTGACTCTGGGATTCCGGGCGAACTCTCAGAGTACACAGCCTTTTCCTTGCATGCAGGGCTATACAAGGATGGACGGACCCCTTTCCCTAGTTTCTCGTGGGAACAACAATGACAACATTAAACATAGTTGTCGTAAGTGCGGTTCAAAACAACAGAACGCGCAGGGCTTCCGACAATGGATCGGCCAACAATGCCGACCACTCTAGAGCTGGGGGAGAAAATGAAAATGGATTCAATGCGATGGATCGGCCGGATCTCGCGACCTTTGGGTGGATGGAGCGAATAAATCACGACTTTCTAGAGTGCTACGATGCGAGTGTGGCACCTGATCGGGGTTATATGGCACGGCTGCATGATCAGTGGTGCGAGAAACACCCGAAGCTATCGCAATTTTTGCAGCAACGTCTACGAAACCATCCTGAACTCCTCCAAAAAAGTGGCTATGTAAGCAGACCGCCTACTCTACCACAGCTAGAACAAGCCGGCAACAAAGAAAGAGAGGCGACACTAAGATTAACCGCGGGCAGGCATCCAATAGAGGAAGAGCAATGCTTTATGACCCGGAGAAATATCAACACCAAGGTTTCTCTGAAGCCTAAAGATCTGGCTGAAATGGATGACAAGCTTCGTGGACATTTATCCGGAGATTCATTCAATGTGTGATTGACTACATTACATCTGGTAGGAATCTTATCGCCAAGGTTCGAAAGTTCACGCGCTAACTCCGGACCTGTTATCACAAACTTAACAAGTCAAAGCTGCTGACCATCAGGCAGCATATTGTTGAGAGGATACGGATACTATCTGACGCTAAGAGAAGTCTAGAGCGGAGGGAAAGGTGGGTCAGAGAAAATCAACAGGTTCTCTCTGACCCATCTCGACTCTTCCAAGACCCTCCAGTTACTGTCGAACACCCACCCAAACCAGAGGAGGTCGAAGTATTTTGGAGAGAAGTCTACGAAGTTCAGTATAGACTGGACGAAGACTCAGGAAATATAAATAGCTTCAAGAACTTATGTGTTGCCCTCATAACACCTGATAAAGAATGCCCACCCATCACTACTTAGGAGGTGAAAAAAATATTAAGAGGGATGAAGAACTATTCCGCACCGGGACCAGATTGTATCAAAACCTTCTGGTGGAAGAAGTTTCCTTCAACCCATCAGCATTTGCCCGTATTATCACCTTATATTTAAAGGCGGAAGGGCCGATTCCGGAGTGGTTGGTGGAAGGGCGCACAATACTCCTGCCGAAAATAGGCAACTTATCTGACCCGAAGAACTACAGGCCAATAACTTGTCTGAACACGCTTCATAAGATATTCACAGCTATCCTAAATGATAGGATTGTTCGGGCAATTGAACCTGTGTGGCAAGAAATGTATGAACAAGGAGGCTCAAAGAAAGGCGTAGCCGGATGTCGGGAGAACCTGCTCATCGATAGATGTGTCTGCAGAGATGCAGCATTCTACCAGCGTGACCTATCGATGGCCTCGATTGATTATCGAAAAGCTTTCGATTCGACATCCCATAGACTTTTCATCTGTCTTTTGGAAATCTTGAAGGTTCATCCGCAAATAGTTGGGTGCATAGAGATTGATGTGGCTTTGGAAAACCAGATTTACTATCTCATCTGGCAAAAATCGTGTGACAGCTAACAAGGTCACGTTTCAGAGAGGTGTCTTTCAGTGCGACACCATGAGTCCACTCCTCTTCTGCCTTACATTATTGCCACTATCTCTAGCACTGCGCCATTCCTACGGGTACTTGTGCGGCAAACCTGCAGATCGAAAGTGCAAGGTCACTCATGTATTTTACATGGACGATCTTAAGATCTATGCTAAAAACAGAGAGCAACTGCATCTAGTTATTTGCAACTTAACATACCGTCGCCACATTTTGAGCCAAGACATTCCCGATGACAGCTTCAGGGCGTGCCATGCACAGCCCGAGCATTTAGCTCACATACTATCAAGTTGTCCAACTCTAGCGGGAAAGACCTACATTCAAAGGCACAATGCGGCACTAAGAGTGCTTTATTACAATCTCTGTCACTCCTATGGCATTCACCTTAATATCGCTCCTCTAAATGCTCCTAGGGAAATTGAGTCAATTGTCGAGAATGGGAAGTGCCGCATATACTGGAACTTTATATTCTCGACAATTGCTTCTGTTGCTCACTAGAGCCCTGACATTGTTCTTCTTGAGTTCGAGAAGCGAACCATGTGCGTTATCGAATTTTCGGCACCAGCTGACAAAAACACCATAGCCAAGGAGAATGAAAAGAAAGAGAGGTATGGAGACATTATAAGGGAGTTGCAACGATTGTACCCGGAATATTCTGTTAAACTGATCGTCCTTATCATCAGCGCTCTTGCAGGTGCCAAACTTTCACTTGCTAATGGCCTAAAAAGCATCCCTGCGTGTAAACAATATGCTAGAACACTTGCGGGAAAAATGCAGAAGGCGGTTGTCCTTGGGTCGCTCCGTGTTCTGAGGGTGCACGAGGCTTTTGCTGGATCATCATATTGATTCCTTTACAGACTGTAACCACCTATCTCATGGTTGTGAGACGTGGTTGTGGCTGAAATTTTTCCACGATTTCGCTGGAAGCGGGTGCAATTTTTCAGATTAGCATCCGCTCCCGGCGAAATCCTGCGGTTGTCCTTATGACAAATTTTTAATTATATTTAAGATCCTATATAGGATCCTGTGTCCTCTTTCGTCTTTTCTGTCCTTTTTCTAAAAATTTAATTTTTTAATTTTTAATTTTATTTTTTTACAATTAAAAGAAAATCTACTCCTCCTATTTAAAAATGATTAATAATAAATTAATAGATTTTCTCAGGGGAACATTTTTTGTCTGTTAATTTTAGTTTGTGCGTTGTGTCATTTTCAAAAAAATTTAATATTGTTATTTTGAATGTTAATTTTTACGTCTAAAGCAAAAATTACGCGTCCTATTAAAAATTATAGCTGTTTTCGAATGAACAGGTTTTGTCAAATTTTTGCCGTAGCTTGTGTCGCTAGTCGAAAAATTTAATTTTTTAATTTTTAATGTTTTTTACAACTAAAAACAAAATCTACAGTAATTTGGATAAATTGTTTATATTTCTGAGTACTATCAATAATTGTACATAGAATTTTGAAATCTTGAAAAAATGTGGTTTCAAAATTGCTTGGTACGATCAAATTTTGAATTTTCCACTTTTTGAGAAAAAATCATAAAGGTGTTTAAACAATCTTGTGGGGCATTGCAAAGAAAACATGTGGTAAATTGCGGTTTTATAAAAAAAAATTATAAGGATAAATTGTTCGTCTGATTGAATGCTATGACTCTCTGTACAGACAATTTTTGAATAAGAAAAAGTGGTCTCAGAAATGTTCAAAATACGCTTACTTTTTGAATTTTCATCCAAAATGGCTGGCTAACGGACTTGACCTTTATTTTTGGACACTAAAAGAGTATACCAAAGGTCAATCTAATCTCTCAATTCTTTAGAAAGTTATCGTGCTAAAAAAACTAAAAATCTACAGAATGACACTCAGATAGACAGACACATTCATAAAAACCTGTTTTTCAGATTCAGGGGGTCTCAAAACGTGCATAAGTCGGAATCGTGAGGAATTTTTTCGCCAATTTGTGACTGTGGATGAAACATGGATACACCATTACACTCCTGAGACAAAGGAACAATCCAAACAGTGGATTTCCACAAGCGAACCAGCTCCAAAGAAGGC
>NC_046662.1:111951214-111953790 GCF_010883055.1 Belonocnema kinseyi | reverse complement strand
AGGATTAAAAAAACTTGAAAAGCGATTGACCAAGTGTATAGAGCTCCAAGGAGATTATGTTGAAAAATAAAAAAAAATTTACCCAAAAAAAATTATTTTTATGCTTCATTCTAAGGACTTATTGAACTACCCTCGTACACAAGAGTTTATCCACTATGAAGATTGTGTTTTTAGTATTGGATGGTCAAAACTTCAAAATACGTTATTTTGGGCCACCCTATTATATACAGGGTGTCTAAAAAGTCCCGGGACGGTTGGATATTTTCTCAGGTAAAATATTTTTCAAAAAAATGAAGGTCATTCGTGAAATAAATTTCAACGAGGAATTCAATGGTGGCCTTTATTTTAACCTTGAAGTTGACCTTCATGGCATTTTGAAGGTCAACTATGGCCCAAGTCATAGGTCAATTGTAACGTTTAAGGTCAGTTAGAGGTTATTTGAAATTAAAAAAGTTTTCCAAGAGGTCAGTGCAATTCCTAAAGTAAATTTCAACGAGAAATTCACTGGTGAGCTCTGCATTGATCTTGGTGATGATCTTCAAGGTTTTTTCAAGGCTTTTTCCAAGCAGTTTACGTTTACGTTTACCATTACCCAGGAACAACGACGTGGACGTAGTAAATTCTGTTCCCTTTGGGGTGCTTGATTAGCGTGAGTCCCCTTGACTCTTACGTTTCGGCGTGCTTGATTAGCGTGAGTTCTCTTACCTCTCACGCTTCAGTGAAGATGTTCGATCTGAAAACCTTGAGCTTCTTGACAAAAAGCTATGCGATTGCAAAAATGAGTTACACCATTACGAATCATTTTCCTATCAATCAAAGTAGCCTCTTGCAGAATCCGAGTCTGCAATTCGTCTAAGCTTTGCGGTTGCGTTGAGTATACTTTGCTCTTTAAAAACCTCCAAAGAAAATGGTCGAGAGGCGTCAGATCAGGAGATCTAGCAGGCCACACGACTTCACCCCTTCTTCCAAACCACCTTTGAGGGAACTGAGTATCCAAATGTGGTCGAACCTCCATACCGTAATGAGCCGCTGCTCTGTCCTGCTGGAACCAAATATTTTGAAAATTATCGCCAGTAATCTCCCTTATTCTTATTACAATTTGGTTTCTGAGAAGCTCTTCATGTGCACGGGCATTGAGATTACCATCGATGAAGAAAGGGCGTGTCAATGTATCATTCAAGATACCGGCCCAAACATCAATCTTTTTTGGATATTGTATGACTCTCCAACATCCAATTAGTATTTGTGTCAGACCAATATCTACAATTTTGTCTGTTAACTTTACCTTTTAAAGTAAAAATAGATTTCTTTGAAAATACTGAATTGTACAGGAAAAACAGTATCTCTATCAATTCTGTCCATCATAATTTCACAAAATTCAACCCGATGACCAGGGTCGTCTTCATTGACCTCTTGTACTAGATGAGCTTTGTAAGGATCGAAAGTAATCCTTTTTTATATATTTCGCACTATCTCAGGAGCAACGTCACGCTCATCACTAGCTCGACGTAAACTAAGGTGTGAGTTGTCAACAAATGCTTGGGCTATGTCCATCTGCATCTCCTTAGAGCCTGCAGATTTTGGCTGACCAGTTCTCTGAAGGTCCTTGATAGATCCATGATTCATGAAGAGTCTTACAGTTCTTTCAATTGTTGACTTTGAGACAGGATTTAACCCTTCTCCATTATGAAAATTGCGATCTTCCCAACTACGCATCATTAATATAGATACCCTTTCTCGTTTCGAAAGTTTAGCTTACGCCATAATAATCTTTTAGCGAAGTATAGTAAGTATGTACTCGTAATACGCAAATTTAGTTTTAATTCGTAATATTCGTATGGAAAAACGGTATAGGACTTATGGTATCGTCTTAGGTATTGACTTAGGTATCGAAAAACGGTATAGGGCTGTATAACTCTTCGGGGAGGAACAGAATTCTCACCAGAACATCTGAAACTTTTAATAAACGAAGAATAATACAGAGTTCACCAATGAATTTCTCGTTAAAATTTATTTCAGGAATTACAGTGACCTCTTGGAAAACTTTGTAATTCCAAATAACCTCTAAGTGACCTTGACCGTTAAAATTGACCTATGACTTGGGTACGTACCTGAACGTAGAATTTTCCGCTCTATCGATTGCAGATGTAAAAAATGGGGTTTTCATTTAAAAAAACAAAGTTGACCATCAAAATGCCATAAGGGTCAACTTCAAGGTCAACTTGAAGGTCACCATTGAATTCCTCGTTGAAATTTACTGCAGGAATTACACTGACCTCTTGGAATACTTTGTTAATTTCAAATAACCTCTAACTGACCTTGAGCGTTACAATTGACCTATGACTTGGGTGCGTACCTAAACGTAAAATTTTCCTCTCTATTGATTGCAGATGTAAAAAAGGGGGTTTCTATTTAAAAAAACAAAGTTGAAATTAAAAAAAGCCATGAAGGTCAGCTTCAAGGTCAAAATGAAGGTCACTATTAAGTTTCTCGTTAAAATTTACTTCAAGAATGACCTTCACTTTTTTGAAAAATATTTTACCTGAGAAAATATTCAACCGTCCCGGGACTTTTAA
>NC_046662.1:111948081-111951114 GCF_010883055.1 Belonocnema kinseyi | reverse complement strand
ATTAGCTACAGTTTTTATATTTATTTATTTCCCTTCTTCAACAAATTGTGAATAAGACTAATTTATAAACAAAAATTGATGTATTTGAAACAATTCAGGGTAATTATTAATCTTTAAAATTAAATCAATTTCACTTATTTCTGAGAATTACATAAATTAAAAAATAATTATTTCACAGTTTATTTCACTCTATCCTTTCTTGTATACATTTGTACATGTAACTCCTACTCTCCTCCTCTTTTCCTTCTTCTCCTCCTTCTTCTGCTCCTCCTGCTCCTCATTCCCATCTTGCTTTTCCAGCTTCTCTTTCTTCACCTCCTCCTTTTCTAACTCCTCTTCCAAATAGTTAAAAAACTCTTTTTTAACCAAAGATTTTTGGTTGAAAACTGTTTTAACTGTTTCAAAGAGGAGTTGGAAAAGGAGGAGGTGAAGAAAGAAAAGCTTTAAAGGGAATATGAGGATGAGGAGGAGGATATAAACTCAGATTCCATGAATGAACCGCTTTTTTTACTGTGTCAGTGGCAAGATGATTGGCATATGTTTAAATTGTGCCAGAACTTATTTAAGACTTGATGATTTAAAAAGACATGAGAAATAACATGCTCAGCCAAAAAGCGTAAGCAGGATGAGAGAGACTTTCACCAAATTTCGAAGGTAACTCGCAGTTAAAGACTAATCCAAGAATCTGACAGCCTGATTGATAAGGAGAGTAAAGCAATTCCTCCCAAGAATCAGATTTCCGGCCTTGACGAGAAACAAACTATTCAGGAAGCATGGAAACCACAATTCTTTCCACTAAGGAATCTATCGTGCATTACTCAGAAGTATAAAGATGAAATGAAACCGCTTGTGAAGAAGAAAAAAGTAGAGCCAGAAGAAGAATTTGGCCAATTTGAAAGTTCTTCATCCGTAATAAATAATGGTTCTGATGATAAGGATGTTAATGAGCATGATAATGGCAATGATGAGAGGGATAATAATGCTGATGAGAAGAAAGATCATGCTGAAAGTGACCTTTCCTCACAATATAAAATAAAAGCAAAAGCAGAATCTAAAATCTTCGATTTCTGGGTGGACCCCAATAAGTGTGTGGATCGATTGCGCTTTCTTTTACAAGATCAACTTCCTGGAAAAGTAAATAATGTACACGAAATTATTTCAATTGTGAATGAAATTCGAGATATTATTGTTCGTGAATAATTCTTTTATTTTAGCAAATGGTTCAATATAATTGAAATAACACTTTGAAATTATTAATTCGAGATTCCCTCTCATTAATATTTTTTTAACATTAATGAAATGGAACCAATTTTGGAGAAAGTACTCAACCAATTTTAATATTTGGTATATAATTTATATGTTTATTGTAATAAAATAAGTTGAATAAATTTCAGTTTTTAAAAATGTATGCGTTTTAATTGATTTTCCTCACCTGAATTCATTGTAGTTTAGTAAATCAGATTATAAAACAAAATATTGAGTGTAAGTTATCATTCTATCTTATATTTTCAGAACCTGCTCACCTAAAGTAAATCATTATTATATGCTTCCATTCCTTCTAGCACTCCTGTATTATTCTTAATATATTTTAATAGCTTATTTAACTTGATTTACGATCATTCAAGATTCGACAGGAGAAAACGTGGTTTCAACTATAAGAAAAGTAGCATATCTGATTGTGGCGATTGGACAAATACTTCAAAAGTTAGCGTGGCTATAAAATACAGGTAATCATACATAGACACATAGAAACTGACAAAATGTTATGATTTTCGAACTCTGTGAGGGCCGAAATGAAAAGATCTGTTAAAAAACAGAGATGGAAAATTGGGACTTTTATATTACACTCTTATGAATGAAAATCTAAAAAACCTAGGACCCTAAAAAAAACCCCACAAGTAAACTGGTTCATATTTTGAATTTTTCCCAAATTTGGTTGCCCTTTAGGATAAAAAATACTGAATTTTTATCTGAAAATCGCTGTTAGTAATCCGAAAAACCTCCAAGAATCAGGTTTAAAAAATTTCTTGTTAATTTCAAAAGTTTCGATTTCATGAAAACATTCGAGTACTCGAAAGTTTCGAGTTCTCGAAGACATTCGAGTGCTCGTAAGGTTTCAAGCTTTCTGGAAAGCTCGGTCTCGACTTGACTCGAACCGGATCGAGTTCCGCTCGACTCAACTCGGAAGCTCAAAAGCTCAACTCGACTCGATCAAACTTCGAATGTCCAGTCTTTTGCACAACCCTAGAAATAAGTTAAAGTCAATTTAGAGAGGGTAAAAATATTTTAACGAAATCTTCGTTATATAGGATAAATCGGCTTCCTTTGAACTATTTTTATTGGTAATTGAAATCTTAAAAAAAAAATTTGATGTTTAAATTTTAATAAGTGCTTCGTTTTTTGAAGTTTTTTTTTGTTGAAGTTTTTTGCGTTTTCGGAAGTTCCTCAAAATAAGCACTTACAGAGGCAATGACGTCTTCGTTGTCTGGAAAACTCTGTCCACCGAGCCATTTTTTCAAGTTTGGAAATAAGAAAAAGTCACTGGGGGCTAAATCTGGTGAATGCGGTGGGTGTTCGACCAATTCGAATTTTAGTTCTTCAATTTTAGCCATTGAAACGAAGCATGTGTGAACTCGGGCGTTGTCTTGATGAAAGAGATTTTTTTTTTCTCGCCAAATGTGGTCGTTTTTTTTTTAATTTCTTCTTTCAGCTGCTCTAATAATGATGCATAATATTCACCAGTGATTGTTTTACCCTTTTCCAAGTAGTCAATAAGTATAATTCCACGTGCATCCCAAAAAACTGTAGCCATAACCTTACCAGCTGACTTTACGGTCTTTGCCTTCTTTGGAGCTGGTTCGCCTGTGGAAATCCACTGTTTGGGTTGTTCCTTTGTCTCAGGAGTGTAATGGTGTATCCATGTTTCATCAGAGTCACAAATCGACGAAAAAATTCCTCACGATTCCGATTTATGCGCGCCAAAAGAGCCTCAGAGGCGACCACTCTATTGCGTTTATTCTCAGCTGAGAGCAA
>NC_046662.1:111936838-111947981 GCF_010883055.1 Belonocnema kinseyi | reverse complement strand
ATCTAGTCGGGAGTGGTGCTGACTGAAAACAGATGATTTGGAGCGATTCGCGCGCCATCTGTTGGTCATTCTAAGGACTTATTGAACTACCCTCGTACTATTATAAGTCCGCACTAACAAGTTTTTTCAATACGCCCTAGTGCTCAACGAGGTGTGGACAATAAATCCGTTAACACCATTTTTGTCGGCCATCAGTGCCAAAGTAAAAGAGCTGTTAGTTTCTACAGTGAGGCAACATTTAGGGGAAAGCCCCATGTGTCCTTAGTAAAAGTTTGGTCAAGATGAAGAGAGATCTCTGCTTTCAGTGCTTATTTTTGTGAACATACTTTTGGTGATGTCTGATGTGGCTTCCTGTGATTTCTGTGGACTTTCTATAGACTGGCAATGGTGGGTATAGACTTATAGAGCACTGCTTTCAAAAATGGAAGAAACCTTAGACCAAGTCTATTCTGTCAGGGCGAGGATACCTAGCGGGTGACCACATCCCGGTTTCGGAATAATTTAAAATTATATATTTGGTAGGCTCAATCCTCCAACTTTTGATCCACACCTCCTACAACAGTGCATTATGCGCCTTTTTTTCGTAAGGGTCAGTTAATATTTATGTGAATATAGGTATGAAGGATTCTTACCTCAGTGGGTTTATAATGCACTATTGTTGAACATGATTTACGTACAAAATTTTTCGCAAATTTGACTGGATGAAACTGTATGGTATCGTTCGAAATAGAAAGCGCTGAATTGTTAAATTTGTAATGAGCTAAATTTTAAGTTTGAACGCTACAATTATAATTTAAAAAAAGATTCAAAATTAATTTAAAACTTGAAATTATTTCAAGTAGTTTGAAATACGATGTAGATTTTTGCAGATTAAAAAAAAAAAAACTTTTTGAGAATTGTAAAATATTTAAAAAGAATAACAAAAATTGTTGTGATTGCTAAGAAAATTGAAAATGACTTTTTATTTTGAAGAATTAATTTTAAGTGAGTATTTGAAAAGATTTTAAAAATTAAGAAAAAAAGAGTCAGGACGATTTTAAGTCAATTTTTTCATTTTGCAGTTTTTTTTGTTTTAGGAAAAAATCTAATTAACAAAATATTTCAATTTTCTACTCAAAAGTTTACATTTTAACAAAATAAATTAATTTTCTATCAAATAATTGGTGTTTTGACTAATACAATGTACAGGATAACGTGTCAACCAAAAATGGAATAGTCCAATTTCCAGATAAAAACGATTAATTTTTTATCAATCCTAGAATAGTTACATTTTCAAATTAAAAAAAAAATTTAACCGAAAAGATAAATTTTCAACAAAGTTGTTAAATTGTCAACCAATAGGATGAATTTTCGACTAAGAAAATTAATGATCTACCAAAAAAGACAAATTTTGAACAAAATACATGAATTTTGAACGAAATTATTTAATTTTATTGACAAAAAGACGAATTATCAACAAAAAGTTGAATTTTTTAAGCAAAAAATATGAGTCTTCAACCAAAAAGTTAAACTTTCAACCAAATAGTTAAATTTTCAACCATAATTATAAAACCTTGTTAAAAAAAACTATTTTTTTTTTACAAAGTAGTTTAACTCTTCGTGAGAGAATCGACTTTTAAACCCAAGAAGATGTACAGTTGATATTTCAACCGAAAAATTTAATTTTTAACCAAAAAGTATAAATTTTCAAAAAAAAATTTAGTTTCTACAAAGAAAGACGAATTTAAAAAAAAAATATGTGACTTTTTAACCAAAAATGGTATAGATTAAGTGTCAGTTTCAAAAATATATTTTCAACAACACATAAAACATATTTTCATCAGAACAGTTAAATTTTCAACGAAAGAAATGAACCTTCAAATAAGATATAACTAAGACTATTATAATATAACACTGTATATATTTATTTATATAATAGTAATAATATTTATATAATTTATATTTTACACTTGAAATAACGTAACCTCAAAATATACGCATATAAAGAGGCGCGCGAAATATTCAAATCATGAGAATCGCCAACATAGAAATCTGGAAATATTAAAATCCCAATCTCTTCGTTTTATTTCACAGCAGATATAGATATAAATAGAACCGCCGAAGTGTTCCGACCGGCAATCATGCACCTTCGAGTTTTCAAATTCAGAAGAGGAGAAATAGGTTGCGCGCGCAACCCAGCAATTTCATCGTCTCCTACCATATTCACATGGACATAGAACTGTGATCGTATTGCACCACGTCTCGTTTTAGGTCTGGGATCACTGCGTTACACGTCTTTTCTTGAACTTAATGATCCCAACGGAGCTGCCTTGATCTGCGCTTGCTTGGATTTGAGTGATGTTCATTAGCTACGGTACGCGTCTGTACTTGATTTTTAAATGCCTACGCGAACTAGAGCCAATGAGCGCCGCACAGTTCAAGCATGCGCAAGTATTTTTGGATCACTGTTGGGAATAATAATCGAATCAAAATTCGAGGTCGATAATACCAATCAACGCTTCTCATTTACCACCACCTTTCCACCCGTACCGCCGCAATCGCAATACTGGACCTTTGCTTGTTATTTTTGATCGAATTCTTATTTCAGTTTAAGCCTCTCTGCTTGTTACTTATCATCGTATTTTTATTTCAATTTCGGAAAGGACATTTTAAAGTCTTCAAAGCATTTGAGCGAGCTATCTGGACCATTAAATAAATCTGCCTGAGTGCCTGTGGAGAATTTCTCCGAGCTTCTCAGAACCTTAAGAATCTTTAGCATATACTCTAAAATTTCTATCGGTGGGGGCTGCATGATAATATCACATTATTTTCAATTATCCGAGCTCATTAAATTGTATACATTCTGATAAATACGTAATTTACCAATTTCTAAACTGAGTTACCTCATAATAACTTTTAATGAAATTATAATATTTTTCATGTTTACTTTTCGAAAAACTTTCAACTACAAAAATCGAAACAAAATTCTCCGTGTTTTGAAATACATTGAAAATTACTGAAATTTTTCTTACAAATTTCACAAAAATTCCATTCAAATTTATAAAATTTTTGGTTAAAAAACAGAAACTATTTTAATCAGGATTAAAATAAAAAATAGCTTTTTATGTTTTCATCATACGTCTTTTGATAACTTTTTTAACTGCGAGTAGTTCGCTCTTGAATTGCTAAATTTAACATTAACCTCAAAATCTCAATAAGTTGCTACCGCATTTTTGATCAGCAATAAAATTTTATGATAAATTCTATGCACCACAGGAGTAATACTTAATGTTAATGTTTATATTAAATGCAAACAATAACTAAAACATTAAATTATAGCTAAAAACACATTAATGTTACACTAACTTTAGTCAATATCAGAAAAGTACCATTAAACTCCTTGCACTTCACCTTCACCACAAAATAGCTGTATAAAGTGTATAGGCTACCAATGTTTTATGTGCTTTTACACAATATATGGTTTAAGAAATGTGGGATTGAATGAATTATATTCAGGTTTATGGATGTATCGGGTCTTCATATCTGCGCAAATTTTGCCAATTACTCAATCTTGATTTTATAAAAACACAGTTTTCAAAACATCCAACAACAGATACATACTATAGGGATGTACGGGCACTTTCATTATCACCCAATGGTCGGCGAAAAATTAGTGTTTGACCAACTAAAAAGAAACGTACAACAAAATAGTTGAATTCGCAATCAAAAAGATGAATTTTCAAGGGAGAAGTTTTATATTTCTAAGAAAAAACACAAAGTTGCAACAAAATACGTGAATTTCCAAACAAAAAATTCTATTTTTAACTAAAAAAGATAAAGTTCCAATAAAAAATACCAAATTTTGAACAAAAATAGAATAATTCAGTTTTTAGTATATAAAAGTGAATATTCAATAAAAAAAATCAAATTTTCTACAGGTAATTAAAAATTTTAATCAAAACAGGCGAATTTAACACCAAATAGTAAAAGTTTCAACAAAAAAGATGAATTTTTAATCACAAAGATTAATTTTCTATTTAAAAAAATCTATTTTAACGAAGAATAGAATTTTCAAACCAAGTACAATAATATGAAAAGTATTTAAAATACGATAGCATTCAGTTAAAATCAGACAGGTTCTATATATTATATAGCAGAATCTTTCAGCGATTAACATTTTTTATATTAAATTATGCAAGACGTTTTTTCTGATACAGGACAAAAAATGGAATTTGGACATCTATGTTAAGAATAATAAAAAACAGATTAATTCTTCACCCATAAAATAATTTTTTAACAAAAAGAAGAAGTTTCAATAAAGAATATCAAATTTTAAACAAAAATATAATAATTAAGTTTTTAGTTTATAAAAGTTAATATTCAATCAAAGAAATGTGATTTTCTACAGGTTATTTAAAATTTTAATTAAAACAGATAAACTTGACACCAGACAGTAAAAGTTTTAACAAAAAAGATGAATTTTTAATCACAACGATTAATTTTCTATGAAACAAATTTTTTTTTTTAACATTTAATAGAACTATCAACTAAATTAATTTTGAATGCAAGAACAATATTATAAAAAGAATTTAAAATAAAAAAAAATTACTAATAATCAGGCAGGTTCTACACATTATTTAGCAGAATCTCTCAGTGATTAAAATGATGAAATTTCAATTAAGAAGTTTATTTTTCTACCAAAAACAACGAATTTTCAACAAAATTCTGAATTTCTATATACTGTATCAAAGCGGATAAATTTGTTTCCAAATATTTCAATCTTTAACAAAAAAGGTCGTTTTTAAATCAAAAGGATTAATTTTCTACCAAAACAGAAAAATTAAAAAATTGAGTTATTAAGTACAAAAGGTCAATTTTTAATTTAAAATATCAATTTCCAACAAAAAATAGTAAAATCGAAATTTCTTTTAAAGAAATTTGTTTTTGACAAACTGAAAAGGAAGTTTTTTTAAATAACTGAATCCTTAATGGAAAAATATTAATTTTCAACCAATAATATTACGCTTCTACAAAAAATTACGAATTTTCTACACAATCTAGAAAGTTTCAAACAAATATATGATTTTTGATCTCAAAAATGTCATTTTTTAACCGATAATAATATAAGTAGATTTTATCATCATAGAATTTAATTAAAAAAAAAAGAAATTTGAAGAAAATAGTTGAATTTTCAATCAAAAAGATTCGTTTTGAACCGCAACAGATGAAGCTTCAATTCTGAACTTAATATTCAACAAAAAATGGGATAGTTCAGTGTTTAGTTTAAAAAAATAATTTTCAACTTAAAGAAGTGCAATTAAAGAAAAACCTGAGTTCTCTACGAAAACAGATTGCAATTTAAAACATCAATACATTTTTAACCAAATATGGAAAGTTAAATTTTCACTTCAATAAATTAATTTTGAACAAAAAGAATTGTCAAAAAAATCGTTGAATCCTAAATCAGCAAGAAGAATTTTCAAACAAGAAGATTAATTTTATACTAAAAAAGACGAATTTTTAACAAAATACATGGATTTTTAAACAATTAGTTATATTTTTAACTAAAAAATATTATACTTTAATTAAAAAAATTACTTTTTCACCAAAAATGTCATAGTTTAATTTTCTGTTAAAAAAATTAATTTTCAACAAAAAAGAAGGGTTATCAAAATTATTTCAAAATACTTACATATACTTTCTACAGTGTTGGAATCAACGTCACCTCCTATAATCTTTAACCTCCTCACCCTTGACTTTCTTTACTATTGGTATAACTACTCCTTCTTTCCATAACTCTGTCCACCCCTCTCCTCTCCATATTCTATTACACATTATCCGTTTCCATTCCTCTAGTTCCTCCCCTCCATATTTCCACACTTCGTTTGGAATCTAATCTAGACCAGGTGCCTTTCCATCCTTAATTATTCCTAAAACCATAACTACTTCTTCCTTTGAACTGTCCTCTTCCTCATCTCTTTCTCTACCATATTTTCCTCCCTTTATAACTTTTCTCTCTACTCCTCCTAGCAAATCCAAAAAATATTTCTTCCATTCTATCATTTCAATATCTTGGTTTACTCTTTTTCTTCTTTTTCTTTCTCTATTTACTACCTTCCATACCTCTTCTTCCGTCCTAGCCTTTTCGGCCTCTTCCTACAAACTTTTATTCGCTTCCTCTTTCTTTTGATAACACAACTCAGTATACTCTTTCTTTTTTTTCCTATATTCTTCCCCATTACTTTTTTCTTTTCTCCGCTTCCTTAATTCCTTTCTGAGCTCCCTTTTTTCTCTTTGCAGTCCTCATCCCACCCACTTCTATTCCCCCTTTTACTAACTTTATTTTTGTTTGTGCACTCTAATCCTATTTTTATTTCTCCTATCATTTTTTCGATCTCCTTGTCCACATTTCCCTCTCCCATTTTGATATTTCTTATTTTTTCTCTAAACTGTTCTTTTCCTTCCGTTGAGCAATCCCCTTTTTCTACACTTTTTACATTTGCTCCTCTTTAATTCATATTGCTATTGCTTTTTTGTCCCTCTAATGTCATTATTAAAGGAAAGTGATATGAATCAATATATTCACCTACCTCTAGTTTCTTAACATTCTCTCTTACCTCATCATCCACTACTATATAATTAATTACCGTTCATATATGTTGAACATATATGACAACATATAGTCGGCGTTTGACTCATTAGACCGAGGAGAAATAGAAAAAGTTATGATAAGAAAGGGGATAAAAGAGGGATTAATAAAGGGAATATCAGAAATTTTTAGAGAGACAAAAAGCAGGGTAAAGGTAGGAGAGCAAGTAGGAGATAGTTTCTGTTTGGTGAGAGGTGTGAGACAAGGGTGTCCTCTGAGCCCACTCTTATTTAATTTATTAATATCAGAATTGGAAGAAGAAATGAGGAGAAAGGGTTGGGGAGGAGTCAGGATAGGAAAGAAAAAGATATATACACTGGCATACGCAGACAACATAGTGTTGATGGCAGAGGATGAAGAAGGGATGGCGGGATTAATAAAAGGATTAGAGAAATACTTAAATGGGAAAAAGCTAAATTTAAATGTAGAAAAAACAAAGATATTGAGGTTTAGAAAAGAAGGGGGACGAAAAGATTTGGCAACACTGTAACTTTTGACAGAGATGACAGATCGAGTAATGACGCAGCGCGTTTGAAGCATCAGTCTAAGAAGATTTTTGCCATGGAGCAGTACACTCCACGCGAACGCTCTCAGATTGTTGAAATTTACATTCAACAAAATAAGTAAATTGTGAAAACTCAACGTGCATGGAGACTAGACACTGACCCGTACGAGTGCGACATTTTCATCCGATCGCCTTGGTCGTTTTTATTTGGACGCTTGGTATTAGTAACTGCCTCTCCTGATCAAAATCTTTCATACAAACGATACAATGTAGTCGCAGAAGGAATGTGAATTTCAACAATATGAGAGCGTTCGCGTGGAGTGTACTGCTCCATGGCAAAAATCTCCTTAGACTGATGCTTCAAACGCGCTACGTCATCACTCGATCTGTCAACTCTGTAAAAAGTTACAGTGTTGCTAAATCTTTTCGTCGAATATGGCCAACCCTGTATGATGAGAGAAGAAGCGCAAAGGGATAAATTACTTATTAGAGCGTGAAAGAGGGCATAGAAACTTGAGACGAAGCTGTGGGAGGGAAAAGGAGGGGAGTTGGCGAGAAAGTGTTTGATGGCGGTAAAAGAGAGGAGAGGGAAGGCGATCGAATTAACGAGATGGGAAGAAGAAAGGAGGGAGTTCTTTAATGATAGAGAACTAAAAGACAAGACTAGAGTAAACTATGAAGAATTGGGAAAAAGGGAGAGGGAAAAACAATTAATAGAAAGATGGGGGCGATTGAGGAATCAAAATACAGGAAATGGTATAAGATGATAAAAGAGGAAGGGGTGCCGAAGTATTTAGAAGAGGGATGGGGAGAGAGAAAGCGGACCAGAATAGCAATATTTGGATTGGGAAACGAGGTAAGGGAGGGAATGTATTGGGAAAAAAGACAGAACAGAAAGTGTAGAATATTTGAATGGGAGAAGAAAACATGGGAGCATGTATGGGAAGGATGTGGGAGAGAAATGGAAGATAAAGGAAGCTGGGAAGAAAATGTGGTTAAGATTCTAGGGGAAGATGGATTAGGAGAAGAATGGATGTAGGAGTTGGAGGGTGCTGGAGGAGCGAATGAGAGAGAATGAAAGAATGCACATAAAAAAAGGTAATTGGAGGTATAAAACAGTGAAAGAAAAAGGAAACGGAAGTCTCTTAGGTTAGAAGCGTAAAAATTGTAAGTAATGGTAAAGTAAAAGTTAAGTAGACTAAGATATGTTGCGCTCTCATGCTTTCTATCTCGCTTGCACTCTCGCTTTCTTTTGATCGCTCACTCGTTTGCTTATGAGTCCAAAATTGCGCTATCGCAGAAAATAGGAATAAGAAACTAGATATAAGACTTTATATTAATAGTTGTAAATAAATGTATACATAGAAAGGATAAGATTGTAAAAAAATATAGATACAAACGGAAAGATTATAAGGAATTGAAGTCATGAAAACCCTTAGGGGACACATTATGAATAAAGAAGAAATTATGTCAAAGGAGATCGAATGCATTTACTATTAGGCAGATTCGACAATTCAAGTCGTTGAATCGACCTTCGAAGAATCGAACTTGATTTTCTTACTGAACATGAACGCAATAAAAATGTATCCCTTTAAGTTGAAAATTCAACTGCTTTTTAAAACTTGCCTTTTTGGGTGGAAAACTTAACAATTTTGTAGATATTTTTCTTTTTTCTTTGTTCGCTCTAGAGCTTTGCGCTCGATAATATATGCATATATACATCCACAACTGTAATTTGGTATTTGTGAATTATCTTTTGTTAAAGCTCCTTTGTTGAGAACTCAATTATTTTGTTTAAAATTTGTCTTTTTTGTTTGCATTCGACAACTTGGTTAAATGTTAAAATAAATGAGTAAAATTAGATCTTTTTTGGATTGAAGATTCATAATTTTGGTTGAAAATTTACTTCTTTTGTTAAAAATTCTTTCTTTGGTTAAAAATTAATCTTTTTTGTTAAACATTTCTCTAATTATTTTAAGGTTGAACGATCTTTTACAAATTAACTTTTTTGGTTGAATATTCATTATTTTGGTTAAAAATGTATCTCTGGTTAAAAATAAAAAAATGTTCTTGAAATGCATTTTTTGATTCAATTCAGATGTTGTTGTTTTAAAATAATCATATTTTTTAATTTTTGGTTGAAAATTAAACTTTTTCAATTTAAGTGTAAACGGTTTTATTAAAAATTTGGTTTTTAATTAAAGATTTGCATTCACAGCCGAATAGTTCAACTTTGAACCAAATAGTTAAATTTTCAACCTACAAATATAAATTTTAAACTAAATGGCCAAATTTTCAAACCAATATGTGAATTTTTAACAAAGTAGTTGACTTTTTAACCTGCAAATATGGACTTTCGATAGAAAATGTAATATTTGATATTTCTACGAATACAGATGCTGCCAAGATAAAGATTAATTTTCTATAAGAGATTCGAATTTAAACCAAAAGTAGCAAAATTACTTTCTCACACACACAATTAATTTATTTCCGAGAAAAAAGAATTAAAAAAAAAAATTTTTTAACGAAAGAGATGGATTTTTAACTAAAATGATGAATTTTGCAACTAGAAAGACGAATTTTAAACAAGTAAAGAATTGCCAGTTAGGAAATTAAAAAATTTGTCCCATTTTTAAACTTTTAAGTCAAAAGACTATTTTTATGTAAAACAGTTATAACACCTTTACCCTCCATCTACCACTATCAACCACATTATTTACAACACCTTCACCGCACATGATAATTTTTCAAATACTTATTTGTTGAAAGTGTTATTTTCAATACAACATTTCATTAATTTCAATTTAATTTGAAATATAATAATTATTATTTCAATTTTAAACAAACTATTTATGTTTTTCATCAATTTTAATGTGTAATTTTTCCGCAACTTTTTAAGGATTTATCTACTCTTGTAATAAAAATTCGTACAGTAATCATATATCGCGTTATTCCTTACAAAGTATTGTAATGATTTTGTATAAGTCACAATAATGAAATAGTTATTACTACAAATTTTATGACTTTGAACGCATGAACTAACATTGGGAGACTTAACCAAGATTTGCAGGGAAGATTTTACCAAGTGGCAACAAGCTTATTATATGTGTTTTTCAACCTTAAGATGAAACGGTAACTTTCTCGAAATAGTTTCAGCAAAACCACTCGCAAAATAATGCATACATTTACATTTTGTTTTTTGCAGTTTCAAACGTAAAGCGAAATCTATAGCGGGCTTCTCTTAAAAATAATTTTTGTTTATTTTATTTTTTTTACATGATATCAGTAAAAAAGATCAAATTATTCATTTATGTAAACAAGGTTTTGCTGAAGTCAAAGTAAAATAAACCAGGAAAAATTGTGCGGAGAACCGGTTTTTTAGTTCCTGGATTTACCGCTACTCGTTACTACTGATCTTTTCTTATTACGTAAACGGTAGCTAGGTATATATAATAAATTTTCTGTATTTCAGAATCAATAATCTTGTACTAAATAGTTCAATATTTATGCAATCCGTTTCTAAATTTTATTTTATGTGATCAAAAGCAAAGCCTAATTTGAGTCTATCCATGCAAAAACTGTAATGTCGGTAAGATTAAGGAACTTATACCTGCGTATACCTCGACGCGACGAAGCCCCTACTTATAGTTGAACATATCAGAAAATATAAAATTATACAATAACATTGCTGCATTTCTAAATTTATTGCAGTATTAGTTCTTTATTTGCTTATACTCTCTCCCTTTTACGGGTTCAAGAGTGTTTACATAACCATTACAAGTATTCTTACAAACAAGCCTTATACTACGAGGGTAGTTCAATAAGTCCTTAGAATGAAGTATAAAAACAATTTTTTTTGGGTAAATTTTTTTTATTTTTCAACTTTATCTCCTTGGAGCTCTATACATTTGGTCAATCGCTTTTCAAGTTTCTTTAATCCTTCAGAAAAGTGCGTTTTCGGAAGTTCCTCAAAATAAGCACTTACAGAGGCAATGACGTCTTCGTTGTCT
>NC_046662.1:111914227-111936738 GCF_010883055.1 Belonocnema kinseyi | reverse complement strand
GTTATAAAAACACGTAAACTCAGAAGATGTGGACTTTGACTGCACCATATATCTAGTCGGGAGTGGTGCTGACTGAAAACAGATGATTTGGAGCGATTCGCGTGCCATCTGTTGGTCATCCTAAAGACTTAGAATTTCCTCTTACCATTATCAATGTCAAATTTTGACTCTAGTTCGGAACACTACTTCGTAACTCTCCTTCTTTCGGAGTCATTTTTCAGCTTCTTTTTATACTATCCTGTGCAACCAGCTCTCTCTTTCAGATCTTCTAGCTTCTACATCCGTTCCTCCCCCTGACCATTTTCATCCAAAATCCATTTAATTCTCTCTTATGTACTCTCCCCTTCCCCTTGGCCCCTGTACATCTCTGTAACACATGCAACCATGTTTCCTGCTCATACCTACATAAAAACATTCTCTTTTTCATTCATCCAATACCTGTATGCTCTTATAACCTCTCCCATTCTGAATCTCACTAGTCTATTCTATTTGCTCTCCTTTTTAATCGTTTTTCAGCTACTCTGGTTCCCCCGGCCTCTTAACCATTCTATACCAGCTGTTATACCTTGAGTCTGCGATTTTTTTCCATCTTTCCATACCTCGCCTTGCCTTCATCTCTTCCTCTGTTTGCTCCCACTCGGTACCCCTCTCATTTATGCCACATTGACGCCTCATTTAATATCTCTCCTCCTTCCATTTTGAACGCACCAAGTCACCCATCCTCTCTTTATTCTTGACCTCGCGGGCGAACGCTTGTGCAATTTTGCTTTATTCGTCACTTCTTAGTTTCTTTCGAATTTCCAGGCTCTTTTATCTTGGCTCACCACCAATTTTTCTCGTCCTACCAACCTTATTTTAAAAATCTCTCATTCAAACTTTCTATTCTCTTGTGCTCTTTCTGCGCCCAGATTTCCACACTATAGCTTAACACTGACCATACTGATACATGAAACATCCACACTCTCATCTACCAGTCATTCTTGAACCTTCTGTTTCCTATACCCCATACTTATCCCATTACTTTACTCGCGCATTTCAATCTCTTACTCACCTGCAGCTCTCTTCATCCTCTCGTTTCGAAACAAAATCCGAAGTAGCAAATCTCACCAACCAATTCTACCACCACGCCATTTATCTTCCATTGGTACTCTAATATACCCCTTTCATTTCTGAAACGCATCATCTTGGTCTTGTTCACATTTATTGTTAAACCCTTTTTTCTGACATATTATTCAAACACTCTCATCAACAAATTCATACCTCTTTTGTCATCCGCTAATAGCACTACGTCATCTGCATATGCTAGTGAATACAGATTGCCCTGTCCTCATGCTTTCCCTCCTTTCCCTTTAATCTTAAACTTCTCCTCTTAATTTGTTAGAAGAATACTAAATAGAAGTGGGCTCAAAGAACACCTTTTTCTGAGCCCCCTTCCTGTCCAGAATTCCTCGCCTTTATATCTACTCCTATCTTCACCCTTATCTTAATATCCCCAAATATTTCTTGTATGCTCTCTATTAAACCTTCGTCTACTCCTCTCTCTTCCATTGCTGCCCATAAGATCCTCCTGTTAACTTAGTCAAATGCTGTCTTAAAGTCTAAAAACAATGCGACTGGCTTACCTTTCTTTCGTCTAAGGTTCCTATTGACTAGATGGTTGAGTACGTAGACGTTATCTATGGTTTCCATACTTTTTCTAAAACCCGTTTGGTTGTGTGGTATACTTCCCTTCTCTTCCACCTGTCTTTCCAACCTCCTTCGAAGCACTTCAGTATAAAATTTATGTCCCACGGACATGAATTTTATGCCTCTATATTTCTCCACCTTTTTGCCTTCGCCTCTCTTAATAAACGGTACTACCAGCCCCTCGAAGAGCTTTGTTCACTCTTTCATTCCTATTTATTTATTCGTACCCTTTCTTCCTCCTCTTTCCGTATTTATCACTTCCCATTCCCTCTCTTCTTTTACCGTCTTATCTACCTCTTTCATATAAATTTCTTTCTCCTTCTGTTTTCTCTCCTCTATCTTTCTTGCGTGGTCCCTCTTGTTCCTGTCGAGTTCTTCTTTTTCCATTTCCCCTTTCCTCCACTTCCTTATACTCTCCTTCTTCCTCTCTTTACTTTCCCTGCTTTCATCGTCCCACCATCCTCTCCTAAGCCCCTCTTCTTTTTCTCTCGGTTTCACCTCTTCCCTTACCTTATCTATCGCTATTTTAAGTTTTTCTAGCAGTGTGTCAACTCCTTTCTCTTCCCAGCCTCCTATTTTCTCGTTTTCTATTTTTTCTCTAAATTCTCTCAGCTTTTCCTCCCCCCAAATGCCCATTTTCACTTTATTCTCTCCCTTTTCTTTCTTCTTCCCAATACGATCCGTTGAGCCGCCACATCTCATTGTCGCGATTACCGAAAATTTTTCTGAGCCTATTACGGTGCCGACTTCCATTCTAACCATCAGTGGCGGACTGGCACGGGGGCGCAGCCGGAGTTTCCCGGCTGCTCCCTCCTTGGTGGGCGCCCCCTAAGCCATGCCAAGGCGCCCTAAAAAGATTATATTGTTTAAACGAATAAATATATGTTAGATTGCAATGCAAAGAGTGAAAAGAATATCCAATCATATCCACGTTTTACACTTCTAATCCTATAAGTAATACTAGTAAAGTAAAAAGTACCCTCCAATTTCTTTTCAACCATATTATTCCTAAAAAATTCCATAATGCATGTCTTGGACCCACTCCGTCGGCTTGCGGGTTCGATTCCCGCCTCGCACTCTGGAAGAGTCTCGGCGGTCCATGCGGTGAACAGTAGCCTAGCAAGGGAGTTGTTCATCTCCGGAAAGTCGTGGAACCGGTACCTCTAAAGAAAAATGTTTCCTCTAAGTACTTAAAGCTGTTGCTCTTGGTGGTTCGGAACCCACCTTAAACTGTAGGTCCCCCTTCCACCACCAAGTAAGTGTGTAGGGGGTGTGTAAAGGAATAAAGAAGAAGGTGCAGGAAAAATGTAAACCATCAGGGGACACATTAGAAGCTTCCATTCCAATTCCACATTAAATTTTTTCCCCCCTAATATATTTATTTTTTAAATATGTTAACTTTCGATGGCGCCTATACGCACCTTGAGGAAGACCCAGATCAACTCATTTATGTAAAAATTATGACTCCATTTTCGCTTATAAATATGAAAGGGGGCAACTCATTTAATTTATTAGAAAATCTCGACTAATTATCGGCTGTCTTCAATTATTTTAGTAATGGTTAAATTTAAACTTAATTTTTATATTAAAATGACTACTTATTAGTCGAAATTTTTTCTAAAACAAGTTATTAGCTTACATTTAAAGAGTTCGAATGTAAGGACATATTTCATTATTTTAGAAATTTTAAAATATTACTATATTTTGCTTTACTTTACTATAATAACTGTTATTTTATTAAAAATTCAGCATTTTTCATATTTTTAATGTGGTTATTATGAATTACTTATTAAAATCAAGGTTTAAATCTTCGCGGCAAAAATATTTGAAAACTTGCAGTCTATGGTGTGACAAGTTTTTCATTCTTGAAAAATAATAAGAAACATTAAAAAAAAAAAATTGGTTGAACTCTTAGACGAAAAATAATCTAATCGCTGGGCGGGCACATTCTTATTGATTTCAATTTGCAGCGCGTCTAGGGTTCGCGACTTATGGTTCTTGCGCGTCGCGCTCGCTAATGTATTTACTTCACGCTGCATGCTCGGTCTCTGTACTTCCCTACATTTGTGCACAACATTTTTAAAACAATCTCATCACGTATCTCGTGCTTCGCCCTCGAGTTATTTCCAAAATGCCAACCTTTCTACATTACGTTCAACACTATTATATAAAATGTATATTACATTTATTTTTGTACCTCGGCCCGGTATTGCTTATTCAGTTATTGAAAAATATAGTACCAAATTTATGTACAATAAATAATTTAATATTTGTGTTGCTTATTTTTCTCTAAATTGTATTCTCAGCAACCCAGAAAAATGTATCGTTTCAATCAATTGATATTATTACCATTCATGACATGCATGGGTATTAGAACAGACATATTTTCACTGTCTTGTTTTTTAAATTTAAAGATGTCGCCTTACATAAATAAACTATTTCGTTATTAAAAAAATTTATTTTTTTTTTGTTTTCAATACTTTTTCAAGATTAAAACAAAGCTTAAAATAAAAACAAAGCCTTCCTTAGAAACAGTTTCTCCTTTTCTCTGATGACCTTTTTTCAGGAGTAGCCCGCATGCTTGGATCCTCGGCCGCGATCCTGGGTACCCAGTCCACTACTGCTAACCATCAGTCTCCTTATCCTTTCTTCTGCCAGAATGTAATCTATTACGGTGTCCCCTATACCCGCGTACGTCACCTTCCTCATCTTCTCTTGTATTGTCGTTACAAATTGACCATCCCGCGTCTCCCAGTATATCACTTGAACGAACCTAACCTCAAAATCAACTTTCGTCTATTTGTGTATTTTCGCTTTCTATCACGCCCTTCGAAAAACACTCGAAAAACACCGTGTATCCTCTATCGGTACTGGAAACGGAAGCCTCCAAATTTATTACAGTATTTTGATTTATTTGCAGTGGAAAAATATCATGATTTTGTAATTTATTCTAGATCAAATTGTGTAGGATTCTGTAAGAAATGTTTTCATACTGCCAAAACTCTTGAAAAATGATACAAAAATAACACCTTTGTCCATTAAATGTTTATTGATATGAACTTTTATAAGCAAGGCTTCTCTCGAAATAAAATATTATTCGAAACTACTATTTTAATATAAATAAAAGGGAAGTGATGCTTGATCAATTTATCCCTTGGTAAATTTCGGTATAAAAGTTTTTTTCTGCCAAAAAATTGAAAAATAATGCAAAAATTGCAATTTTGTTTATTAAATATTTAATGGTATACCCAGTGAAATTTCCGAAAAACAATATTATGCGAATGGAAAATTCCAGGAATTAGAAAACTGACGGCAATTTAAAATTCTCCAATTTAAAAATTCCTTAATAATACAAATTCCTACAGCTTATTATATTACTGAATTTGAAAAAGAAGGACAATGGAAAATGTATGTAATATAGTTTCTGACATAACAAAATATCTGATACTGTAATGCTGAAACATATAAATTCCCGTATTAGAATCTTCTTAAATCTAAAAAATTTCGAAATTGTTAAATAATGAAATAAAAAATAGGAAAACAAACTTTTCTTCAATAAACATGTTTTTTCATTTAAGTTTATAATATCCGCAATTTTCTTTTTGGAATTATCTATTCTCAAGAATTTTCAAATTCGGTAAAATAATAGTCTGGAATTGTTCAATTACTACATTTTCTATTTGGAATATTTTATTTTTGGGGAATTTGCATTCGTGCTGCTCAGACTTATTAGGTTTTGGGATGCTAGGAACTGAATGAAATTGCTTGACCGTGTCGCGCCCTAACGACCCGAACAGTGGCCCAAACATGAAATTTTGTTACAAAACAGCCTAGCCTTAGACTCTTAGAGACGACCATTTTTAATCGATTTTGATTTTTCTCAAAATTCTCTTCACTAATTTCCAAAGGGAATTACAAAACCCGATTTTTAAAGTTTCATTTTATTGCAATTCTGTGTCAACAAATAAATTGAAAATGGTAATTTTTATAACTTTATTTTTTATTTGTACAAAAACAATCGAAATAAACCCAGAATCAAGGAAAATAAGTTAAATAGCATGTAATACATGAAACTTATTTATTAATCATTCCGAATAATTGTTAAAAATTAATTTAAAAGTTGGTGGTTCTACAATTTGAAAAATTTCAACAAATCTACTTGTATTTCACCGTTATCGAAGCACTATTGGACATCTATTTTGTTATTACTAAATAAAAGTTCAAACTTATATAATAGTTATTTTTTATAAGAAAACTTGGTCCTACTAATATATTTGTTCGTTTCATGAATAAATTATATAAATAAATGCACTATTCGATCATCTTTCACATAAATACACTGTGATTTCACCACAGCTACCTTAAAAAGTTTTAACAGTGAGGTTTTATTCAGTAATGGCCTTCCACAAACTACGTTACAAAAGTTAGCCCCTCCCCTCGCGAAAGTAACGTAGCTGTTGGCGAAACACGGTATTTAAGTTTGTAAATTCTTTAAAATAAAAGCAATTTATTATATATAACATATTAAATTCAATACGAAACACTCTCAACTTATAAAATATCAAGCAGCAATATATTGCATCTTCAAGAAATTAGTTAAGTTTTCTGCCAAAAAAGATTTTCCACCCATAGAGATGAATTTTAGACATCAAAAAATTGTAATTTTCAACCAAGCAGTTGCATTAATGAGGAAAAAGATGAACATTCCATCAAGAGAGATGAGTAAAAAAAGTTTCAACCCAACAGTAAGATTCACATGCCAAAAGATGATTTTTTTCGAAGACGGGTGAATTTTTAACAAAAATAGATCATTTTTAAACAAGAAAGGTGAATATATAACCATGGAAGATGAATTTACAACTATGAAGTTCCAACCTAAAAAGTCGATTATTTTAGAAAATAGTAGATTTACAAATCGGGAAAGATGCACTTTTAACATAAAAGGTGATTTTCAGCCAAGAAAGATTAATTTTTTTAACAAAGTAGTTGAATTTTGAACCAAACAGTTTGTTTTTATATTTTTAACAAAAAGTACAGGTTTTTTACCAAATAGTTGAACTGTAAACCAAAAAAGTTGAATTTTTCACCAATACAATGTGCAGCGTAAAGTTTCAGTAAAAAATGGATTAACTAGATTTTCATATTAAAATTATTTCTTGAAAGAAATATCTTACTCCATCTTCACTCCATTGGGAATCGTACCACAAAACTTCTGATTTCCAGTCAGGTGCTTTTCCAATTAAGCTATTAGAGGGATCAGAATAAGAACCCTTAATTTTCATTTGAAAATATTATTTTTCAACTAGTCTTATTAAGACTAGTTGGAATAGTTGAATTTTCAGTTAAAAAAATAAACAGGTTTTAACAACAAAAATGAATTTTCGAGCAAAAAATTAAAATTTTCTACAAAACAGTAGAATTTTTAACATTAAAGTTTATTTAAAAGCAAGTAGGCAAACTTGCAGTTGTCATTATGAAGAAAGTGTTTTGATCTTGATAGTTTCTTTTTGAAAAATTCTTTTTTACAGCACAGGGAGTTGATTTTTAAAATAAGGGTTGTTTTGAGAAAAGTGTTGCATATCACATTGGAAAGCAAAAAAATAGCAAAAAAATTTAGCCTCGTCATTTTTTAAATACTTTTTTCATAACAGGGGGTCTTTTTTTAAAATAAGAGTCAATTTTACAAAAGCTTTTCATAGCCCATTGTAAAGCAAAACAATATCAAACAATCTAACCCAGTCATTTTTGGTAATTTTTTTATTTCTTAATGATTTTTGTAGAGGCCACCGCAGAGTTGCCGGCAAGCTAGCATCGCCCTGTTTTCTCGAAAACTAATAGAGCACAAAAAAATTTTTTTTGTAAAAAATAGCAAAAAAATATGCATCATATAAAATTTTTTCACCATCGTGAGAAAGGGCTTTTTGGATTCAGAGGATTTCTGAAAGGTGTAGATTTATGGAAATCCACGATAATCAATTTTACATAAAAACTATACCTGCTTAATATAAGTAGAGTGTTCAAATAAAAAATGTAAATTTTCAGCCAAGAGACGCGAAATGTGGAAGAAAGTTTTTGAAGGGATTTCAAAGTACAAACATTTCCACTAAATTTCTTTGAACCATTTTTTGACAGCACTTCCCGGTTAAAATTTTTTTTATTAATATGCACAAATTGTAAATGTCCAGATTATGCCAAAAGACAATCGGCTGTTTCATACAAACTGTCTTTCGTCATCCTCCGTTTTGCAGCTATCCATTTATGGTCTGCTGATGAGGAGTCTAAGATTAATTTGTGTTTTTTTTCTGTCATTTGACAGGATGATAGCTATTTCTTTGTTATCTCTATTGATTGTGTCGAGTTCGGTGTTAATTTGTTTAATGAGGGAATTGCTCGATGTTTCGAACAGAGTTGTGGGTATATTCACACAAAATTCGCTAATCCTCTTTTTTTATGTTGTTTGCTTAATAATTTTTGTAGGATACTGATTTTAATAGTTAATCTATTGTAGCATCTTCTAACCAATTGGTCTTCATTATAAGGTGTACATTTCTTGTTAAAGGCTAATTCTACCATAGTAATGGTAGTGACAATGGCTTTAGTGCGATTTTCGTTTGGTGTCATATTGATAGCGTTAATCATTTGCCACTTTTCATCAACTAAGTGTACTTTAGAGATTTCCTCGATGGAGGCGTTTCCTTACATTTTCCCCACGTTGTATTTAGCACTGACGATCAGCGCTAATGTTAGCAGGAAGGTCCAGAAGGGTGGCGATATTGTCGGTAAAATTGAGCATTGTCTGATGTATTCGAATTCGGATAATTTTTTTCTTATTTCTTATTAGTAAATTATTATTGTTCAAGTAGTCAATAACTTTAAAATGGCCTTTCCAAGATTGGTCTGGTTTGTTAGACATAGTATTGTTAATAATTTTTAATGTGTCTCTTTTTACTTTGTCTGGGATGTTTGTGAGTGATATTATCGTCGTGTATTTTCTTTGTTTCTTCCTTTTCTGTTTCTATTCTTTCTCTAACTCTTCGTAAGTTTTCTTCCTGTTTCTTCTTCCACTTTCTCACTAGTTCTGGATACGTCAATGTTGGTGAGCACCCTACCGGTGATGGTATGTTCGCTTTTTTCCAAACATAAGTTGAAGGGGTGAAAATCCTGTTGTTTGATTCTTTATTGTATTGATTACAAAGTTAAGAGTTTTCTTCCGAGATGCTTGTTTTGATAAGGTTCCCTAGGGTAGAGTGCGTTCTTTCGATTTTTCCGTTGGACTGTGGCTTAAAAGCTGGCGTTTTTGAAGAGCCCAAAAATCAGAGACTCCATTTGCACTGTAAAGCCACTGGTAAATTCTCAAAAAAATTATTTTCTGACAAAGTAAGTAAGTGGTAGAGGGGGGTTGATTATAGGCGTTAATGGTTAAAGCCCAAAAACAGAGTGGGTGTTTTCGAGGAGCCCAAAAATCGGAGACTCCATTGTTATTTGAAAAATCTAAAGAAGATTATTTTTTTACAAAGTCATATCTACGTGGTAGAGATAGGTTGATTCTAGACGATAAGGGTTGCAGGCCAAAAATCAAAGGGGCTGAATTCGAGGAGACAAAAAATCAGAGAGTTTATTGACAGTGGAAAATTCTCCAAAATATTATTTTTTGACGACTTCATATCTACGTGGTGCTAAGGGGTTGATTTTAGTCTTTAAGGGTTGCAGCCCAAAAATCGGAGCAGTTATTTTCGAGAAGCCCAAAAATCAGAGATTCCATTGAGCTAAGAGAATTCTCTAAAAGACTTTTTTTACAAAGCCATATATACGTGGTAGAGCGGGATTGATTTCAGACGACAAAGAATTATTTTATTCCTCGACTAAATTCATAATGCAGATAAAGAGAAGATAAAAAACATAACACATTATAAAAACCAAAACAGAGCGAAAAATAATGGGGAACTCGTGCGACAATAACAACCCCGCACGTGCTGTCTGCTTTCGATGTGTGTAAAATAGAAGAAATGTGCTAGCTCTTTTTTTTTCTTAAAAAATTATAATATTTTTTTCATAAATTTAACTTCATTTTTACATAATTTTGGAACTTTGAAATGCTACTGAATTTTCTTGTTGCGGGGAAGGTCAGGGAAAAATTAGGGTATTTATTCCAGCAAGCTTAAATTTGTTTAAGAAACTAGTACATATTATTAAAATATACAGAAATTTTTTTTCATTTTCAAAATTAACGAGAAAATAATACTAAACAGATTTTTCTATTTAATGTTGTTTATTATTTATATAAAAAAATAGTTAAAAATTATTTTTTATGACAACTCTTCACAAAGAAACAGCCCCTTGTTAAGAAGCAAATATAGCTTTGTCAAACAATAATCTTTTTCACAATTTTATGATATTACTAGAGTCTATGAGTTTTGGGCTCCTCGAAAATATACACTCTGATTTTTGAGATCCACCCCTTAACGTCTAAAATCAACTCCTCTCTAACAAGTATAAATGACTTAGTCAGAAAATAATCTTTTTGAGAATTTTCCAGTGTCAGTGGAGTCTCTGCTTGTTGACTTTCTTGAAAATACTTACTCCGATTTTTGGTCTCCAATACTTTACGTTCAAAAACAGTCCCTTGTTAACAATCAAACATCATTTTGTCTAAAAATAATTTTTTTCGGAATATTAATGTGTGTCTAGACTCTGATATTTTTCGTGTTTTACGGTGCAATTGCAGTCTCTGATTTTTGGGTTCTTCAAGAATGCCAACATCAAGGTTTAATTTATTATAAATAGGTTGGTGTTTTCGTACATAGGGGTGGTTTTTCTGAATTTCTGTGTGGTGCATTCGAGAGCCCAAAATAAGCACAAAATTCTTGTGTTATTTGTTTTTTCTACATTTGAGTTTTTACATGTGGGGTAGTTTTATTTTTAGTAGGGGTCGTTTTTGAACATTGGTTCATACGTTCTAGAACCAAAAAAAATCCCAAAATTCTGACGTGTTTGATTTTTTATCTTTCATTTTTTATATAGTGGCGGTCCTAGCTTGATTCAAGTCAGCACCACCACTCGAAATTTGAATTTTCATAAGAAATAGCGGAGCCCAAAAATCGGCAATACAGCCCAAAAAAGCCAAAAATTCTGACAGAAACAAATTTGGGAATTTCGTTTGTGGAGGTGCTAGGTAGACTATATGCGGCTCAAAGAACCGCACAACTTGAATCAAAAATGTTGTTAACCAGATTGATAATTTTTTCACTAAATATTAAAAACTGGAAATTTTCATTGTACCGAAATCAATGACTTTTTAAACTAAACTCGCGAAAACGCGGCTTCTTTCGACGAAATGATCTTGTTTTGTTTTTTCAAATAGGAAACGACGAAGGAATAATAAGGAGACCTAACTGCCAGTGGGAAAGCCATTTGAAACTGGCAATAAAAACATTACCGTAAGTGGTAGGCACAATACAAGAAGGTCTTAAATTTTCGTGCGCAGGTGCGCAGTAGTCCTCTTCCTGTACATGGAAAAGTGTGCGAGTGAGAAAGTTTGTCAAATTAACGTAAGTTAAAGAGGTTATATTCTTTTGTTGATCAGCATACGAAAGATACACGAAATAAATATATAAACAGTATTTTCGGTACTTGTATGAAAAATGTTTGAACTGATTTTGAGAAGGAAAAGTATAAGTAAGTACCTTTTAAATCTGTAATATGATAAAGATATAATGGTAAAGATATATATATATAAATTATAATTTCATTAAAAGTTATTATGAGGTAACTCAGTTTAGAAATGGGTAAATTACGTATTTATAAGCATGTCTACAATTTAATGAGCTCGTATAATAGCAAATTATGTGATATTATAATGAAGCACCCTACCGATAGAAATTTCAGAGTATATGCTAAAGATTCTCAAGGCTCTGAGAAGCTGTAAGAAATTCTTGGAAAGCGCTCAGGTAGATATATTTAAAGGTCCAGGTAGCTCATTTAAATGTTTTAAAGGCTTTAAAATGTCCTTTCCGAAATTGAAATGAAAATGCGATCATAAATAACAAGCAGAGAGGCTGAAATTGAAATAAGAATTCGATCATAAATAACAAGCAGAGAGGCTATGTCAATAGTGTAGCCGACACTAAAGGGTCCTTTGTTAAGCTTTTGTATTAAAATTTAGAAATAGATTTTTTTAAATTTCATAGTTAACAGTGAGGGCTTTAAAAAAGCGAAGTGTATTCGCCTTCTTCGGCTTGTAACTTGCACCACAACCCGGCACTTGACACCTCATGGCTTAGAACAAAAAATTATTGCCACCTGCATCAAAACAAACAGAACCTCTCTAACTTACGTCAATTTGACAAACTTTCTTACTTGCAGACTTTTCCATGTATAAGAAGAGGTCAACCGGGCACCTGTGCACGAAAATTTAAGATCTTCCTGTAATGTGCATGCCACTTACGGTAATGTTTCTATTGCCAAGTGGGGAAACGGAGTTAGGTCTCCTTAGTATTCCTTCGCGTAGGAAACCCCGTGCTGACGCCAACTATGTTTTAAAAGTAGGTTTCTTGTTTATATTTGCCAAATCAAATTTATTGCAAACCATTACTGGCAGGAATCGTTTCCTCAGACTTTAACGGGCAAAAGTCTGCAGGGAAGTTTCGCGAACGGATAACCTCCAGTGGCAAAGTTGTTGCTTGATGTTTAAGAAAAACGTTGACGAAATTTGAGCTGAATCGTTCTTCTTGTTTAAGAGAATTTTGGTTTGAGATGTTTAAACTTTGGTCACTGAGCAACAATATACAGAGTGCCTAAAAAGTCTCGGTACGGTTTGATATTTTCTCAGGTAAAATATTTTTTCAAAAAATTCAAAGTCATTCCTGAAGTAAATTTCAACGAGGAATTTAATGGTGACCTTAATTTTGACCTTAAAGTTGACCTTCATGGCTTTTTGAAGGTCAACTTTGTTTTTTAAAATGGACACTCCCTTTTTTTACATCTGCAATCGGTAGAGTGGAAAATTCTACGTTCAGGTACGTACCCAAGTCATAGGTCAATTGTAACGTTCAAGGCCAGTTAGTGGATATTTAAAATTAACAAAGTTTTCCAAGAGGTTAGTGCAATTCCTGAAGTAAATTTCAACGAGAAATTCATTGTTCAGCTTTGTATTGATCTTGGTGATGATCTGCAAGGTTGCAAGGTTTTTTCCAAGCAGTTTATGTTTATGTTTAGCACCACCAAGGGACAACGACGTGGACGCAGTAAATTCTGTTCCCTTTGGGGTGCTTGATTAGCGTATGTCCCCTTGCCTCTCACGCTTCAGTGAAGATATTCGAACTGAAAACCTTGAGCTTCTTGACAAAAAGCTATCCGATTGTAAAAGTGCGTTACAACATTACGAATCATCTCCCTATCAATCAAGGTAGCCTGTTGCAGAATCCGATTCTGCAATTCGTCTAAGCTTGGTGGTTGCGTTTAATATACTTTGCTCTTTAAATAACCCCAAAGAAAATAGTCGAAGGCGTCAGATCAGGAGATCTAGCAGGCCACTCGATTTTCAACAAATGCTTGGGCTATGTCCATCTGTATCTCCTCAGATCCTGCAGATTTTGGCCGATCAGTTCTCTGAAGGTCATTGATAGATCCATGATTCATAAAGCGCCTTACATTTCTTTCAATTGTTGATTTTGAGACAGGATTTAACCCTTCTCCATTACGAAAAGTGCGATTAAAAAGCCAACGAACTTGATCATAAGATCGAAATCGATCTCCCCAACCACGAATCGTTGATACAGATACCCTCTCTCGTTCCGAAAGTTTAGCTTGCGATATAGTAATCTTTTAGCGAAAGTTAGTAAGTATGTACTCGTAATACGTAAATGTAGTTTCGATTCGTAATATTCGTATAGAAAAACGGTAAAGGACTTATGGTATCGCCTTAGGTATTGACATAGGTACCGAAAAACGGTATAGGACTGTATAACTCTTCGCGGAGGAACAGAACACTTACCAGAACACCTGAAACTTGTAATGAAAAATTTCCTCATGATTTTACAATATTCAAAACGCTGTAACCAAGATCAATACAGAGCTCACCAATGAATTTATCGTTGAAATTGACTTCAGGAATTACACTCACCTTTTGGAAAACTTTGTTATTTTCAAATAACCTCTAACTGACCTTGAACGTTACATTGACCTATGACTTGGGTATGTGCCTGAACATAGAATTTTCAGCTCTATTGATTGGAGATGTAAAAAGGGGGTTTCCATTTAAAAAGCAAAGTTGACCTTCAAAAAGCCACGAAGGTCTACTTCAAGGTCAAAATGAATGTCACCATTGAATTCCCCGTTGAAATTTACTTCAGGAATGATCTTCACTTTTTTCAAAAATATTTTACCCCAGAAAATATCTAAATTTTCCGGGACTTTTTAGACACCCTGTATAAATAAATAAAGTGAAAAACTTCGCCATTTCAGCTTTGTGAATTTTTATCTAAAGAAAAAATACAGGAAGAGACTTACCATCAGCTGTATATTGAAACTCAACATTTTTCTTCACAATGAGCTATAGAATACGAATGAAGTGTTATTTTCAACATCTCACCATTATAAGTTGTTTTTATAGGGTCCTGAAGAAACTTTATAACTAAAAAAATTAGTTGTGCGAGTTTTGGGTGCTCATTAGGCTTTTTATTATAGATTTTTTAATGCAAATATTTGCTAATATATGAAATCCAATTTCAAACTCATAATTAGATGCTTAGAAAAATTGTTTAAACAATTTCTCATCGTTTTCAGAAATTATATTTAGTTTTTCTTTGACTTTTTGGTTATGAAAAAAATTAAAAGGTAACCTCAAAAAGAATTTTTTTTGAAACAGTAGGGAAGCGACAAGTAATGTGGCGCACCCTCATTTACAGAAATTGGTTGATTTATAGCAAGAGGTATTTACTGTACTGTATTTTTTATGTGTATTATTTTTTATAGTGAAAAAATTTGCTCAATAAAGCTAATCACTCAATTCTTATTATGAAAAGTTATTTTTGGGTGTTATGTGTGTATTTTGAAAGCGATAGAAAAGTAGTAAAAAAGTACAGTAGCATTTTTCCGGATTAAAAGACATAATATATAACCCAAAATTAATTTCGTTGAACTCAGTAAACAACTTTTACTTCCCTTTCCGAAATTGCAGAGAGAGCGCGCCACATTGGCCAAAGTGAAACTTGATAATTAACTACTTTAATAGACGTAAATTCAATAATATTCATATGCATAGGGTAGACAAGATATTGATTTACGTGCTCTATATTATTTTACTACAGTTTTCAACATATTTAATTTTTAACGGAGCTGTTTAAAACATGTGTGCCACATTACGCGCCACTCCCCTATTGTATTGTTTCAAATACTTTTTTTTTCTTATTAAAAAAAAATTATGGATTACAATAAGCAGTGTTTTACAAAGCGTAATAGAAACTTTATTCGTATTCTATAGCTCATGGTGAGAAGAAATGTTGAGTTTCATTACTTCCAGCTGATGGTAAGTCTATTTCTGTATTTTTTCTTCAGATAAAAGTCACAAAGCTGAAAAGATCATTTTTTCACTGTTTTTGTTTATATATTGTTGCTCAGGGACAAAACTGGAAAAATCTCAAACCTAAGTTCTCTTACGAATTTAATTCTAAGCATTTCTAACAAGAAAAATTTACAATCGGTTTAAAAATACGACTTGTGGGCGATTATGAATAGTAAATTCCTATTCCAGACGACTGTGGTCGGTAAGAGTGCGTCGGTCGACTAGAGTCGAGTGCGCGCGCGGCAATAAAAAATCCCTTATATCTCTTAAACAAAAAGAATGATTTAGCTCAAATTTCGTTAAAGTTTTCCTTAAACAGAAAGGAGCAACTTTGCCACTGGAAGTTGTCCGTCCACGAAACTTCCCTACAAACTTTTGCCCGTCAAAGTCTGAGCAAACGATTCCTGACTGTCATTTTTTGCAATAAATTTTATGTTGCAAATATAAAAAAGATATCTAAAACTATCAATTGGTTTGAAAAAATGTCTTCATAAAAGTTGTGCGGTACATCGAGCCGCATATAGTTAGATTTTTTGCGCAGTAAACTTCCGAAGTTGGTAATTTTTAGAAATTTTTCCGCGTTTACGCAAGGCACAGGGTACTGAGAGAGCGAGTTCGAGCGCTAAGGAAGTTATGAAATCCACACGCTCAATGTCGAATTTTGCGCTTGTTTAATTCTACTTGGGCTCCCCTAACTTATCACATTGAAATTTATGAAAAAAATTACATTTTTTGTTTATAAAAAATAAATGATATAAAAATTAAACTAATATTTCTTACATTTAAAACTACATTTAAATTGATGATATAATTTATTAAATGTAAATATTATATTTTCTTGGGAAATTTTAAAATTTACTTTCGGTTTACATTAATAAGACGTTAAAAAAAGAAATACTTGCAAAGTTATGATTTGAGCTGAAGGTGTTAGGAAAAATCTGATTTGCGATTGTGGATGTTAATTGACAATTCTTTATTTCTTGAAAATTTGTCTTTCTAGTTGAAAAATTTATAATTTAGGTTAACAATTCATCTTTTTAGATGAAAATGTGACCATTAGGTTGAAAATTCTTTGTTGAATTTTCAACGCAAAAAGGCTTGTGGAAGGTAAAAGGGTGAAATAATGTTGGTTGAAGTAACGCTTATTTGTGGATAAACAAAGTAATGATTCATTCAGGATAAACTGAAAAGTTGATACGAATAATTTACAGAATGATCGTCGCGTGGGCTTGGCGGATCGCTAATATCGAAGCTAGCAAAAAGGCCGAGATCTAAACGCAATGCTGGTTCGAGTCAGAGTGCAAAAACAGCCCCCAGTGAAGGAAACTTTTACTCGGAAAATTGTAGGGAAAGGGTAAGTCCTTCCCACGAAGTCCGAGGGAAAATATCACTGGGACTTAAAGCCATCGTCAAGGGACGGACGTGAGTTTTCTCGAAAACAAGCTGATTAGCTTGGTTGACCATAAAATGAAGGGCTGGAGCGACAGCAGCTGAACTTCAAGTTTTATTATACTTAGAGAAAGTTAGAAACTTCTGCCAAACACGTGTAGAGAAAAAGCACGCCACATCACACCCTTACCAGTGATGACGCAACATAAAGTAAAGAAAAAGATAAAATAAAATTACAATACTAGGCAAATATTGTAAATTGTAATACGTAATCTATTCTATTTAAAGCCAGCTTGAAAATGGTCTGGAAAATGCACATTTCGTTTAGAACTAGTAGTGGTACGACTGCTGTTTTCTCTGTTTAAATTGTGATTCGAAGGTCCTGCCTGCACATTGGTAGGTGCAGGAACGGCTTGAAGAGGTCGCGTAACATTTTTGCGATCAAGCTCAATTGCAATATTGTAATCTTCGTTATCGTCGTGCACTTGCTTCTCTTCGGCGAGGTTTTCTAAATCGTCTGACAAATTAAAGCGGGCTTAAGACGATCAATAAAAACGCGAACCTTTTTATCTTTTATTTTTGTAGCAAAAAATTTATCAGTGCGCTCAACTTGTTTGTACGGTCCATCATACGGTGGATCAGATGGCCTGCGTACAGCATCATGCCGTAGAAACACATATGGCGAAGTGGCTAAGTCTTTAAACACAAAAACTTTTGTATACCCGTGTCGATGGACAGGCGACGGTTTCACATCGCTGACTCGTTTTTTCAAATTATCGATAAAAGAAGAAGTCGGTTTTTGATCACTAACAAGAAAAAATTCCGCAGGCAAACGTAAGCTGGCGCCTTAAACCAGTTCGGCAGCCGTTGCTCCGAGATTTTCTTTGATGGCAGTTCAAATGCCAAGTAAACCGATTGGCAAAATTAAAATCCAATCGCTGCCATCATGACATTTAATCGCAGCTTTAAGTTGCCTCCGTAATTTTTCTATTAAACTGTTTGCTTGCGGATGATAGCTTGTCGTGCGGATGCGCTTAGTACCTAACAGCCTGCATGATTCCGCAACAAGCGCTGATTCGAATTTGACGTCCTTGATCAGTCGTGATTCGCGAAGGAACGCCGAAACGAGCAATCCACGTTGAAAGGAAAGCAGTCACAACAGTAGTAGCTTCCATATCAGCAATCGGAATTACTTCGGGCCAGCGAGTAAACCGGTCGATGCACGTTAAACAATATCTAAAACCTTGGATGTGACAGACTGTAATGAATTAAAAGCGAGATAATGCATCGGTTGCATCATTTTCAGTACCTTTAATATGTCTAATGTCTGTCGTGAATTGAGAAATGTAGTCTAAATATTGGAATTGGCGCGGAGTACATTTATCTAACTTTTGATTAAAAGCAAAAGTTATAAATTTATGGTCTGTGAAAATGGTAAAATTTCGACCCTCTACCATATGACGGAAACGTTAAACAGCGCTATATATAGCGTAAAGTTCGCGACCGTACGCACTATATTTGGTTGCGTTGACGTCAGAGATTATGTGTGGAAAGCTAAAGGTTGCCATGCATTATTTACGCATTGCTGCAATACACCGCCTATTGCGAAATCCGAAACATCTACAACTATGCTAATAGGTGCACCAGGAACGGGATGTGCGAGCAAAGTTGCTTTCGCGAGAACACTTTTTGAATTACGAAAAGCTTCGCGAACTTCGTCGGTCCAATTGACAGGTTCCTTGCCCTTTTTCGAACCGACTAAAAGTTCGTTTAAAGGGTGTAGGATATCAGCCGCGTGAGGCACAAATCTACGATAAAAAACAAACATACCGAGATAACGGTGCGAGGCTTCAATCTTATTGGGCAAAGAAAATTTCGAAACTGCATCGACGCGCTCTTGCATTGGAGAAATGCCGTCAGAAGTTACTATATAGCCGATAAAAGTTATTTCACTTACACCGAATCCACATTTCCCCGGGTTAATTACAACACCGAACGTCGAGAAGCGATCAAGTAGAATTGCAACATTTTATTGACGAAACGTTGACAAGTTTGTGCTGCATTTCGCAAACCGAACATCATCATACATGGCTCAAAAAGACCGAAAGGCGTAACGATCGCAGCTTTCTCGATGTCTTTGGGTACAATGAGTATTTGATTAAAAGCGCGAACAAGATCAATTTTTGAAAATACCTTTTTACAATGTAGATTCTGGGCGAAGTCCTCGGTTTGCGGCGGAGTGTAACTGCCAGGAATCATGAGAGCGTTGAGAGCTCGGTAGTCATCACATGGTCGCGGGCTGCTGTCTTTCTTGGGAACGACGTGAAGAGACGTATACTATGGGCTCTTCGACGGGCGGATGATGCCCTGCTGCATCATGATGTCGAACTCAACCTTAACTTGTTTATGGCGATCAGCTGCAAGACGACGGAACTTGGCGTGAACAGGAGGGCCAGGCATAGTCTTGATGTGGTGCTGCACTCAAATTTTTATTCTATCTTTTCAAAAGACGGGCGGTCGCGTCAAATCGGGGTATTTGACGCGTAACTCGTGGTACTTCGAAACACCGACCACTGTTTTGATGACAGGTATATCTTCACCACCTACGAAACTGCGCGTTGTTAATCCAGTCGAATTTTCGATTAAGGATTGGTTTTTCAGATCTATCATCAAACCGTAATGCGAAAGAACGAACGGCCAGTTAAACTCGCGACATAACGATAAATTTAAGTTGAGCGGTATATTTCCGTAAGTTTCCATTCTCAATCCATTTGCCGCAAAAAGTTCGTACTCGCACTTTTTGACATTTCCAGTGTCTATGAGGAAAACTTTTCGCGAGTTCACGTCCTTCACAAAAAATCGGCGATGCGCTAGCCCGTCAGTACTTGCCATATTCACTAACAGCGTGCATCGTTTTCCGACCAGATGCAACCACTGCGGCACTTATTTGCGCGCTCCTTGAATCGATGATGATAATAACACAATCGTTTACTTGCCGAATCATTGCAGCCCAGTACGGGCGTCGCGGCGCGGTTTTGAGATCCACGCAATGCTCCACGAGAGTCAGCGCGTTCACTTGCAGAATCAGCTTCTGGATCTGTTCCACAAGTCCTGCAAAATCGCCAACAGCGTTAATTTGTTGGCTGGGGCTAACCTCGTGCACCATATTGGCGAGCTTCAGGATATTGTCGACTGCTGTCTCCCTGCAGGCTGCCATTATAGTTTGAATTTGCGCGGGCAAACGCGTCTTCTAAACTTCCAAAATGAATTCTTCCTTGGTATTTGTGGTGTCGAGCGATTTGAGGCTGCGGAAACATTCAGAGGGCTTGCGATCGCCCATTCGTTCACCTTCCATCAGCTTGCGGACTCTAGAACTACCCGATTCTGTAAATCTCTCAATCATCCTTGTTTTGAAATATCTGTACTTCTCGGTTCCAGGTGGTGCCACTAAAATGTCGTCGAGTTGACCGATAGACTTCTCCGTTAAACTCGATATCGTGTTGCAATATTTGTTATTTGCGTCAGTTATTTGCGCTGTGACGAACTGTGCTTCTAGTAAAGTTAACCGCACTTTAACTTTGTGTTCCAAAAATGCAGGTGCTCGAAAATGTCGTGGCGCATGGACGTTCACAATGGGCGCTTGAGCGCCGAAGGTAGCGTCGTTTCCAGGCATCGTATACAATTAGGTCACGTAAAAAAATCTACTTTGAAGCACGTCTCGGTTTTTTCGCTACAATTAAAACACGTCACAGTTTATTTTGCACTACACTAGAAACACGTCAGCGTTTTAGAGTTACCGCATTCACCCTTAATTACGTCGGGGAAGCCAATTTGTGGAAGGTGAGAGGGTTAAATAATGTTGGTTGAGGTAACGCTTATTTGTGGATAAACAAAGTAATGATTTATTCACGATAAACTGAAAAGTTGATACAAATAATTTACAGAATGATCGTCGCGTGGAATTGGTAGATCGCGAATATCGAATCTAGCAAAAAGGCCGAGATATAGCCGCGATACTAGTTCGAGTCAGAGTGCTAAAAGAGCCCCCAGTGAAGGAAACTTCTACTCGGAAAATCGTAGAAAAAGGGTAAGTCCTTCCCACGAATTCTGATGAAAAGTGTCCCTGCGATCTAAGGCCATCGTCAAGGGACGAACGTGAGTTTTCTCGAAAACAAGCGGAATAGCTTGGTTGACCATAAAATGAAAGGCTGAAGCGACCGCAGCTAAACTTAAAGTTTTATTATGTTTAGAGAAAGTTAGAAACTTCTGCCGAACACGTGTAGAGAAAATGCACGCCACAGGCGATTTTTCAGCATAATAGTTGAATTTTCAACAAAACGGATGAATTTTTATATTGTTGATGTTCAGCCACAAAATCAAGGTTCTACCCTACAAGATGAACTTTCAACCAAGAAGCAAATTTTCAGCTCAGAAAGAAAAAAATTCAACTAAATTGTTAAATATTTTCAACAAATATGTTTTCAAAACTGTTCTCTTTTAGTTTAAAAATCAAGCAATCTCTTGAAAATTCGTGCTTTGGTAGAACATTATTCTTATTTTTTAAAAATTAATCTTTCAAACATAGATGTCAAAATTAAAATTTTTTTTATGTTGAAAAAATACTTCTTGCGAAATTTAATCTAAAAACAACATGATTCCGTTCCTGATAGATTCTGCGACTTGAAGTGTAGAACCTGCCTTATTTGAAATGGATTCGATCTCCTCAAAATAATTTTTTAACACTGTTTCCTGGTTGAAAGTTAACTTTTTTTATACTGAAAATTCAAATATGCCAATTTCAGTCGAAAATTAATATTTTTAATTGAAGCCTGATCTTTTTCAGTTAAAAATGAACTATTTGCTTAAAAATGTATGGATTTGGTTAAAAAATCGTCCTTTTTTGTTTCTTCTTCTTCTGTATTCATAATAATCAAAGTATTCAAAGTAATCCCCTTCAGTTATAATCCACTTGTGCCAACGCTTTTTCCAATCATCGAAGCACTTCTGATAATCATTTTGTGGTATAGCCTTGAGTTCTTTCAGCGATGCAGTTTTTATCTCCTCAATCGTTGAAAATCGATGCCCTTTCATGGTTCTCTTCAGTTTGGGAAAAGAAAAAAGTCACTGGGGCGCATAAATTGAAGGTAATACTAATTATTGACCGTACGACCTTGTGCTAAGAATTCCTGATGCACTACGCCACGGTAATCAAAAAAGACAGTGAGCAAAACCTTCACATTTGACCGAACTTGACGTGCTTTTTTCGATCTTGGAGACTCAGGATGCTTCCACTGAGACGATTGGGCTTTAGTCTCGACGTCATAACCATATACCCACGATTCCTCGCCAGTTATAACCCTTTTGAGAAAATCAGGATCATTATTGACTTCATTCAACATCTCCTGAGCGATGGTCACGCGATGGATCTTTTGATCAAAATTAAGCAGTTTTGGAACAAATTTCGCTGACACACGTCCCATGCCCAAAACGTCCGAAAAGATAGCATGGCATGAGCCAACGGATATGCCAACATCTTCAGCAACTTCTCTGATGGTAATTGGGCGATTTTTCAATGCCATTTCTTCCACTGCTTGAACGTTTTCATCTGATGTTGACGTGCTGGGATGTCCAGGGCGAGGTTCGTCTTCGACATCCTCTCGGCCTTCTTGGAACAACATGTACCACTTACACACATTTTTCTTACTCAGAGTAGACTCACCGTATGCAACTGTCAACATTTCAAGATTTTTAGAGCACTGGATTCCAGGTTTCACACAAAATTTAATGCAAACTCTTTGCTCCATTTTTTCGAAAGAAGAAAATCGCCGAGCACACCAAATCCTTTCAACGACGAGTGTACCAACATAACAAAATA
>NC_046662.1:111911288-111914127 GCF_010883055.1 Belonocnema kinseyi | reverse complement strand
ATCTAGTCGGGAGTGGTGCTGACTGAAAACAGATGATTTGGAGCGATTCGCGCGCCATCTGTTGGTCATTCTAAGGACTTATTGAACTACCCTCGTAGCAAACGAGTGAGCGAGCGAACGAAATCAAGAGTGCAAGCGAGAGAGAGAGAGAGAGGAAGCATGAGAACGCAAACGCATCTTAGTCTACTTAACTTTTACATTACCAGTACTTGCAATCTTTACAATTCTAATCTAAATGACGTCCGTTTCCTTTTTCATTCACTTTTTTATACCTCCATTTGCCCTACATTCACGCTCAGAGTGGAAGTATTGTCCCTACTTTGCGGCTGTTCATTCTACTAGCTTCTACGTAGCCACTCCTAAAGATATTTTCATTCTCCTTTGTTTCTGTATAAGCTTCAGCCCCTACATTGAAGGTCTTGCCTCTCTATTCTTAAATTTTACTTATGTCTCCTTTAAAGCTCCATATTCTTCGTAGAATTTAAAAATTTTCTCTTAACGCTCTTAAATTTTAACGCACAAAATATGTGGCGTCGTTGCCTCGATGCCTACGCCCTCGCTAAGATTTTAAAGATAGTTATAAACAACCCAAATCCAAACCCCCACAAAAAAGGTATGAAGCACACGAGAAGACACGTCAAAAGAAGAAGGCAGGAAAGATACAAATCTTTTGCATTGAGTTTTTTTGTACCACAAAGAAGAACTCAAAATTAGTTATTACAGATTCTGAAGAAATAGAGTTTCCTTTCACGCAATTTCCTTTTGAATTAAAGAATCCCTAAATTTAATGATTTCAGTTTAAAAATTTAGAAAATAGGGCAATGTAAAATGCCACCTTAAAAATGGAATATTTTAAGATTAGATCTTTGAAAATTATTTATACTTAAAAGCGTTGAAAATTAAATAATTAAAAATTACGAACTTTTGAATTTAAACAATTATTATAAATTCAAAGCGATCAAGATTTGAAAATTTTATATTTAAAACTAAATTGTATCATTCAAAGTGGAAGCTTATGAAATTCTATAATTTAAAATTTTTATTACAGAACAAAATTATAATTTGACCTTTAACTTAATAAGGCGAATTGTTATAAAATCAGAAAATGAATATAATTATACTTAACAAACTTTTAAACTAAATAATCGTTTTAAATGGGAAATATTAAAAATTAAAAAAAAATCTATTCCAGACTCTTAAAACTTCAAATTTCATTCTAAACTGACAATATTTATATTCACCAAAATTTGTGATATTAAAGCTTTTTTCAATCAAAGCCTTTAAAATTTCAATTATTTGTGTCTAATTCAAATCGCATAAAGACTAATAATTGTTAAATTGCTAATTAAACTTTCCGAAATTCAACCAATTTTTCTCAAATTTTGAAAACATGAAAAAAAGTATAATTTTATTTAAAAAACATATTTCGCTCTCGAGAAACTCTGCGATTTCAAGTGTAGGTGCCTGCTGATTTCAAATGGATTCGGTCAGCGATGATTGTTTTTCGTACGCTATTCTCCAAAAAACCGATGTTTATTAAAGTTGACTTGTAACTACTCTTAATAAGATCATCGATGGTTGCAAATATTTACCAAAGGTTTGGATGTAGCATTTACTTAAAATAATAAATTATTTCTTCAAAATGTCATATTTTTAAACCCTTTGCACTCTACACGTTTTTAAAGATTGCAAATTATTTAAAATCATTCCAAAAAATGTCAAGAAATTCTAAAAAAATTTTGTATTATTGTGTAATTACAAAATATGTTCAATTATTTCAAGAATTTAAAAAGATTTTAGAAAAAATAAAAAAAGTACAAGAATTTTCAAGAAATTTTAAAGATTTTAAAATACTCTTTATGAGTTCAAGAGATTTTGAGTAATTTTGAGAGATTTTCTGGCATTTCAATCGATTTAATATAGTCTAATATTTTGAACGATTTTTCAAAAATTCAAATCCTCTACTTTTATTATTTTTTTCAAATAATTGTATTCTGTATAGGAAGATAGAGTGTGGAGCGTTAAACTAGAAACAAAAACTAAGCCTCTATTTCGATGCCCTAAATAGAAGATTTGGAAGTTTGTGCCCATAAGAGCACTAAAGTAGGAGCAAAAATTGTATGGGAATATGCTCTACTTTAAAATAAAAAATTGAAACTGTATTTTTCGAATTTTGATTCGAAGATTTTATTTAAGTTTTCCAATTCAGTTTAAAAAAATTCTAAACCTTTTTTGAAATTTGTATACAGCTTAAGGAAAACTCTAAATGCAAAAAAATTAAAAACTAAATAAAACTAAAATGAAAAAGTTGTTTTGGAGTTTTAAATCATAAAACTCGTACTGAAGTCGCAGAATTTGTTTCTGAAAAATGCGAAGTCTACAGTGAAATTTGAACTAAACTTTTAAAGTTCTCTGAGAACGTTAAACAAAAATGTGAGTTAAATACACAAAATAATAATTATTTTTAATTGCAGAAATTATATTCTAGTCATCGGATCTAATATTTAGAATTTTGAAATCAGTCGTGTAATTCTAGCATAGCCAGCAAAAAGACTTCAAAAATTTGAAATTGATATCGTAGATTTCAAAAACTGCCCCCCCCCCCCTATTTCATCTTCGAACCAAATTCTCTTTTGATCTATCCGGGGACCCAAAGAAAATGCGTAAAATTTTGCTGCTGATTAGTGAAAAAGTGCGTCATACGTACATACGTTTTAGGCCACTTGATTTTATATTTTTCAAAAAGTGTACCCCCTCCCCCTACATTCCATCATCCTTCAATATGCTTGCGACCTGACTGGGAGCCTAAAGAATATGTGTGAAAAATATAATGGTGATT
>NC_046662.1:111909348-111911188 GCF_010883055.1 Belonocnema kinseyi | reverse complement strand
ATGAAGTAGTTATACGCATTTTTTTACTAATCGCTACCAAATTTTGCATACATATTCTTTAGATTTCCGGACAGCTCTTAGGGTATGTAGGGGCATAGAAGCGATCAAGATAAGGTAGAAGGGCACTGCCGCAGTTGTTGACTGATCGGCATTACATTTTTTACGCATGTCTTTTAAACTCCCGGACATGTTGTAAGAGCGTTGGAGTGGGGACACAGATTTCAAATCTACTATACAAAATTCAAGTTTGTGCCGTTAAGGCTCGATACCGGCTACACCGTCGCATAGATCTAACTGAAAATTTAGACACGTGTATGTAGATTAAGTGCTGGGGATTGTTCTTAAGACAGCCGTAATCGCTAATTCCTAATAGCTTTTTAAAATAAATAATGCAAAATAGATTTCCAGATTATCACAACTACAACTATGTTTGGTATTGTCATTTTTGTTCCCAGGAGAAGCTAGGGAAAGGGGTTCGTCCATCCTTGTAGAGCCCCGCATGCAAGGATAAGGCTACGTACTCTGAGAGGTCGCCCGTTATCCCAGAGTCACCGTTCTAGACACCTCACCCAGGTGCCATTCAGCTTTCGGGACGGTTTTCACACCTCCGCTTGGTAGTTAATTCCTTCGGGACCACCCCTGGACAATTGTCCGCGACTGCCTATTTATTTTTGTAACCATATTCAGCAGAAACCTTTGGTACAGGGATTTTCTATCCGCAACCCGAGGACGCGTTCGGTGGCTTTGGCATAGACCCTTCGGTTTGATTCTAGAAGAATCAAAACCAAACCGAATTTCTTCTCCTAGGGCTTAGGATCGACTAACTCGTGTGCAACGGCTGTTCACACGAAACCCTTCCCCTCTTCAGCCCTCCAAGGCCTCGCTGGAGTATTTGCTACTACCACCAAGATCTGCACCGACGGCGGCTACAGGCAGGCTCACGCCCAGACCCTTCTGCGCACACCGCCGCGACCCTCCTATTCCTCCTCCTAATACTCCTACTTTTTCATAACGACAACCGCAGGATTTCGCCGGGAGCGGGTGCTAATCTGGAAAATTGCACCCGCTCCCAGCGAAATCGCGGTAAAATTTCAGCCACAACCACGTCTCACGACCGTGAGATAGGTGGTTACAGTCTATAAAGGAATCAATACGACGATCCAGCAAAAGCCTCGTGCACCCTAAGAATACGGAGCGACCCAAGGACTACCGCCTTCTGCATCTTTGCCGCAAGTGTTTTAGCATATTGTTGACACGCAGGGATGCTTTTCAGGCCACTAGCAAGTAAAAGCTTGGCAACTCCAAGAGCGCCGATGATAAGGACGATTAGTTTAACAGAATATTCCGGGTACATTCGTTGCAACTCCCTTATAATGTCTCGATACATCTCCTTCTTTTCATTCTCCTTGGTTATGATGTTTTTGTCAACTGGTGCCGAAAATTCGATAAAAAACATGCTTCGCTTCTCGAAGTCAAGAAGAACCATGTCAGGCCTCGAGTGAGCAACAGAAACAATTGTCGAGAATATAAAGTTCTAGTATATGCGGCACTTCCCATTCTCGACAATGGACTCGATTTCCCTAGGAGCATTAAGATGAGCGATAATAAGGTTAATGGCGTAAGAGTGACAGAGATGGTAATAAAGCACTCTTAGTGCCGCATTGTGCCTTTGAATGTAGGTCGTTCCCGAGTGAGTTGGACAATTAGATAGTATGTTAGCTAAATACTCGGGGTGTGAATGGCACGCCCTGCAGCTATCATCAGGAATGTCTTGGCTCAAAATGTGGCGACGGTATGTTAAGGTGGAAATGACACCATCTTGGCATGCAAAAATGAAACC
>NC_046662.1:111879227-111909248 GCF_010883055.1 Belonocnema kinseyi | reverse complement strand
CCCCCCCCCCATCCTGAGGACCTGTTTGGGATTCCAAAGAATATTTGTGCCAAATTTAGTGACCATTGATCAAAACTGTGGATCTTCGGACAATTGCGTTACGTAATGTATTGAAAGGACGCTTACGTTGCGAAGCAAACAGCTTCGTAGTAATTTAATTGTTTTGATGAGTTTAATAATTCAAATATTGTCTGACAACTAAAACTGATTTTTCTGCAGCACTTTTTTAAATCCGTGAAACTAAAACTCCACTAATTTTAGAAACATAGTACCATAGCCGACACTAATCAAGGCGACAAGAAAAATTGGAGTAGGACGCGACTAGGATAAGTGCCGGGTAATAAGCGTAGAATATAGAAAAATTAATATTATCAGATTTCAGCGCAAAAGTAAAGATTATTCTATTATTTTGAATGCGCGATTTTTCCATCTATCTAAAATGTCACCATAAAAATAAGATACCTCCGAAACTTATTCACTTCTATTTCCATAGCGACCGCCACACGGTTTTCTATTCTCCCAAAGAGAACGTGTTTTCAATATATTTAATTCCTTCTAATTGTACCGGTACCACACCTCACAGAGATATTTTTTATTCCTCAGAAGTAGCCATATTTAGATTTTATTTAAATCCTTCTAATTAGTTCACAAAATATGTGTAATAAGTTGTTTTAATTCCTTCATGCGAAATAGAAGTTCTGAAATTTTAATTCCAACCAATTCAACTCTGCCTCTCTAGAGTTAAAATTATATAAATTCACAAATTTGAATAGATTTCTTTGGTGCATTTTTCAATACATTAAAATAAATTATTGAAATTTAAATAAATATAAATTTGAATATTTTTCTAAATTATAAGTTATAAAAAGATTTAATAATGAAACATTGGTTAAATAAATGCTTTCGTTAAATTTTACTAAGTTGATTCAGAGGAATAGGATTTGCACTTTTTCTGTTCCCGTTGGGGAATTTTTAGACGGAGGAAAAATCGCGTATTCATATTAATACAAATTCTTAATTTTTCTGAATTCCACGCTTATTATCGGGTGGCCATGAGCTGTATAGAAGCGCAAGCGTTCTGTAAAATCATGCAAGGTAGTACGAACCTGAAATTCAGGAAGGTATATTCCTTTATTTTCGGTAACGAAAGCCTTACAGGTTATTTCATGTTACCTTTAACTCACTTTTAGAACTGAATGATGAATTTTAAGAGCATACTTTACTTTATTCCTGCAGAAAAATGCTGATTTCTTATTTAATATAAGTTAGTCCTTTATTCAAGATAGTTTGTACACATGAATTTAGTTACTCCCTTAATTCAAGTCAAATCGGAAATTAAGTCGAATATAACTTTAAATATTTATTTCTACTGTGTAGGTTTCTACATTACACCCTGTGCAGATGCACAGTAGTTTTTCTTTAATCGTAAAAAAACAAAATTTAAAGAAATGATGAAAACATGAAAATAAGAATTAGTATGATTCAATCTTTACGCATATTGTGAATCGTAATGATATAAATTTATTGGAATGATACATGCTTTAGCGGAGCTTAGTATATAGTTTAAAGCAAAATAAGAAACAAATATTAAAATAATCATGATAAATACAATTTGTGCTTAATTTTTCAATACCTGAATAAGCAATCCCAGAAAGAGCTACATAAAAAATGTATTATATTTGATATAAAAGTGTTGTGTATAATGTAGAATAGTTAACATTTTTGACAGAATTGAGTGCGAGAGTTCTGTGCATGAATGCGGGAGAAATGCAAAGACCGAGCGCGGAGTGCGAGAGCCATCAGTCGCGCGCCGTAGGTGCGCTTAAACTCTCGAGCTAAGCTCTTTTAACACAAGAGAATTCACAATCACAAAATAACAGTGGTGGATTTTCTGAGTCTTAATTTTAAAAGGTTTAGGCAAGAATGGGAAATAAAGTCAACACAGACAGAGAACTCTTATTTTCTTAAAGAAAAATACAGACAATACAGTCATAAAATGCTTATTTTCTCAAAGAAAAATCTCTTGAATCAATCGAATTCCAACCAAAAGTCTTAAATCTCCATTTTCTAAAAAACTCTTTTTAAACTTCTAATTTTTCTAAAAGAAATTATTATTATTATTATTATTATTATTATTATTATTATTATTATTATTATTGAAATGTTGTCACAGGCTTATACTGCCCAACATGTCGAAGGCATTTTTTAGTTAGAGATGGATTTTTATTTGATCATTTTTGCACGAGGCTGTCCCGGTATATATCATCAGTCACGGACGCATTTTTATAATGCAATCAAGTGACCTGATGAAAGCAGTCTGCCCAGACATATTGGACATTATTATTATTATTATTATTATTATTATTCATTAACAAATAAATATATACCTTTCTTCTCTTTATACGTCTTTCAGCGACAACCGAGGGGCTGTGCACTGAGTATTCCGGGAGTCAGATAGCCGACTACTGCCGAACTACGTAACGAGACTAACGGACTACTACAAAGACCGCTGAAGGTACTACTCTGTAATCAATGTGACTACTTCTCATACTACTTAAAAATACTTTAGACTCTGGGAAATCCTATCATGACTGAAAAGCCGATACTCGCCACGGGCGACTATTGTTTTTCTCTTTTCGACTGTGATATAAATAAGTGCGAGTGAGCGAGAGAGTAATTCAATAGATAATAATTGGGAAAATAATTGTTATTTTTATCACATTTCACTTCATTTTATAAGAAGAGGAGTATAATATTATATTCATAATATTGGGTACAAAAATGCAGACGTTATATTCATAATAATAGGAAGAAAAATGCAGAATCTCATTTTTAGTTGAAAAGAACAGGTAATGGAAAAGTGTATAAACAATTTTACACGATTCCATTGAGGTGAATTCAACCCAAAGGTACGAAAACCATGAATGCTTCTCTTAATTTTAAATCTTGGATGTTTTAAAATTCTTTTAATGAAATACAAAATTTTTGCTAGAGCCATTTCTAAATGAAATTTATTTTTAATTTCTGAAAATCAAAGTACCCAGCTTCTCTCGAAAACAAAGCAAGATATAAAAAAAAGTTATGATAGTAAAATCTTGACCATATTATGTTCTTTGAATTATTTGAAGATATTTTTAATTTTTAAAATGTTATTAGCCCATGATAAAAAGTTATAAGTTATTGAAGTAAAAAAATGAAGTTTAAAAAAACTAAGTAATATTGAGAATTATGAAGATTTTTTTGTAGCAATTTTTCCAATGAAAAATTTTGTCTTCGTAAGTTTTTTCATATCTGGCTTCGTCTTCGAACGTCATTTCAACGGAACCATGTTTTAGCGTTCTTAAGGTTTCATTTTTAATTCTTTAATTGTATGAAGACTTTCAAATTAAAATTATGAATAATGAAAATTTTGCAAATATTTGCGTTCTGAGTTTGAAAATTAATTCAATATTTTATTATATACTATTTTTATTTTGTTGCTTCTATATACGATTAAAGTATTTTAATTTTAAAAACAAACCTTTAGGCTGTTAAAAGTGCTGTAAATTGTATCCACTATTTCACTCATTTTGTCTTCCTATCCGCTTCTTTTTGACATTAGTTGAAGTTTTAAAAATCCAAAAGAATCAATAAAAGTACAGAAAGCATTCTTGGTTAAAGTTAAAACTTGATATAGACTAATAAGAAATTTGGGTTTTGATAGCCAATAGCGAACTGAACGTCAACTTCTCGATCATTCTTTGTTTGACAAAATCCTAATGCAGCGATGAACGCAACCGACCTGCATTTCATATCTGCTTCCATGATTCATTACATTAATTTAATAACAATGAGAAATTACCAATTGAAAAATCTCTGTCAGTAGTCTATAAATCTATGCAAATGCTCGTGCAAATGCGAGGTCTCAACTGGCTAAATATCTTGCAGTGTCTCCAGAACGTGGGATTTTTCGGCCCCCATCACTCTCCTATCTGGAAAGGAAACATTCAAACGTAGCGTGTCGGTGAGTCGGCTCTGTTAAATACTGCGAAGCCCAGCCTCGCGTAAAGCCGAAAATGCACGAGCAGGAACCCGAGCTCTCCGAACCACACGAATGACGATCTAGCTGCTCCTCAAAGTTATTCAGGTTTTGAAATCCCGAGTTACCCTAGAACCCTTAATTAGGCTTGTTTCGAAGAGGCAAATATAATTGACTGTATGTAAATAGATGTAGAAGACAAGACTTCTGGGCTTAAAATGTTTCAAATTTAGTGCTGCATGCCTTAGTCATATTTTTAGTAACGAATGGATTTTTAACAAATAAAAAACAAATTTTCGACAAAATAGTTAAATTTTCATCCTAAGAAATTACTTTTAAAAATACATTTTTTAACTTAAGCATTGTAGTTTATACTGAAGTTTGCAGTTGAAAAAATTAATTTTTTAGCCCAAATAAATTCGATATTATCAACAAAAGAACATAATTTTTATCTAAAACAAATTGATTATTAACAAAGAAAATAAATTTATAACTAAAAAGAAAATTTTTCAAGAAGAAAAATTGTCAACAAAACAGGTAAACAATAAACCAAAATAGTTTTTTTTTAATTTTAATTTTAAAATAGTTTTATTTTCGATGGAAAAAATAAATTTTAAACTGAATATTGTTTTAAAAAAAACGCAATCGAATTTACAACAGAATAGTTCAATTTTTAAACATATAGTTCTATTTTCATTTAGAAAATTATTTTTCAATCAAAAATGGACTTGAATGAATTCTGAAAGAAAATTGAAAAGAAATATCACAATTTTTTTATATTATTTCGTGATTTTTCCATATATAATTTTAGAAAAAATAAGAAACTTGATTCTTATGCAGCCTTCTTGCGCAATTTTGTCGCACCATTTTTTGATATTTTTATGTTGGGTTGTCAAATTTGTTTTCAAATTTTAGTAAGTTTACGAGATATTCAGAAATTTTGAAACGATTAAAAAATAATTAAAACTTGCAAAAAAAACAGGAAAAATTTGACTAATTCTTAAAAATTATAAGATTAGAAGGTCTGAAAATATTAGAAAAAAGACTTATTTTTCTAATAATCGTTTGAAAATTTTTAATCATTTTAAGTTACAAAAATTTACTTTAAAAAAAATTCAAAAAGATTTTGAAACACATCAAACGATTTCCTAAAATTTAAAAGAAGCATGTAGAAGATTTTAAAGCAAAATGTTTCAATTTGATAAGATTTAAAAGTTTTAAAAACGTAAATAATCCAGTAAATTCAAGAAATATTTAAAAGAATGGAAGAGATTCAAATCTAATTTTAAACTTGAATTTTTAGCAATGCAGATTTTAAAAAATGTCGAAAAAATAAACTTTAGAAGCTTTAAGGGAATTCAGAAAGATTTCAAGGAGATAAAATTATTTTTCTTAAAATTCCTGTGAAAAATTTAGAAGATTATATAAGTCAGGTTATTGACATCTTGAATGCTTTTTTAAAATTTTCAGAAAATGTAGTAAATTAAAAATATTTTTTTGAATTTATTTTATTTTAAACGTATTAGAAATATTTAAAATCTTGAAAAAATGTCTCAAAATTTATCAATTATTCGTTGATATCTTCCAAACTTCTAAATGTCCTAAACATCTTTTAAAAAGACTCGAATTGTTGATTATATTTTTGTAAATCCAATAAAATAAAAAAACTTGAATTCCTCTAGGTTCTTTTCTAATACATCTATTTTCATGCTATTTTAGGCTACAATCACAATTTAGAGGATTTTAAGAGAATGGTCAAAAAGTCATTAACTTGACCTCATTCAAAAGAATAATCATTTGACAAAAATGTTATAAAATTTTCCTTTGAATGTGGTCTGGAAAGGAATTTCATTAAAAAATGTGTGAGATTTTCTGAACAGAAAACTGCATGAATTTCTGAACTTTCTTATTTTTATTTTTTAAGTTTATTTTAATCTGCTGTACGTTTAGTGAAAAATCATATGCTGAAAAACGATAAGAGAAATATCTATTTATTCAATTTTAACTATAATTTGAAACGAGATTCTTCATAGTATTTTACTAACTAATGGAGATATTTTCATAATTTTCTTCCTACAATCTATTCCCTAATGTCAAATATGGTACACAAATATCGTAAAATTTAAAAAACACCAACTATTTACAGGAATTTTTTCAGTAAAAATCAATTTGTATCATATTCAAATAAACATTGGCTATAATTGAAAAAGTATTATTATTTTTAATAAAAAAAAATTAATGTATAGAGAGTACAGTTTTTATTTGAAATTTCACGATGGTGTTTTGTACCATGTTTGACCCTCGGCCAGAATGAAGGAAAAATAATCTAAAAATATGTTCATTAGTTATTAAATGGCTACAAAGACTTACCTTAACCATTCTTTTTCTCTTTTTATAATGATGAGATATTTCTTCATAAAATAAATTTTATAATTATTTACAATCAATTTCCAATTACAATTATTTTACGATCAAATTTAAATTATAAAAGCTAAATTTTGAAATTTTGAGATAAATACTTTAAGGCAATAAAGATTTTTTAAAGATTTCATATACAATAAAATAAGTATTATCAGTTTGTTTATAAATTTATATGTAAATAATTATTATAAGATTCTTAAGAAAATTAAAAAAAAAGATTTTCGAATATATTAGATGTGTCGGAAAAGATCCTAGGAGATTTTAAAAACATTTTATTTTTATTTTATAGGATTTTAAAAAATATTATAATATTTCTTGTCTATTTAAAACGTTTTGAATTCTTCAAGATATTGGTAACTTTCTCGATTTTTTATCAAAAATTAAAAGATCATTCAAATTGTAGAAAAAAATTTCCTTACAATCTTTTAAATTTTCCCAAGCATTTTAAGAAACTATGTTTATTCTTCCAAAACATTTCGAGATTCTTTTAAAGCTCCTAAAGTTTATCTTGCGTTTGTAAAACACTTCTAAATTAAAATTTTTTTTTGATCTCATCAAGTCTACTAAATACTTCCTGAATTCACGTGATTACTTACTTTTTTAAAACTTTTTAATCTCATCAAATTGAAGCATTTTGCTTAAAAATCTTCTACATTCTTCTTTAAATTTTAGGAAACCGTTTGATGTGTTTAAAAATCTGCTTGAATTTTTTTTAAAGTACATTTTTTAAATATAAAAATTATTAAAATCTTTCACACGATTATTAGAAAAATAATTCTGTTTTTTTTAATCTTGTCAGACCTTTTAATCTCTAATCTTTAAAAATTATTCAAATTTTTCCTGTTTTTTTTTAATTCAGCAAAATTAAAAAAAATGCCTTTAAAGTTTTTCAGATGATTTGAGAATATTTGAAATCTTTTGCAATGTTTTGAATTGTTTAAAAACAATCTTTTAAAATTAATTGTTTGGAAATAAAAAATTATGTTAATTATTCCTTTAAAAATCTTTACAAGTTTTCATTATTTTAGAATCGTTTGAAAATTTTTGAATATCTCTAAAACGTACCCAAATGTAAAAAAATTATGTTCCTTAATTTCTCTAAAGTTAAGTAATATGGAAAAATTACAACATATTGCTTCAAAATATTTTACGTACTTTTTAGACCTTTTAGGAAATAATAAAAAATGTTTTGTAATCGTTTTTCAATTTTCTGTATATTTAAATACTACCATTTTTAATGTTTCCATATTGTTAGAAATACTTCAACAAATCTTATGTGTAATTGAAACTAACTTTTTTAAAATCTCCTTTAACTTATTCCAAGTTATATTTTGTATTTTCAAAATTTATGTTATTACTAATTCTTATTCGAAATAATTGAACCTCTTGCGATTAAAATTGGGGATTCCGCTTGAGAAAAAATTTGCTGAAAGTAATTTTTAAAAAATTGTTCAAATTTTAATTTTAAACACTGATAATTATACAAAATTTCCCGGCGCATCTTTTTTATTCTTCTCAAGATTTTTTAGGTTTTTCAGTTTTTTAAATCAGTTTATCCTACGTTTCTAAAATTTTCTGAACTTTATATTCCTTTTTCATCTCATTAATTCTACTCAATATTTATTGAATTTATTCGATCATTTGCACTTATCGAATTAAAAAATGTTGATTTTAAAATCTTTTACATTCTTTTTCGAAATTTTAGGAAATTCTTTGATGTGTTTAAAAATCTTCTTTAGTTTTCTTTTAAAGCACATTTTACAAAATAAAAAATTATTTAAAATTTTCACACGTTACTTAGGAAAATAATTTTTTTTTTAATCTTGTCTGGTCTTCTAATCTTTAAAAATGATTCAAATTTTTCCTGATTTTTTTTTATTTTGAAAAATTAAAAAAAACATTGCCTTTGAAAATTTTCAGATACTTTGACCATTTTTGACGTATTTTCGAATGTTTTGAAATGTTTTAAAATAATCTCCTAAAATTACTTATTCGAAATAAAAAATTATTTTAATTATTTCTAGGAACCTAAGATAATTTCTTTTATTTTCTTGAAAACTTACAAAATTCTTGAAAAATCTTTACAAGTTTTAATTTTATTTGAATCCTTTCAAAATTTCCTCTCAAACGCTCTCAAATTTGATAGTAAATTTTTAAGGCAACATATAATTTAAAAAATTGTGTAACAAAATTGCACAAGAAGGCCTAATAAGAATTATGTTCCTTAATTCAAAATGTGCAAAAATTGCCTGATAATCTTTTTAATTTTTCCCTGGAATTATAAGAAAAATAGTTTTACCTCCTTGAAATCTTTCGGAATTCCTGTAAAGTTTCTAAAGTTTATGTTTGAATTCTTTACAAATCTAATTTTCTAACATATTTTAAGTTTAAAATTCGATTTGAATCTTTTCAGTTGTTCTCAATATTTCTTGCACTTACTCGATTTTGATCTATTTATTATAATCTTACCAAATTGAAACATTTTGCTTTAAACTCTTCTACAGTCTTCTTTTAAATTTTAGGAAATCCTTTTACACGCTTAAAATCCTATTTTAATATTCTCATAAAGTACATTTTTTAAAATAAAAAGTCATTACAAATTTTCCTGCCAATCTTGAAAAAGTTCTGTTTCTAATCTTGTCAGGCCTTCTAAGCTTTTTAATCATTAAAAACTATTTAAATATGTCCGGATTTTCTTTGAAATACGACAAAATGAAAAACATTACTTAAAATCTTCAGATTCTTTAGTGATGATTTTAAACATAGTTTAAAATGTATTGCAATTTTTTAAAATCAATTTTTTAAAATAAAAAATTATATCAATTATTCGTAGAAGCCTAAAAGAATATTATTCATTTTCATGAAACCTTAAAGAAATCTTTACAAATTTTAATTATTTTCTAATCATTTCAAAATTCCTGAATATCTCTTAAACTTACGCAAATTTGAAAGCACATTTTTTGAAACAAAATAAATTTAAGAAAAAATGTACAACAAAATTGCGCAAGAAGCTTTGATAAGAATTAATTTCCTTCCCTTTTTCTAAAATTATAGAACATAGCAAAATTGCCTGAACTTTTATTCTCTTGACACCCTACAGGAGGCTGGCCTACGCAACATGTAGCAGAGCCAACTCACGGATACGTTACGTTTGAATGTGTCGCCCCCAGATGGGAGAGTGGTGGGGGCCGAAAAATCCCACGTTCTGGAGATACCGGTATCTTGCGCACGTCTCTGTGAGCATATCCGAACCTAACCAGACTGCTGAAACAGCTGGGACCACCCGAGTCGAAATATAGCCCCTACTTTGAGACTCCTCACGCTAATATTTGTAGGGGCTAAGGTTGTCAAGTAGACTGTAGAGGATATTGCCATACGATTTTTGCCCCTACTTTAACGCTCTTATGGACATAAATTTCCGAATTTTCCATTTGGGGCGTGAAAATAGAGGCTTCGCTTTTGTTTCTAATTTATCGCTTCGCACTCTACCTTCCTGAACAGAATAAAATTACTTGACGAAAAATTAACAAAATGGAACAAGAAAAAGACTTACTGACATTTGCGTAATGTTTCAAGTTATTTTTCACACGGAAAAAAAATCCATTAAATTTTATAGAACTAATATAGTTGCATTGCGTTGTACTACTATCGGCGAGAAAACTATAGCTTAACAACTCAGTCAAAAAAAATGCTAGCGCAACAAAAAAACAGTCATTTTAAAGCTGAAAGTGTTCTACGTTAATGAGCTTAAAGGCGTTTATGTAAAAAATTTTTGTGCTTAGCAGACTGAAAAATGTAAAAAAGTAAGGTTTTTTGGGTACATTTAAGAGCAGTCAAGTTTAGAGCATTAAATTCTTATACAAGGGGCGATGGAAAAAAATTTGAAAGAATTCTTCAGTAAGAGGAAAGTCGTTGTGAACCAGTTGAAGTTGAGAACTTTAAAAAATAATAAAAATTGTTGCTTAAACGAACAAAAATGTGCAACTATATTATCTTCAGTTCTAATACAGATAGTAAAGCCATTCAAACTGCAAACTGTAATTGATAGGCTCTGTATTTATTTTCGATCACCCGGAAGGATGTGTTAGTCTTCTTTTTTGTGAAAATCGCGATATTTTTAGACATTTTTTTGATTTGAAAACAAGTTACAGAAAGCAGGGGGGGCCCTTTTTTTGTTTTACTGCCGACCGCTGGTGCCATTCTTCAGCCCCGAGTTCTTAATGCTAAGATGGCCCCTGACAACGGGTCAAAGAAAGGCACCAGCGGTCCGCAGTGAAAAAAAACAAGCCCCCCCCCTGCTTTCTGTCACTTGTTTTCTAACAAAAAAAATATCTAAAAATATCGCGATTTTCACAAAAAATAAGACTAACACATCCTCACGGGCGATTGAAAATAAATGCAGAGCCTATCAATTACAGTTTGCAGTTTGAATCGCTTTAATATCTGTATTAGAACTGAAGGTAATATAGTTGCACATTTTTGTAAGTTTGAGCAACAATTTGTATTATTTTTTAAATTTCTCAACTGCAACTGGTTCACAACGACTTTCCTCTTACTGAAGAATTTTTTCAAATTTTTTCCATCGCCCCTTGTATAAGAAACAATGCTCTAAACTTGACTGCTCTTAAATGTACCCAAAAAACCTTACTTTTTTACATTTTTCAGTCTGCTAAGCACAAAAATTTTTTACATAAACGCCTTCAAGCTGATTAATGTAGAACACTTTCAGCTTTAAAATGACTTTTTTTTGTTGCGCTAGCATTTTTTTTTGACTGAGTTGTTAAGCTTTAAAGGCAGATGCCTATAGTTTACACAATTATTTACTATTACACAATCACTACACTATTGATAATTGCAGGCTCTGAAAGTTTTTATTCGCCGCGACGGTTCGAACCCTATAAGTTTCGTATTCCTAAGGCCTTATGCCTCTCGGCTAGCCTGGCTTGAAGTATGCAGAAAATATGAGATATAACCTACAGCTCTGCAAGGCAATCTGCAAATTGTTGTCACCCATTCTGTAAAAAATATTGCTACGCTTATAATAATATATGTACTAAGATTTTAGATTTCAGAAATATTACAAATTATTATTGTATATTTTATGTGCTTAATCAAGATTTAAACTTAATTCAAAAGTATTTCAAGATATTTTAAAAGATTAAAAAAAATGAATATATATTTTCAGAAATTTAATAGATTTTTAAGGATTTCCACAAAATTCCGAAGAATTCCAAAGATTTAACAGACTTTAAAGAATTCAAGAACATTATTCATATTTTATAATTACCTTAAAATGTTAAAACCCATTTAAGTTCTACCGAAATTCCTTAAAAATTCTTAAAACTTACTTAAAATCCCTTAAATTCATTTAAAATATCTTGAATCACTTTTAAATCCTTCTTAAACTTTGGAATTCGAATAAAAACTTTTAAATATATAATAAGATATTATAATTACACCATTAAGCCATTTTCCTTTCGGGATAGGCGTGACTCACTCGGTGGGGAAAACAGTAATGTCGGGAAGGGATAGAGAATTTTCATATTGAACCAGAACTCTCGTGTTATGTATGTAAATAACACGTTTGTTCCGCAACACTGCTTCGACCCAGGTTGCTGATCAATCTTTCTAGCAATTACCCCAAGTGATGATCCTCACAAAGTCGTTATGTAAGGTTCCCCACTTGGGTCCATTAGTGGCCAAGGTCTTTTCTTTCAGGCGCCATTGACTTTACTGAGCCTTTTTTTATTAACTATTTGCCGCCATAATTTTCTGTCCTGACATATTTCTCTAGCTTCGTTTATGTTCATACATTTTTTCATGCAGACTCTCGTGTTTCGGCGACTTATTATGTCTCTTCTAACTAGGGTCACATTCACACATTCTAACCATTCTTTCCGCGGTCTACCTTTGATACACTTGTTTCGTTAGTCGTTCATTTGGGATTCTCTCAAAATGCCCGAACCATCTTAACCGACTTCTTTCCCATGCGTGTGCTAAAGTTTCTTCTGCTCCACATTCTTTTTGAATAATCTCGCTACTTACTTCGTCCATCAGAGTTTTCCCGCATATTATGCGCATGAATCTCATATCAATTGCGTTAATTTTACTCTTATCTTTTTCTTGATAAGTGCACGTCTCGCTATCGTATAGTACAGCCGGTACAATTATAGAATTATGTAATGCCACTTTAGCTTTATTTCATATATTTTTACTTTTGATAAGGGGACCTGCTCTACCAATGACCTTCTTACCTTCGTTTATGCGTCTATCTAATTCCTCATCTATCTTCCTGTCCCTAGTAAGTAAGCTACCAAGATATACGAACTTATCAACTTGTTCAATTTTCTCATCATTTAATAAAATATTGCACAGCGTTTTCTCACACATTCCTTCGAACACCATAGTTTTTGTTTCATTTGCGTTAATTTTGAGGCCCATGCTCTTCATGCTTGCATCTAGTTTATTTTACATTCTTTGTAAGTCTTCGATAGACACTGCCATAATAACCTTATCATCTGCGAACGCTAACCCACGTACCCTTACTGTTTCGAGATCCACACCCTCTTCGTCGAAAAGAGCCATTCTTAAACACTTGTCCATAAATAATGTAAATAACAATGAAGACATAACGCATCCTGGTCTAACTCCTTGAATACTATCGAAACAGTCATTCAATTTCCCATTCACACTTACACTCGCTTTGCTACCCGTATATATTGTTTTCATAGCTTATAGGAGCCATCCATTTACTCCGTGCTCTTTCAGGACTTCTGTTATTTTCATTACCCTACGAATAAGTATTTTTAAATATATTTTACTTACGGTACTTAATAAGCTAATCCCTCTGTAATTATTGCAGTCGCTTTTTTCTCCCTTTCTTTTGTATACTGGTACGATAATCACTTTTTCCAATCACCTGGGACGTCTCCCATCTCGAAAAATAAATTTATCAATTCGCACAGTTTATGTTGTATGTACTCGCCGCCGTGTTTAAGCTTTTGAGCATTTATACCGTCTACCCCGGCAGCCTTACCGTTTTTCAAGTTCTTAATTATATCCCTAATCTCAGTGACACAGACTTTCTAAATTGAGTTTTCTATCGCATCGTGTTCAACATCGCAGTTGTGGAGCCCTATAGCTTCATCTCCAAATTGTCTCCTAAAATAGTCTCTGAAAGCCTCTAGTATTCCGTCTGCATCATATACCATTTCCCCCCTACTATTTCTCATGTTGACAAATTATGTACTTTTTTTTCCTTTCATTTTTTTATAAAACAGTTTCTCGCTTCCTTCAAAGTCGGTTTGTATTTTCATCTCTTCTCCTGCTCTAATTGTATCTTTACGTTCCTTAACTAATTTTTTGAGTATCCTGTTTTCGTATCTATAATCATTTCTACGTCTATTTCTTTCCTCATTGCTAAAACCTGCGATGTTCAAAGTTCTCTTGTACGCTTCTCTCTTTGCTGTTTGGGCAGCCTGAATTTCATCATTCCAACACGCATCACCAGTCATTCTTCCTACAACTGGGGTACCACACACTTCGATTGTACATCTAACAATGATATCCCGTAACTTTGTCCAGACGCCCTCTATATCTTTCTTATTTATACGGTCCTCCCATGTTGCCCTATCTATGCCCCACATGACCCTTGTATCTTTGAATAACTCTCTTAGTCTTTCATCCGCAACAACAAATTGAATTATACTGCAGCTATTTTCTTTAGACCAGGTGTACATATGGATCATTTTATGCCTAAACTAAGTATTTGTAATTAACAGACCCCTTTCTAAGCATACACTAACTAATTTATCTCCGTTACAGTTTGTTCTTGGATACCCAAAATTACCTAGTACTCTTTCTGTATCCTGATTTTGGATGCCCACCCATCCGTTCATTTCTCCTAGTAGAATTATTGTTTCCTCATGTTCGTAAATATTATTGTGTCATTTAAAGTGTCCCAGAAGGCTTCTTTTACTTCTGTAGGATCACTATCAACTGGTGCGTAGCATGTTATGATAAATAGTGGTCTGATTCCTACTTTCATTCTAGCCCACAGCAGTATGGGAGATACGAAATCATGGTCTCCGAGATGCTGCTTTTCTCTTTCATTCAAAATCAAACCTACTCCTTGTTTACCATGTGATTCACTGTCTACTCCTGACCATATTTCAAATCCGCCTTTCAGCACGCCGTTTTTTTTTTGTCTTTAGTTTCGCATCCCTTTTTCTTTGTTTCAGGCACACATAAAATATCTAGTTTTCTCACGTCCACAGTTTAACCCAATTATTTTACCTTGAAATTATTTACCCCCCTAGCATTCCAAAAACCCAGTCTCCATTCGCCCCCTGAAACTAGACCTTTAGATTTTCCGTGTGCATGCCTTTTGTCCATTAAAGTTCCAGTGCTATCCGAGTCTATTTTGTAGTTTGCATTATTCATTGTTTAGATTATACGTCCAACTATCACCTTTATGAAATAAGTTTATTTTCTGAGTCGAAATCATGTCAAAGTTAAGTCGAAACTCGTCATATGGTGGAGATTGTAGTTATAACGCCAGTTCCACCAAACTTCAGTTAATAAGGGAGGGTTCGGAGAGGGGGTGGGGCAGAACTGGAACCGAGAGAGTCGTCTTGGTTTGTGTCGTTTGAGTCGTCTTGGGCTGTGGTTTGTTTGTGTTTATAATAAAAAGAGAATTACCCCCCGCCCCCATTTAAAATCTCAGTGTTATTTGTAGTTTTTAGGTTTAAAGTTTCTTTTTTATCGTAAAAATATAATAAATTGATATGAGCTACTTCTCTTTAGGTACGTTTCCGGATTTCCTAGTATCTGCATAACGAAACACAATTTTAATAAAGTACATATATTCAAAATTTAAAATGTTCTATTTGGCTTTTTCCTCAAACCCGAGATAAATGACCGGCCACTTTTAGAGTTATTACGAAACTGCTACAAAGGACACAAGAGAACATGAGAGTCGGGTTATAATTACGTGACATCCCACAGCCGTATTAAAACCAAGAAGGAAAATTTAGGAAAATATACTCTTTTGGATTTTTAAAAAATTATTTAAAATTCTTTGTAATATTTGAAATTCCTCACAGACTTTTTAAATTATATTAAATCGATTAAAATTTCACAAAATCCCTGAAAATCAGTAAAAATCTCTTGAACTCATAAAAAGTATTTTAAAGTCTTTAAAATCCATTGAAAATTCTTGTAATTTTTGGAATTCTTCTAAAATCTTTTAACGTTCTTTAAAATTACTTGAAATCTTTTGAAATTTATTTATAAACTTTAACCGTTTTTAATTGTTTTTAATTCTTGAAATTTTTTAAAATCATTTTAAATAATTTAGAATCTTTGAAAACTTGTAGAGCGCAAAGTGAAATTGAGGAACACTATATGTCAGAATATTTGTGAATATTTCCGGATATTTCGGAATATTTTGGAATATCAAAAATATTGGAGGTTATAAAGAATATCAAGAATGCGAAGAATATTCAAAGAATATGTGTATGAGAATATTCAGTGCATTTATTCATGTTTTCAAAATTTGAAAAAAATCGGTTGAATTCGGGAAAGTTTAATCAGCAATTTACAAATTATTAGTTTTCATGTGATTTGAAATGAACACAAATAATTCACCTTTTAAAGGCTTTGATTAGAAAAAGTTGTAATATCACAACTTTTGTTGAATATCAATTTTGTCAGTTTAAAATGAAATTTAAATTCTTTAAGTTTCAAGCTTTTGGAGTAGAATTTATTTTTTATTCTTAATGTTTCATATTTAAAATTATTATTTAGTTTGAAAGTTTGTTGACTATTTTTCAATTCATTCATTGATTGTATAACAATTCGCCTAATTAGCTTGAAGTTCAAATGATAATTTCGTTCTGTAATAACAATTTGAAATTATAGAATTTCAGAAGCTATAACTTTGAAAGATTCAATTTAGTTTTTAATATTAAACTGTCAAATATTGATCGCTTTAAATTTACGATTGTTAAAATTCAAAACTTTGAAATTTTTAATGATTTAATTTTGAACGCTTTTAAGTCTAAATAATTTTCAATGATCTAATCTTCAAATATTCAATGTTTAAAGTTTTGACATTGCCCTATTTCCTAAATTTTTCATCTAAAATCATTCAATTTCGTGATTCTTCAATTCAAAAGAAAATTATGTGAAACGAAAATCTATTTCTTCAGAATCTGTGGTAACTAATTTGGAGTTATTTTGTTATGGTAAAGAAAAAACTCAATGCAAAAGATTTGTATCTCTCTTACCTTTTTCTTTTGGCATTTGTTCTCGTGCGTTTGATACATTTTTTGGGGCGTTCTGGATCTGAGTTCTATATAACTATCTTTAAAATCTTAGCGCTGGTTTGCATTTTTTCTTTTGTTTACGGCCACCAGATTAGGGGAAAGTTCTTTCCTCCTAAAGCCATTTCGATGTTATCACTTTTATATTTATTATTTTAAACGAATTAAACTGTTTCTTTCACAAACTGTGGTGATGGACTTTTAGAGAAAACAACAAAATATTTGTCATGACGGCGCAGGCGTCGAGGCAACGACGCCACGTACGAGGTGTGTTCAAAAAGTAAGGTGACTTTTCAATTTTCGCGGGCTACGTACATTCAAGTTTTAAATTTTTTGTTTTGTTGTGTTGGTACACTCGTCACGATCATATCTTCACAGTTTTGACTAAATAGCTCGTTTTGTTTTTCAGACAGAGGCATAAAAGGTTAGAAGGGTTTGGTGTGCTCGGTGATTTTCTTCTTTCGAAAAAAATGGAGCAAAGAGTTTGCATTAAATTTTGTATGAAAAATGGAATCCAGTGCTTTAAAACTCTTGAAATGTTGAGAGTTGCATACGGTGAGTCTACTCTGAGTAAGAAAAATGTGTATAAGTGGTACAAGTTGTTCCAAGAAGGCCAAGCGTATCTCGAAGACGAACCTCGCCCTGGACGTCCCAGCACATCAACAACAGATAAAAATGTACAAGCAGTGGAAGAAATGGTGTTGAAAAATCGCCGAATTACCATCAGAGAAGTTTCTGAAGATGTTGGTATATCGGTTGGCTCGTGCCATACTATCTTTTCGGACGTTTTGGGCATGAGACGTGTGTCCGCGAAATTTGTTCCAAAACTGCTTCATTTTGATCAAAAGATACATCGCATGACCATCGCTCAGAAGATGTTGAATTAAGTCAATAATGATCCTGATTTTCTCAAAAGGGTTATAACTGGGGATGAATCGTGGGTATATAGTTATGACGTCGAAAATAAAGCCCAATCGTCTCAGTGGAAGCATCCTGAGTCTCCAAGACAGAAAAAAGCACGTCAAGTTCGGTCAAATGTGAAGGTTTTGCTCACTGTCTTCTTTGATTACCGTGGCGTCGTGCATCAGAAATTTTTACCACAAGGTCGTTCGGTTAATAAGGAGTATTACCTTCAAGTAATGCGCCGTTTGCGAGAGGCGATACGCAAAAAAACATCCGGAACTTTGGAAAAACAATTCGTGGCTTTTGCATCACGATAATGCACCTGCTCATTCATCGTTGCTTTTGAAAGATTTTCTGACCAAAAACAGCACCACAGTAATGCCTCAGCCTTCATATTCACCGGATTTGGCCCCCAGTGACTGTTTTTTCCCAAAACTGAAGAAACCCATGAAAGGACATCGATTGTAAACGATTGAGGAGATAAAAACTGCATCGCTGAAAGAACTCAAGGCTATATCACAAAATGATTATCAGAAGTGCTTCGATGATTGGAAAACGCGTTGGCACAAGTTTATTATATCTGACGGGGATTACTTTGCAGGGAACAACATAAATATTGAGGAATAAATTAATTTTTTTTGAGGAAACCATAAAGTCACCTTATTTTTTAAACACACCTCGTATTTTGCGTGTTGAAATTTAAGAGCGTTAAGAGAGAATTTAAAAATTCTACGGAGAATATGGAGCTTTAAAGGAGACATAAGTAAAACTCAAGAACATAGAGGCAAAACCTTTAATGTAGGGGCTGAAGATTCTACAGACGGAAATTAAACGAAAATATATTTAGGAGTGGCTACGTAGGAGCTAGTAGAATACCAAAACAGCCACAAAGTAGGGACAATACTTCCACTTGTAGCATCAAAGTAGGGCCTATATTTAGACTCGGGCCCTGGCTCGGTTTCCTCTCGGGTTCCCCAAATACTCCCAATACTACTTGACAAGACTACTTGCGATTAGTCAAAACCCGGTGCATAGCCCCTCGGCGACAATTCATGTATTACGGTGCCAGACCGCGACACGAAATCTTTATTTTCCCGGAATATTTTCCGACATTTTGGTAAGATTAGCTGGATATATTCGGTACATGTTTTGTATCGTTCAGGGGGATTTAGCCTTTACGTCTTTCCTAAAATTATTTATTAAATATATTTGGCTATTGATAGCTACATTTATATTTATTTATAGCGAACAGAAATCCCATTTTAGTAAGAATTTCAATTGAAGTTCAGTTATAAATTTTAAACTAATGTAACAAACAATTTTATTCTCAATTCATATTGAATCATTATACCATATATAATACCTTTTTATACAAGATAACAAGTTCCTTTTGAATTTATAAATATTGAAAGAATTGTAGGTAGACATGATGGTTCACAAAAATAGAAAATATTCAATAAAAAAACAAAATCAATGGGATTTAATAGAAGTATCAAAAATACTCCACCCTCTCGCCATGAATATTTACCTTTTTTTCTTTTCGCCTTCAGATGGTGTACTCGGAAAATTTACTGAAACTAACAAAAGATATTGAGTAAAAATGTCCAGGATATTTTCCTTCCATCAAGTTCTGAGTTCTACGATAGAATTTAAAATTTTAGAATTTAGGCCTTTCGGACAGTCACCAAAAATAATTATCTGAAACTTTATGAATCTGTATCTTTCATGAAATTCTGTGTCAAATGATATATAATTATAAGAGATCATTTTTTGACACCTCATATATCCTCCTGTCGCTTTTTCTATACGAAGTGTATACACTAGGGTGGCTCAAAAAGGCTTTTTTTCTAAAGGGCAACATTTGAAAAAATGTGACGGGAAAGTATGGCGGCCTGTAGAGAATTATCCAACGAAGAATTTTATGTATTAGATATATGGGTTAGACATCCCTAACACACCCCGCACGAGTACCTGATACCTACCCTTAAAACAAAAACTGTCAATTATTCATGAAGTGGACCTTTTGAGCACTGTATTCTCGTATTTTTTTACTTAAAATTATTGCGATTGGTGTAGTGGCATATTTATTACCATTAGGCCATTCATTTTTAATTATTTAAACAAAAGGAATTTGTTTAAATAATTTCGTTTCGATTTTTAAAATAAAAATTATTAATGTTGGTCTAGTGGATATTTATCAGTAATAATAAATAACTAATTAATAATCAACTTGATAATAATTAATTTATGAGTTATATGTGAGTCATAATTTTTATTAAAAGTTTAATATCTTTAAAAAATAATACATTAATTAAGCGAATGTTAATAAATATTCTACTAGACGCATGGTAATAATTTTTAGGGGAATAAACGAATTTTCGCAACAAAAAAATTATTTCAACGAATTCCATTTGTTTATATAATTAAAATTGATTAACCAATGATAATAAATATTCCACTGGACCGATATTAATAATTTTAAGTACAAAAATACGAGAATACAGAGTTCAAAAGGTCGATTTCATGAAAAATTGACATTTTTGGTTTTAAGGGTAGTTTTCAGGTACTCGTAGGGGAGTGTTACGAGTGTCCAATTCATATTTGCATGCAACAAATCATGCCATGCATTTTTGGACCACCCTAGTACACACTGTCGGTACTGGTAAAGAAAATTGTTAGTACAAGTAAAAAAAATTACAGGTAGTGAAAATTTTTATCACGGTTTTTTTAGAAAACATATTTGTAGGAAGGTAGCGGCTGAGCGTGTGTATCCATGTAATCCGTGGAATTCATGAAATTCAAGGACTTCATGCAATTCTAAAAATTCATGGAATTCAAGGAATTCAGGAAATTTAAGGAATGCATGTAATTCAATGAATTCATGTAATACAATAAATTCATGCAACTCACTCTGTCTGTTCACAAAAATAATGATGGTCAAACCTCAACCCCTTTTCAACGTCTTGTCGGGTCGAAAAGGCACCCCTGTGACTGTTCATAGCAATAATTTTGGTTAAAACCTGACCCCTCTCCAACATCTCGTGGGGCCGAAAGACATCGCGGGAGGGAAGGCACCCCTCTAAATGATCTCAGAAATATTGATGGTAAAACTCCTAACTCTTTTTCAAGTTCTCGTGGGGGCGGAAATACACCCCTCTGACTATTCACATAAATCTTAATGGTCAAACACCTACCCCTTTCCAACGTGGGGATGGGGAGTCACCCCTCTGGCAGTTCACATAAATAATGATAGTCAAACCCCGACCCCATTCCAACGTCTCGTGGGCCGGAAGGAATCCTCTAATAGTTCACATAAATAATGATAGTCAAACCCCGACCCCTTTTCAACGTATCGCGGAGGGTGGAAAGGCACTTCTGTGACTGTTCACAGAAATAATTTTCGTCGAACACAGACTCCTTTCCAGCGACTCCTGGTGGCGGCGACGCACCACTCTGGCTGTTTACAGAAATAATGATGGTCAAACTCCGACCCCTTTACAACGTCTCGTGGGTCCAGGAAAGCACCCCTCCGACTTTTCACAGAAGTAATAATAGACCGGGACAACGGCCGGGAAGGCAACCTCTGACAGTTCACATAAATTATGATAGTCAAACCTCGACCCCTTTCCAATGTCTCGCGGAGGGGGCAGAGGCACCATTATGAATGTTTACAGAAATAATTTTGGTCGAACCCCGACGCCTTACCCTTTTCAAAGTCTCCATAGAAGCGAAAAGGCACCCCTGTTACTGTTCACAGAATTAATTTTGGTCGAACAACGACCCCTTTCCAACATTCCAATGCCTCGTGGGGGCAGAAGTACACTCCTGTACCTGTTCACAGAAATAATTTTGGTCAAACCCCGACCCCCTGTCAAAGTCTCGTTGGGCCGGGAAGGCACACCTCTGACTGTTCACAAAAGTAATGACTGTTCACAGAAATAATGATGGTCAACCCCTGCCTATTTCTAACGTATTGAGGGGGTGCATAGGCACCCCTGTGTCTACGGTAAAACCCCGACCCTGTTATCTGTTCTCAAAAGGAATGATAGTCAAGCGCCTGTGAATGTTCACAGAAATCATTTTGGTGTAACAACAACCCCGTTCCGACATTTTGTAGGGGCTGAAAGACACTTCTGTGACTGTTCACGGAAATAATTTTGGACGAACCCCGACAAGTTTGCAACATTTGGGGTGGAAAGGCATCCCTGCTACTGTTCACAAAAATAATTTTGTCCAAACCACGACCTCTTTCCAACGTATGGTGGAGGCGGAAGGCACCCCTCTGACTTCACAAAAATAATTATGGTCAATCCCCTACCTTTTTTCAAGGTCTCTCGAGGGGTTTAAAGACACCCCTGTGCCTGTTCACAGTAATAATAATTTTGAAACCACAACCCCTTTCCAACGTTTCGTGTGGGGGGGGGGGTAGATAGGCACTCTGTGACTGTTTGTAGAAATGATTTGGTTCGAACCCCGACCCCTTTCCAACGTCTCGTGGTGGCGGGGAGGCACCCCTCTGACTGTTCACAGAAATAATGTTAGTCAAACGCTTACCCCTTTTGAACTTCTCTGTAGGAGCGGCACGGTACCCCTGTGACTGTTCACGGAAATAATTTTAGTCGAATCCTGAATCCTTTCTAGCAACTCGTAGGGGCGAGGAGCCACCACTATTACTGTTCACAGATATAATTAGGGTCAAACCTCTACCAATTTTCAACGTCTTGAGGGGGGCAGAAAGGCATCCCTCTGACTGTTCACAAAAGTCTGATGGACAAACCCTAATCCTTTCTAATGTCTTGTGGGGGGCAGAAAAGCCCCCCTGTGATTGTTCATAACAATAATTCGGGTCGAATCGCGTTGCCCCTGTGACTGTTCACATAAATAGTTATGGTCAAACCCCTATCGATTTCCAATGTCTTGAAAGGGCGGAAAGGCAACCCTGTGCCTGTTCACAGAAATAATTTTGGTTGAACCACTACTCCTTTCCAACGTCTCGCGTGGGTGTAAAGAAACCCCACTGACTATTTATATAAGTAATGATGGTCAAACCCTGAACTCTCGCCAACGTCTTATGGGAGCGGAAAGGCTCCCCTGTGACTGTTTGCAGAAATAATTTTCTTGGAACCCGGACTCCTTTCCAGGGGCTCTTGAGGTGGAAAGGGACACCTCTGAATGTTCACAGATATAGTAAACGTCAAACCCGTACCCCTTTCATTCGCCTTGTTGAGGGGCGGAAAGGCACCATTGTGACTGTTAACAGAAATATTTGGTTCGAACCACGACCCCTTTCCAACGCCTCGTTAGGCGGGGAGTCACCTATCTGACGGTTCACAGAAATTATGGTGGTCAAACCCCGTCTCGAGGGTAAGGGAAGGCAACACTCTAACTGTTCTCAGAAATAATGATACTCAAACACCTGTGAACGTTCACAGAAATGACTTTGGACGAACCCCGACCACTTTTCAACGTCTCATGAAGGGCGGAAAGGCAACCCTGTTACTGTTCACAGAAATAATTTTAGTCGAACACAGACCCCTTTCCAACGTCTTGTAGGGGCTGCAAGGTACGTCTGTGACTGTTCACAGAAATAATTTTGGTAGCACCCTGAACCCTTTCCAAAGTCTCGTAGAAGCTGCCAGGTACCATTCTGACTGATCACATAAATAATGATAGTCAAACCCCTACCTCTTTTTAACCTCTCGTTAGGAGCTTAAAGGTGCCCCTCTGACTGACCACAGAAAAAATTACAGAAATAATGATGGTCATAACACGACTTCTTTCCAACGTTTCGCGGGGGGCGCAATTTTAGCCATGTCACTGTTCACTAAAATAATTTTAGTCAAACCCAGACTCCTTTTCAATATCTCGCGGTGGACGGAAATGCATCCCTGTGACTATTCACATAAATAATTTTGGTCGAACCCGGACCCCTTTCCAAAGTCTCGTGGTGGCGGGGAGGCACCCCTCTGACTGTTCACAGAAATAATTACAGTCAAACGCCTACCCCTTTGCAACTTCTCTATAGGAGCGACACGGTACCCCTGTGACTGTTCACAATAATAATCATGCCCAAGCCCCTATCGATTTCCAACGTCTTGAGAGGGCGCAAAGGCAACCCTGTGTCAGTATTAAAAAATAAGTTTATTTGAATTGGACGCCTTTTGAACGTCTCTTGGGCGAGGGAAGGCAGCCGTCTAACTTTTTTCAGGAATAATGATAGTCAAGCCCCTGTGGCTGCTCACAGAAATAATTTTGGACGAACTCCGACAACTTTCCAACGTCTCGCTGGTTGCGGAAGGACACCCCTGTGAATTGTCACCAAAATAATTTTGGTCGAACCCCTACCCCTTTTCAACTTCTCGTTTGATCGTAAAGAAACCCCTCTGCCTGTTTACATAACTAATGGTGGTCAAAGTCTGAAGACTTCCCAACGTCTTGTAGGGGGGGGGGGGGCGGAAAGGCTCCCCTGTGACCGTTCGCAGAAATAATATTCTTTGAACCCAGACTCCTTTCCAGGGACTCGTGGGGTAGGAAGGCACCCCTCTGACTGTTCACAGATATAATAAAGGTCAAACCCCTACCCCTTTCGAGCGCTTTGTTTGGGAGGCGGAAATCACACCATTCACTGCTAACAGAAATAATTTTGTTCGAACCACGACCCCTGTCCAACGCCTCGTGAGGCGTGGAGGGACCCCTCTGACTGTTCACAGAAATTATGATGGTCAAACCCCGACCAATTTCCAACATCTCGTATGGGCGGGAAGGCAACCTTCTGACTGTTCACAATAGTAATAATGGAAAAACTCTTTCCATTGTCTCGCGGGGGGTGGAAAGGCCCACAAATGTAAGAAAAATACAAAGTCTGAGCGCGTAGCGCGAGCTGAATACACAATCGGGCGCGAATGTCAGCTCAGCGTGCCATGAGATTGTGCCCGCGCAGCTGGAAGATTTTTTAAATTTAGTTCTTTGACAGTCTGTACACGAAAAACATTTTTCTGCGCAGAATCCTGTTTCCATGATTCGGCTACTTACGTCAGCGGGAGTGCTTTGTATCTAATAAGGACTAAAGTACGGTATATAATTTTATTTTATTTAATTAAGCACTTGGAAATTCACAAACAAAATATTCGACATTTTTTAATTGAAACGATTCCAACCATATATTCTTTGACTACCAAAGTAAAAAATTACATAATGAATGTCCCGGTTTATGTGAAATTGATGGAATACTTTTGAGTATATTTCACTAAAAATATACTGCAGTAGCTTCGTTGTATTGGTGCAATATTTTGCTTAACTTTGGAAATTCCGGAAGCTAAAATTTGGCTAGATTTTAAAAGTTATTAACTAACATCATAAATTTGGTTCCTTTTTCAAACATTCGTATTTCTCAAAATTATACTTAAATAATTTTGCACTTCCAGTCCACCCAATGGGAAATTGACTACTGGCGCAGTACTGGCAGGACCTTGGGATGATAAATATGTTCGGTACTGGCTTTCAGTACTACACCAGTGCTGCCGGGCAGTGCTGGAAGCTAGTACTGACGCGGTACTAGGCATGAAGATTAGACAGAGTTAAGCTGACGCTCGTTTAAATTTATAAAATGAAGGGACCTATATAAAATGTGTGAACTATAATATCGCTTGAAGGATAGATTAGCTTTATTTTGCGTATGAATTACTATACACTTGTCACGAATCCAACAAAAATTAAGGTGGCTGATCGTTAAATAAAACTCAACTCAGGTACGATTAAACATTTTTAATCGTATTTCGGAAAGCAAGGAAAATTTTTCACATTCTTTGGCTTAAATTAAAAATAGTATTTTAGGCTCAATGTCATAGAATTTGCAGATTTTTGCAACAATTCTCCTAGGTCATCCGAGGCCTACCTCTTTTCTTCATCGATTTCTCGTGGTTCAAAGTCAGCAGTGATTTTTAATAGTACTCGCGCCAATCGTGATGAAAATTTCCGACGATAGTATATATACAGGGTGTCTAAAAAGTCCTGGGACGGTTGGATATTTCCTCAGGTAAAATATCTTTTTAAAAATTGAAGCTCATTCCTGAAGTAAATTTCAACGAGAAATTCCATTGTGATCTTCATTTTGACCTTGAAGTTGACCTTCATGGCTTTCTGAAGGTCAACTTTGTTTTTTAAATGGAAACCATCTTGATAAAAAGAGATATTTCGGGTTTCACTCGTGTAAAAAACTACGGATTGTTTGCCGACGTTTCGTGAACATTGCAATTCACATCTTCAGGGCTGACCTGAAACTGAGGTATCAGGTCATGATGTTCTTAGGTATACCTTCTACGATGCCTGTGATTGGCCAGAACGCCCCACCCCCTTTTCCACATCTGCAATCAATAGAGCAGAAAATTCTACGTTCAGGTACGTACCCAAGTCATAGGTCAATTTTAACATTTAAGGTCAGTTCGAGGTTATTTGAAATTAACAAAGTTTTCCAAGACGTCAGTGTAATTCCTGAAGTACATTTCAAAAGGGATTCAATGGTGACCTTCATTTTGACCTTCATAACATGTTGTAGATCAACTTTGTTTTCTTAAATGGAAATCTCCTTTTTTTATATCTCCAATCGATCGAGCGGAAAATTATACGTTCAGGTACGTACCCAAGTCATAGGTCAATTTTAACGTATGAGGTCAGTTATAGGTTATTTGAAATTAACAAAGTTTTCCAAGAGGTCAGTGTAATTCCTGAAGAAAATTTCAACATGAAATTCATTGGTGAGATCTGTATTGATCTTGGTTGCAGTGTTTTAAATATTGTAAAATCATAAGGAAATTTTTCATTAAAAGTTCCAGGTGTTCTGGTGAGAGTTTTGTTCCTCCCCGAAGAGTTATACAGTCATATACTATTTTTCGATACCTAAGTCAATACTTAAGACGATACCATAAGCCCTATACCGTTTTTCCATACGAATATTACGAATCGAAACTAAATTTACGTATTACGAGTACATACTTACTATCTTTCGCTAAACGATTATTATGGCGCAAGCTAAACTTTCGGAACGCGAGAGGCCCACGAATTTGTTGAAAACCCACACCTTACTCCACGTCGAGCTAGTGATGAGCGTGACGTTGCTCCTAAAATAGTGCGAAATATTTTAAAAAGCATTGAGTTCCATCCTTACAAAGTTCATCTGGTACAAGAGTTCAATGAAGACGATCCTGATCGTCGGATTAAATTTTGTGAAATTATGGTGGACAGTATTGATAGAGATCCTGTTTTCTTGTACAATACAGTATTTTCAGAGGAATCTATTTTTACTTTAAAAGGTGAAGTTAACAGGAAAAATTGTAGATATTGGCCCGACACAAATCCTGATTAGATGTTGGAGAGTCACACACAATATCCACAAAAGATTAATGTTTGGGCCGGTATCTTGAATGATACATTGACAGGCCCTTTCTTCATCTATGGTAATCTCAATGCCCGTACAGGCCATAATTTTCAAAATATTTGGTTCCAGCAGGACAGAGCAGCGGCTGATTACGGTATGGAGGTTCGAGCATATTTGGATATTCAGTTCCCTCAAAGGTGGATTGGAAGAAGGGTTGAAATCAAATGGCCTGCTAGATCTACTGATCTGACGCCTCTCAAATATTTTCTTTGGGGTTATTTAAAGAGCAAAGTATACTCAACGCAACCGCAAAGCTTGGACGAATTGCGTAATCGGATTCTGCAAGAGGCTGCTTTGATTGATAGGAAGATGATTCGTAATGCTGTAACGCATTTTTACAATCGCATAGCATTTTCTCAAGAAGCTCAAGGTTTTCAGTTCGAACATCTTCACTGAAGCGTGAGAGGCAAGGGGACTCACGCTAATCAAGCACCCTGAAACGTACGAGGCGTAAGAAACGTAAACGTACACTGCTTGGAAAAAACATTTTAAAAACCTTGAAGAACATCACCAAGATCAATAGAGAGATCACCAATGAATGTCTCGTTAAAATTTAGTTCAGGAATTGCACTGACCTCTTGGAAAACTTTGTTAGTTTCAAATAACCTCTAACTGACCTTGAGCGTTACTATTGACCCGTGACTTGAGTACATACCTGAACGTAGAATTTTTCGCTCTATCGATTGCAGATGTAGAAAAAGGAACTTTCCATTTAAAACAAAAGTTGACCTGCAGAAAGCTATGAAGGTCAACTTCAAGGTCAAAATGAAGGTCACCATTGAATTCCTCGTCGAAATTTACTTCAAGAATTACACTGACCTCTTGGAAAACTTCGTTAATTTTAAATAACCTCTAACTGACCTTAAACGTTAAAATTGACCTATGACTTGCATACGTACCTTAACGTAGAATTTTCCGCTCTATCGATTGCAGATGTAAAAAAGGGGTGTTTTTATTTACAAAAACAAAGTTGACCTACAAAAAGCTACGAAGGTCTACTTCAAGATCAAAATGAAGGTGACTATTGAGTGACCAGAGTGGTCAGAGAAAATCAACAGTTTCTCTCTGACCCATCTCGACTCTTCCAAGGCCCTCCAATTACTGTCGAACACCCAGCCAAACCAGAGGAGGTCCAAGTATTTTGGAGAGAAGTCTACGAAGTTCAGCATAGACTGGACGAAGACTCAGAAAATATAAAGAGCTTCAAGGAATTATGTGTTGCCCTCATAACACCTGATAAAGAATGCCCACCCATCACTACCGAGGAGGTGAAAAAAGTATTAAGAGGTATGAAGAACTATTCCGCACCGGGACCAGATTGTATCAAAACCTTCTAGTGGAAGAAGTTTTCTTCAACCCATCAGCATTTGGCCTGTATTTTCACCTCATATTTGAAGTCGGAAGAGCCGATTCCAGAGTGGATGGTGGAAGGGCGCACAATACTTCTGCCGAAAATAGGCAGCTTAACTGACCCGAAGAATTACAGGCCAATAACTTGTCTGAACACGCTTTATAAGATATTCACAGCTATCCTAAATGATAGGATTGTTCGGGCAATTGAACCTGTGTGGCAAGAAATGTATGAACAACGAGGCTCAAAGAAAGGCGTAGCCGGATGTCGGGGGAACCTGCTCATCGATAGATGTGTCTGCAAAGATGCAGCATTCTACCAACGTGACCTATCGATGGCCTGGATTGATTATCGGAAAGCTTTCTATTCGACATCCCATAGACTTATCATCTGTCTTTTGGAAATCTTAAAGGTTCATCCGCAAACCTATTTCACGGTCGTGAGACGTGGTTGTGGCTGAAATTTTACCGCGATTTCGCTGGAAGCGGTGCAATTTTCCAGATTAGCACCCGCTCGCGGCGAAATCCTGCGGTTGTCCTTATGACACATTTTTAATTTTATATATATATATATATATATATATATTTACTTTTCGGTGATGATGTTTGCCAGTATCGGTACAGTAATTAAACTGTAATTCCCCCAGTACTGCTCCAGTACACGTTTGCCAAGTGTGGTTTTTAAAATCTAACTTCAACCATTTTTGGACAGAGACAAAAAGAGAAAATTGCATTTGGTGAAGTTTTGAGATAAAATTTAAAAAATGAATTGGGCAAATTTTGAAAATAATTATCCTTCCTTTTAAAAACAATATGTTTCATATTACCGGATCGTGACGTTTGGCTGCTGGATCTTTTTGTTTTCTTATTTTTAGTAAATACAGACTAATTAAAAAAATATATTTTCCTAAAAAGAGTTGAATTTTTAACCAACAAAGATTTTGAGTAAATTAATACACAAAATTTCAGCTATAATGTTTAATTTTTAATCCAAAAAGACGAATTTCCTGCAAACCAGTTTATAGTTTTCATAGCAGAGATATGAATTTTCAACAGTAAAGTTTTCTTTCTAAAAACCAAAATATGAATTACCTACCAAAATAATTAAATTTTTAAATAAAAAAAAATAAATTGTCAAGCAAAAATGGAATAGTTATATTTCTTGTTCAAAAATTTATTTTAAACTAACTAAAATACAAATTTTCAACCAAACTTTTAAACAGAAAAAATGCATTTTTAATAAAACAATGTGTGTTCTACATTAAAAATGTATTTTTTAACAAAAAATGGTATTAAACAAAAAGTTCAATTTGTCGAACGAAGCCATTAAGTTTTCACTCAAGAAGATTTTTTAAAAGAAAATACATTAATTTTCATACAAATATTTAAAATTAAAGAATTTTCAACCAAAAAAATTCATTTTCAACCAAACGTAATTTTCATTAGAAACTGAAAAAACATATAGTCAATTATTAATTTTGAAAAAATTCGAGTAAGTATAAGATATAATTAGAAGTTTTGAAAAGATTTCAAAATAATTAAAAGCATGAAACAATTCTTAAACATTTAAA
>NC_046662.1:111877208-111879127 GCF_010883055.1 Belonocnema kinseyi | reverse complement strand
AGTCCCGGGACCGTTGGACATTTCGAAATGTTAATATATTTTTCAAAAAAGTGAAGGTCATTCCTCAAGTAAATTTCGACGAGGAATTCAACAGTATATATTTGCTTTTCGATGTATGATTTTTGTCAGTATCGGTACAGTAATTAAACTGCAATTCCCCCAGTACTGCTCCAGTACACGTTTGCCAAGTACACTGGCCCAGTGCTGCCCCAGATGTAAGTTACGGCTCAATACAGACATTTCTCATTGGGCAAGAGTACGAATAGTCTCATTCGTAGATAAATTTCGAAACTCATTGACAAACAGCATTATTTTTTTTATTTTTTACCAATTTTTTTACGAAAGTTACTTTAAAATATTATCTTAATAGATGCAAAGCAGAATATAAAGGTTTTTTATAAAGTCAAATTCACAATTGTCGTTTTCAGCGGTATTGCAGAAACTTTTAACAGGGTCCAACACAGAAAATTGCATTTAAAATAATCAAATGATGCCTCCTTTTAAAAATAAAATGTTTATATATTACCGCATCTAGATCCTTTGCTACTGCCACTTCTATTTTCTTTTAATTAACTTGAACCTCAACCAAAGCATGCAAATTTTCAAAACAAAACAAAAAATAATAATATTAATTTTAATCAAAGAGTTGCATTTTTTTTCAAGAAAGCGTTTTCAATCAACAAAAAAAAATTGAGACAAAATGTTAAATTGAAGAATCGATCCAAAAATTTATCAAATTTTACAACTATATAATTTTAACAAATTTTAAGCTAAAAATATTAATTTATACATCCAAATTAGTTATAAAATCTTTTTAAATATTCTCTTGATCTAATTTAATTTACTTATTCTTACTTTAATTTAATTATTATTCACAAATTTTTGAAAATCCAACAAAATTAAAAAAATTACCTAAAACTCTTCCAGACTGTATTTTGAAAATTGTGTAAATTTTGTAAAATATGTTTAAAATCAATTATGCAGAATTTTTAGCTTTCCTAGGAATTTGGATAACAATTTGTTTTCTTTCAAGCCTTACGAAATGTTCAGAAAGCTTCTAAATTTTGTGTTGAGTATCTTCAAAAATCTATATTTTGTTTCAAATATTTAACTATAAGGTTAAAAATCCCTTAATTTAAAATATTTTCGTCAAAATTAATTGTTTCTGTTAAAAATTAATCTTTTTGGTTCAGAATTAAACTATGTATTTGGGCAAAAAGTTATTAATTTCAATTATTGGGTATCTCAAAGTTATTAGAGCAATGTTAATGAAAAAGAGCAGTAAATATTAATTAATTTCAAACGGAAATATTATACTAAGGTCTAAAAATAGTTATTTACTATAATATTTCTTGTTAAAGTTGACTTCCAATTCAAATTTCTTCACAATAGTTCCAAATTGGTGGCGCTGTCATAGCTACCTAACAGGCGTATACGCTAGGACTATTGCAGTATTTTTAATTCAAGGTACAATTTTAAAATACCTAACTTTTGGGTCGTATGCAGTGTCGTTCCATGCACACTGGAAAGACAAGGGTACCTGCATTTTTTCACAAGTTTCAGATGTATATGCATAGCTAACTTGTGGGTCGAAATTGTTTGCTTCTGGGCTTTTTTTGGAAGTGTATGAAACAAACTTATGTGTGTCATCTTTAAAAAATAAGTTTTTTTCTTATTCTATTGCTAATCGTGAAAAAAATGTTGCGTTTCAACTCGATGTACCTTATGTTAACGATTCTGGATAAAATTTACAAAAAAGTTGTTTTCTCTTATAGAAAATATGTATTACAATTCATAGGGTTGAATTTATAAATTGAAATTATAAATTTAAAAAATTATATTATTTCAAGCAATTAGAAAACTTGAGTTACACATCAAAAACTGCTCTATAATCTTTTTAAATATACTTTTAAAAATGA
>NC_046662.1:111874275-111877108 GCF_010883055.1 Belonocnema kinseyi | reverse complement strand
ATGCATCCACTCACACCTGCCAGGCATCCATTTTTTCGTTCCTAATCATCAGACGAACATCTCAGGTGAAAATTGGCCTTATCCGTATCACGTTGCCATTTATGAAATATAAAATTTAATTAGAAATAAAAATGTTTTACTTGAAATCAAGTCGTTAATGATGAAATCGAAACAGTTATTCCAGCAGCCATCCTGTTTAATTAAAATGATAAATTAATTAAAATAATAGTTTAATTTAAACAGAAAAATCGAGAATGTATATTTTTGATTAATTTTTTTATGTTTTTTTGAAAGAATTTGTCTAAGTAAAGATATCTTTATAGTTTAAGATAAGATGTTCGATACTTTATATTAAAATACATAGTTCTTATCTAATTTTTTATATTTCCATAATTTTTTGTAACTAAAGCTATCGTTCAATTTTAAGATAAAATTTTTAATATTTTTTATTAAAATACATAGTTCTTATTTCATTGTCTACGATAATTTGTTTGAAATAAATATATCATTCCAGTTTAAGATAAAATGGTCGATTTTTTTTACTAAATTACATAGTTCTCATTTAATTGTTTTTATTTCTGATTCTATCAAAGAACTTTTAATAATAAATATACGGTTCGATTTTACGAAAATATGTTTGCTATTTTTATTAAAATATCTAGTTCTTATTTAATTTTTATCATTCATACAATTTTTTCAAATTAGGATTTCCTTAAAGTTTAAGAGGAACTGTTCGACATTTTTCATTGAAATACATAGTTCTTATTTCATTTTTTATATTTATACAATTATTTTAAACTACAATATTATTACAGTTTAAGGGAAATGTTCGATATTTTTTATTAAAATACAGTGTTCACATCATTTTTCTTATTTCAACAAAAGAATTTTTTAAATACAGATTTCGTTTCAGTTTAGGATAAAAGGTATACATGATAACTTCTTGATTTATTTGTTTCAATTAAACTACTATTTTGGTTGATAAATTCTTTTATAATTTTAGAATGTAATTTATTTTTACACTTTATGAAGATGAAAAAAACCGGTGGAACCGACACTGTCGTACGGTATCACTTATATTTTATATCTCTCAAACAGCTAATAAAAATGTAAACATTAACTGCCCATTATTATACATATAAACAGCAATATTATTATTACCTGAAAATTAAACAACAATCAATGAATTTAAGTATAATTATTTGACATTTATACTTGCTGCTCCCAGAAAAAAGTGACTCCATCCTCTGCAAACGTTTTTCGCTTCTTCAAAATATGTTGTTTAAAAAATATCTCTCGCATGTTATGTCCGGATTTTATAATAAAATGTTACCATAGGATGGATTTTTTCCAGGCCTTTAGACTTTGTTCACCTTTTGGCACGTAAAAGAAATTAAATTTTTCAGAGTATCTGTTATAACTCGACTGACAACCAGGGTCAATACACCGCGTTCCACACATTTTACTTATTTTATTTCCAAATTTAATATAAATAATATCTCTTAGTTCTAACACTTTGACTTGTAACACAGAAAACCGATTTTCGTTGCGAAAATCATCGATCAAATTAATTTTCCACTCTAATCTTTCCAATTCTTGCATTATAAACACACTCCCCTTAAAACGTCATCACACGTACGACACGCACACTAATGGTGGTTCTCCCACTACGTGTGCTATTTTGCTAATTATTTGCGCCCATGATTTACGCATGCGCGCACCTAATATCATGCAAGTAGAGGGGGCATCCGATAAGTCCACAGTTCCTGGAATTTTCCGCCCCTATACAGCCCCGAAGTTGGAAAGATATCGGACTTGTACTGTAATTTATAGATGCAATATTTTACTTGATTTGGGAAAATCCGAAAGTTAAAATTTGGTCACATTTGAGAACGTATTAACTAACATCATGGATTTGGTTTATTTCTTAAACAATTGCATTTCTCAAAATTATCCTTAAATAATTTTTCACTCTCAGTCCAAAAGTATGAATAGTGTCATTCCTAGCCTAATTGGTAAACTCATTAACAATCATACATTTTTTTACCGCTGGAACCAATTTCTTTATGAAAGTAAATTAAAAATACTATTTTAACACATAAAAGCAGAATATAAGGGATGTTCACAGAGTCAATCTCAAAAGTGTGGTTTTTTAAATCTAACTTCAACCAAAAGACGAAAAGAGAAAATTGCATTTGGTTAAGTTTTGAGATAAAATTTAAAAAATGAATTGGGCAAATTTTGAAAATAATTATCCTTCCTTTTAAAAACAATATGTTTCATATTACCGGATCCAGACGTTTGGCTACTGGAACTTTTTGTTTTCTTATTATTAACAAAAACAGACTAATTAAAAAATATATGTTTTCCTAAAAAGAGTTGAATTTTTAACCGACAAAGATTTTTGAGTAAATTAATTAATAAAATCTCAGTCTGAATGTTTAATTCTTAATCCAAAAAGACGAATTTCCTGAAAACCAGTTTATAGTGTTCATACCAAAGATATGAATTTTCAACAAAAAAGTTTAATTTTTGAAAACAAAAATATGAAATACTACCAAAATAATTAAATTTTCAAAAAAAAAAAAAAAAAAAAAATCAAGCAAAAATGGAATAGTTATATTTCTATTTCAAAAATTTGCTTCAAACTAAATAAAATATAAATCATCAACCAAACTTTTAACCAGAAGAAATGAAAAATCATATGAAAACTGAAAAAATATATAGTCACTTATTAATTTTGAAAAAATTCGAGTAAGTATAAGATATAATTAGAAGTTTTGAAAAGATTTCAAAATAATTAAAAGCATGAAACAATTCTTAAACATTTAAA
>NC_046662.1:111872836-111874175 GCF_010883055.1 Belonocnema kinseyi | reverse complement strand
AGTTGGCCCACTCCCAGAGATGCATATTTTCATTGTTATATCATTTTCTGATAAAATTGATATATTTTGAGAAAACTTCGATTAAAGGAATACCATAACAATAAAAAGCCGTTTTTCTTGACAAGTCTTTTTTTCGAAAATTATGAAAAGACAAAAGGTGCTCTATCACAGGTATACTTCAAGATTAACACGAAGTATTTCATCAAAATGTTAATATTTACCAAGTTATTCGCATTTTTCCTTCTTTTTCCCACTTTTTCTATCACCTGGTGTATCTTTAGCAATTTAAAAGAAGTTGTGCTCAAAATTAATACACGAATAGAGTAAGTCTTGTGCAAAGAATTGGCGTCAGCCACTTTCAGATAAAAAAAAAACTTATTCTGCTATGAATAATCATAATCAGAGTCACGTTCTCAGCTTCTGATTATCGTAGAAAGTTGTAATGAAGGTTAATATGATTATAAAAATTGAACAAAAAAAATCGCTTCACTTTAAAACATCCATTGTTTATTATTGTAAAATTTTATATCTTGTCGTCAAAATACGTTCGATCTTTATTACCGTGACAAATGTCAAGTTTCACGGACCCAGCGTTGGTTCGTCTCATATTTTCCGATGTTCATTGGTGTAGGTATTACAAAATCTTCGTGGTGCATTTTTCCGAGTGTAGAACTGCATTAAAAATGCACCACGAAGAATTTGTAATGCCTGCACCAATGATAATCGAAAAATATGAGGAGACCCCACGCTGGGTCCGGGAAACTTGACATTCGTCACGGTAATAAAGATCGAACATATCTAGACGGCAAAATAAAAAGTTTAACAATAATAAATAATGATATTTTAAAATTAGGTGATTTTGTTGTTTAATTTTTATATTAATATTCACCTTTATTACAACTTTCTACAATAACCAGAATCTGGGAACGTGACTCTGATTATGATCATTTATAGCAGAATAAGTTATTGTTTCACCTGAAAGTGGCTGACGCCAATTTTTTGTACAAGACTTACTCTATTCATGTATTAATTTTGAGCACAACTTCTTTTAAATTGCTAAAGATACACCAGGTGATAGAAAAAATGGGAAAAAGAAGGAAAAATGCGAATAACTTGATAAATTTTAACATTTTGATCAAGTACTTCATGTTAATCTTGGAGTATACCTGTGAAGAGTACCTTTTCTCTTTTAATAATTTTCGAAAAAACGACTTGTTGTCAAGAAAAACGGCTTTTAATTGTTATGGTATTCCTTTAATCGAAGTTTTCTCAAAATATATCAATTTTATCAGAAAATGATATAACAATGAAAATATGCATCTCTGGGAGTGGGCCAACT
>NC_046662.1:111868791-111872736 GCF_010883055.1 Belonocnema kinseyi | reverse complement strand
ATGCATCCACTCACACCTGCCAGGCATCCATTTTTTCGTTCCTAATCATCAGACGAACATCTCAGGTGAAAATTGGCCTTATCCGTATCACGTTGCCATTTACGTTATGAGCCCACGGTCTATGAGGGGAAGCCGTGTATTACCCACGTGGAAAGATTCCCCGGAAAGTGTTCCACGGAAATTCTAGAGAAATTCCGTTTGGAAATTCTAGGGAATTTCCATAGAAATTCTACTAACTTTCCGTCTGCAATTCACAGCTTGTAATGGAGTCTGAAAGTTCCTATACAATTTTTTAACAGTAACGCTACCCCAGGTCGACTCCGCTAGGTCACGACCGTCGTCCCAACAAATTTATTTTGCACCAGATGTAAAACATATTTCTTCCTCGTGAAAGTTGAGTTCTAAATTTACCCTAAAGACAACCAACTAAATTTTTTCATGACTCGTCATCAGGCAATAACCTCCAACTTCACCAGCTATAAAAAATACGTCTCCCTCGAGAAAGTGGAGTACTAGATATACCTTGGTTCAAACAAACAATTTTTGTCGTGACTCGTCATTAGACAATAACCTCCAGGTGCACCAGTTGTAAAAAATACATCTCCCTCGAGGAAGTTGAATTCTATGTGAACCTTGGAGGACAGTAACCAAATTTTTTCATGATATACCACTATACAATAACCTCCAAGTGCACCAGGTGTAAAAAATACATCTCCCTCGAGGAATTTGAATTCCAATTGAACCTTGGAGGCAACCTACCAAATTTTGTCATGACTCGTCATTATACAATTGCCTCCAAGTGCACCAGGTGTAAAAAATACATCTCCCTCGAGAATGCTTAGTTCTAAAATAACCTTGGAAGAAATATTTTTTGCACCTGGTGCAAACTAAATTTGTTGGGACGACGATCGGGACCTACTGGAGTCAACCTGGAGTAGCGTTACTGATATCGAAATTTTATAGAAACTTCCAGAGTCCGTCACAGGCTGTGAATTTCAGACGGAAAGTTAGTAGAATTTCTACGGAAATTCTTTACAATTTCTATGGAGTACTTTCCGGGGAATCTTTCCACGTGGGTAGGTAAACCGTTAGCAGGTACCCTGGGTGAAATTGTCGCCTGTCCGAAAAAATTGGGGGAGAAAGGCAAGCAAATTCGAGAAACAATATTTCCAATGCAATCTGAGATCAGTTTAGTAAGTTTAGTCTACAACTCTATGCTTATAAATGAGGACCTTCCTAATTTATGATCCGCAAACGAATTTTTACCTTTCAGGTAGAAGTTTTAGACCAGGATAAAGCCTTCCTCATAATTTAATCTTTGGTGTGCTAAAATCTTGTTTTATGGCGTTGCTCTTTGAGTTTACTCAATTTTCATTGTGGAAATGAAGAGTGCATCCTAAAGGAGCGCGAGATACCTGGAATCTTTCTTCTTCCAGTGGGATCCTTACCCCTCACATCTGTCTCGGCGCGCTTAGTCGCCGGAATTGCCGGAGCGCATGACCCTAATGACCCTAAATCACCTCCGATTACCGTTCCAACGTATTCACTTAAACTTTAAAAATAACTGATGCAAACTATTTGGATGTCTTTTTTTTGGAATCTATGGGCTTTCACGAGTCCAGGGGTATGTCATTTCTCATAGACAGACAAAAATTAACTATCAATATTCCCTCATTCAATCGTGAAAATATGTAGATTCCGAGAATTTCTATTTTTAGTCAGAAATTTGGATTTAACATCATGAATAACGTAGTCATAAATAAATACCTTCAGATCTAAAGAAATCTTTAAAAAGATCAAGTTTTCTAGAATTTTCAATTGCTTAATACTGTCTGCATATCGACAATAACCTTATTGAAATTTCTGTCTGCAAATAGAAATACTCGACATCTACATATTTTCACTATTGAATGAGGGATTGTTGATATTTAATTTTTGTCTGGTTATGAAAAATGACATACCCCTGGACTCGTCAAAGCTCATAGATTCCCAAAAAATGACTTCCAAACAGTTTGCATCAGTTATTTTTAAATTTTAAGTGAATAAGTTGGAACGGTAATCGGAGGTAATTTAGGGTCATTAGCGACAATAGACCCTGCGCTCCGGAAATCCCGGCGACTAAACGCGTCAAGATAGGTGCGAGGGTAAGGGTCCCACTGGAAGGAGAAGGATCTCAGGTAGCTCGCGCTCGTTTGGTCATCGCCCGGAAATGAATTCTGCTTTAAAAGTCGCATATAAATCATTTCACCACTTTTGTTAAGAAAAAAAGTTATCTACACACACTAAGATTACGATCGATATATTTTCTATAAGAACGTTGTTCAAAAAGAACTGAAAAAGCTGACGTGTGGTAAAAAACGGAAAACTGATTCGAATTCAGCACAAAAAAATACTTGGGAAATGACACATATTTAATTTTTTAAATGTATTGGAATCTGAAAAAGTGAAATTTTACATAAAACCAATACCTTCTCATTAGGATAAGAATGTAAAAAAACATAAATTTGAATGAGGAGACTACAAAATTCGTATTAGTTCTGATTCACTTAATATGAAATTTATCTGCCATTTTATTTTCTGAATTGCAGGTTGGACAGGCCTATACACAGAATACACGGGAAACCACTGACAAAAAACGAGTCGTAGCTATATCACTCGTGAAAAAAACTACGAATTGTTTGCCAACGTTTCGTGAACATTTCAGTCCACATCTCGTCGTAGCTATATTTCCTGGGTGGCATGGAAACAAGCTGTTTATAATAATTTTAACAAAATTTTTATTAGGAGTAATTAACCTCAAACAAAATTAATCCACTATCACAGAAAAAACAAAGGGTAAAAAGTGATTCAGGTACAATAATAGGTGCAATCTCGGAATGCAAACAAATGAAGGTCGATAGGGATACATATATAAAATGATTGATTTTTCATTAATTCCTTGCCATTCTCCATTTTCCTGCAAACCGAAAGAACCCCCAGAATTTTCACTTAAATTACTTTTTACCTTTTGTTTTTCTGCGGTTGTCTTTTTTTTTTTTTTTGATTGGCAGGGTGAAAATACCTGTATGCACTCCACGTGCATACAGTTTAATGCAGCTTCTTCTTTCTTAAAACATCCTCCCGCCTCGCTTGCACAGCCTAACGGCGCGCGGCTCGCGAGTTTGAGCGCGTTTAAGGCCATGTGACGAGTGGGTCACGTGATCAGATTCCTACCTTATCTTCACTTTTTTTAGTTCCCCACTTATTTACACAGGAAACGCCACATCGAGTTGAAAATTTGGGATAATAAATAAGAAGCACTGAGAAAGGTGGGCCTGGTCCTAAATTTTAATAATTATAAACAAGCAAAAAAAAACCTATTTACAACAAAAAACTTTTTTCATAATTATAACAATTTAGGATCAGACCCACCATTCTTAGTAGGTAGGAATCTGGTCACGTGACCCACTCATCACATTGCCTTAAGGCGCGTGTCTAACGGATATCGGAGTTCGCACCCACACTAGTTCTACATGGACGCGTTAACGTTTTTCTCTGTCTCTTTCTAACTGCGCGTTTTACTGTGAAAGAAAGAGACAGAGTATTACGTTTGACGTCGAACGCAGCCGAAAATGCATCTATGTAGAACTAATCTCAGTAATGGGTTACCCCGCGCTTCGCGCTTGGATATTTATTCTTTGCACTCGGAATGCTTGAATTAAAATTTAGCGAAAAAATCTATTTTAGATCCTATTTTTTTATGCATCCTCATAGTCTGAATTTTCTACCTAATTAAGTGTAGTTGAAGATTATATTCCTCAAAGCTCTGTAGGCTTTGAGGTATAGATGATCATCGTGACGCTACACAGTGGGGTGAAATCGGAAAACGAGGTTCAAAATGACATTTAGAACGCAATTATGCACCGATTTTAGATTTTTTTTTTTTTGAAAAATTCAGAACTAAAT
>NC_046662.1:111859352-111868691 GCF_010883055.1 Belonocnema kinseyi | reverse complement strand
AGATAAAAAATGAAATTAGAAAAATCGACATTTTTTTCGATGTTTGCATTAAAATAAAAATTAAATAAACAAATAAATAAAAAATCTACTCTCACCATTTTCCGATAAATTTAGTTCTGAATTTTTCAAAAAAAAATTCTAAAATCGGTGCATAATTGCGTTCTAAATGTCATTTTGAACCTCGTTTTCCGATTTCACCCCACTGTGCGCTAGCGCATCGTGCACGATTTTCGACTGACATTTTTAAATGTATATTTATTTTCTGAGAAAACATCACAATATTAAAAGGTACAATCTTTTTTTTGGACTTACTCCACTATCTCGAGTTTTGAAGCTAAAAAAAGGAATTTTTTCATAGCGTTTTTGATGAGTACAACAAACACTCCCACAAGTCTTCTTTCAGATTTTTAACGTATTTCGCGTCTTTTGACATAATATTGGAATTTTCGATGTTTGCATATGCATATCCATTTCAACAAATAAATTAAAAAAGACAACTTCTATTAAAAAATGGTGAAAAGAAATTTTGTAGGAATGTTTAAAAACTGAATGTTCTTCCAAAATTTTTCCCTGTATTTCGCCTCGTTTGGCTAAAAATTCAAATTTTTGATAGATTACATATTATTTTGATGAATAAAACCAAAATTTATGAGGGCCTTTCAAAAGTTGCAATTCATCCATACGACTTTTTCCTGTATCTCATGTGGTTTTGCTGAATATTTGAATTTTCTTTTTTTATATAGTAATTTCGATAAATAAAATCGAAATCACAAATCCTAACAAAAACTGCTTACCATAAATTTTGTAGGATTTTTAGCAGAGTATTTTCGAGAAATAAAACAGAGTTATGATATTTACAGACATACAGACAGACGCCATAGCCAAAACTTCATTGTCAGCTTCAGGGTGTCTCAAAACGTGGAAATCGTTAAAACACTGAGGTGTGAAATTTCGGCCTATTATGATACTTTCTCAACCATAAATGATGAAAATGTTAAAATTATTCCATATCTTATTGAGTGAAGACTCATTTTATGAATTAGAAATTTAATTTTAATTACACATTCTAATTTAATTACAAAAATTTTTATTTAAAAATCATTTCAATTATGACGTTTTCTATTTAAAATTACGAATTCTAATTTAAAATAAAATGTCCTCATTTCGAAGGTTTTAATTACGAAGAATTTACCATTCCGAAGGGTTTTACTTTAAAATTATATAATCTTAATCGCTTAAATTCGATTTGTTTTAACTGGACAAGCGTTCCTCATTTAAGAGATCAATTTCATAAATTCGTAAATTATTTGACTTTTATCCTCCCGAAATAATAGCCATCTTTTTATTTATAATACTGCAACCTTAAATTTGATACATTTGTAAAGAAAAAAAAGTTTCAAATACATGTGAAAATTTAGTACAAGTTTATGGATGTATTTTATAAATAGAATCGATTAGTCCAGTTTACTTCAGATCTAGGATCAGTATTGATTCAATTGGATCAAATTATTTCATAAAAAATTCCTGTGCCAAAATTAAAATGTAACGCAGCTTTTTTTCCATTTTAAATAAACATTTATACTATTCACACTTAATAGACCGGATTTTTTTAATACCAATTCAAAAAATAAATATTTATTTAATTGCAAAATTAGCATTAAAATCAACTTATGTGGCAAACCTTTAATATTATCACTAATTTCAAAAATAAAATAAGGATTAGAATTGCAAAAGTATTATCGTTTTATAGTAATTTGTTATTTTGTGAATCATGTCAGAATCTCGGCTTCTACTTTATCGGTGTTTTGAGAAATCTTTGCTAAAACAGCGATTTGCTTCGAGGAGCAACGGATCGTAGATTTAAAATCATTACTCTCAGGGCAACGATTTTACCTATAGAGAAAGAAAGAGCAAGGTGGTACGAAGAGGGCAGTAACCACGCACCCGACGGAAGTAGTAGCTATATATATTTTTCCCCACTTCGTTGCCACTTGCCGCATCTAGGTTTTGACTGCATGTAGTATTTATAACTGAATCTTCTAATTTGTGTTTTAAGACTACCTTTTGGTTAAATTTGTTAGAAAAAAGAACTATTAAAATATTTTACAGAAGTGCATTATTTTCTTATTGAGAGAAAATGCTGGGCATTTTACCCTAGCATTTTTATCGCCAAATTAAAACTGTATGTAGTATTTAACTCGACCTTATTCTAATTTTGTGCTTTGAAACTGACTTTTTGAGAAATTTAATAGAAAAAAGGTCCCCGCTGCGCGGGCACGTTCTCCTCGCGCACGGCTCGCTTCGCTCATAAGTTTGAGCACGCCTATTTTTCTAACATTTGTGCATTTGCATATTCGCGCTCGGTCTTTGCATTCCTCCCACATTCGTGCACCGACATTTCAGAATTAAAGATCAACAAATAGACAAGTGTAATATTGCTATTGTGAAGTCTCTTTTGTTAAAGCGCTTCCGGCTTTTTAGCGAACACATTCTCGTCACGTATCTCGTGCTTCGCACTCGATTTTGCCCAAATCGTTAAATTTTCTGCATTATGCTCAACACTTTTATATCAAATACAATACATTGTTATGTACCTCTGTCTGAGATTGAGTATTTACATTTTTAAAAATAAAGCACAAATTCTATTTATCATGATTACTTTAAAATTTGTTTTTTATTTTGCGTTAAATTTTATTCTTATCTGTGCTGACACATGTATCATGTTTATAAATTTATATCATTACAAATCATAACATGCATGGAATTTGAAACATTCTTATTTTATAATTTTTTTTGAATTTCAATGTTGTATTTTACGATTTAAAAAACTACGCTTCCTATCAAAAACAATATTTGTAAAAACTTTGTAAATCTTTTTTGGTTGAATAAATTTTGTCTCGCTTATTCTAGTAGCTTGAATCGTTGTACTCAAATAAAAATTCTTTATTTTCAATGTTGTTTTTCAAAAATAAAACAAAAACCACTCTTCCTACAAAAAAGTAATTCCTGAAAAATTCACTATTCTTTTTTAGGTGCAAAATCGTTGGGCTTTGAAAATGCTACCACTTTAGGAATTTTTATTTAATCAAAAAAAGTAATGGGGACAAATTGTTCGTATTTTGGTCTTCTATAAATAGCTGTCGAAAAATTTTTCAGATATTAAAAAAAAGTGGCCTTAAAAATTAACAAAGTGTTCTAACTTTTGAAAATTTCTTCAAAAAAAGGTGGCTAACGAACTTGTCCTTTCTTTTTATATCCTATTCAAGTCTGTCAAAGGGGAATCTAATCAAATAATTCCTTCAAATGTTACCGTGTTTACAGACTACAAAGACAACAACGATGACAGACAGACACCGGCGTAAAAACTATTTCTTCTGATTCAGGGGCTCTCAAAACTTTGACATTTGATGGAATCCGCTAAAGTAATTTTTCACGTAAAACCAATAACTTCTCATTAGGATGAGAATATAAAAAGAACTCTTATGAGATGTAGAATAAAGTCAACTAATATTTAAAAACTGAGTCGCAGAAAAAAAAGTCGAGTAATTTTTATGTAAAAGTACTTTATCAACTAAGCGATCTTCTCTGAGAAATACTATAAAGGTTAACAATATTTGAAAGAGTTTCTCTAGAGTTTACCTGACAGTCGATTAATTTAAAAGATATATGATTTAAAACATAATTTTGTACATTATAGTATAAAGTTGATCAGATTTTATATTATTTTTAACGGAATTTTACATTTCTTGCTAAAGATAACACCGGCACACAAAAAAAGGGGTTTGTCCGACAGACTACACTAGCATATCTATATGTTTTTGGGGTCGCTGAATCCGAATCCAGAGTTAAAATAACCCAGTTGGCGCATATTTGATCAAAAAATGCAAAAATAGAGGTAAAATCGACGAAAACAGCGGTTTTTCGTGCATATTTTTGCAAAAAATATCTTTATCCTCGGTGGGCTTATCTAGCATATCCTTATGTTTTGGAGTCACTGATTCTGAATCCAGGGTTCAATTAACCCAGTTGGCTCATAATAAATCGAGAAACGCAAAATTAGACATAAGATCGACGAAAACCCTTAAACCTTTACCTTCCTCGACTGGGATTGTCGTTCACTGTAGATTCCCTTCGCGTCTCACGTTTTGGGGTTTTTAATTTGCGTTAGTCTCCTTGCATGGCAATAGCAGGATTCTTTGAAAATAAGTTTTATTTACTTTTAGCGTTACCCAGGAACAGCGACGTGATCATTTTCTTCAGAAATAAAAAACTCTCTAAACTCGTCCTCCGTATTTTTGTAGAAACTTGATTTAACTCCTTTAGTTAATAAGTTCTTCTTTTTCAAAACAGACGTAAGATACTCTGAAGCATCTTTAGGGAGACCGAGATCTCGCGATAAATCATTCGATTCTTCAGAAGTAAATAGCTTAGGAGCTTTATTCTTTTCATTTTCTGGAATCGCTGCTTTCATCATCATCTTCGTCATTACCATAATCTGAAATGTCACTTTCATCATGATCAACATCGAAATCTTCACCAGTACTTTTATTTTCTTCTGCTTTAGTCGTCTGTCTGTCAAGTGACGAGTTTTTTGAGTTTTTTGTAACATCGTTAATTTCAACAGATTTAGTGAGCTAGGTACATCAGGATATTCGATAGCACTTTTCTTTCGCTATTGATTCCTGTCAGGTTTGTCACACAAAACCCAATTTTCACTTTGGTTTTGAACTTCCATACCAAAATAGCTTTCTTAAATTGTTTTTATGTCATCACTAATTACTCTTCGATTTTCTAAAACCTCAAATTTACCACATATGTAGCACAATGCATCTGGATCACCCACACAATTATGCGGTATAGTGGAAGTGAATAAATTGGAATTGAAACAGCACTTAGAAGACATGATCTGTTTTGATTTGGGAGTTTATAGTAATATTATAAGTACCGTATAGTAAACTAGTGATTTAAAACACACAAAAAGAGAAACTGATCATGGTTTTTAAAACTGTGCTGAAGTCACATTAAGAAGCACGCTTAAAGAGATTGTCACCACTGTACTCTTTACTAATGTGAAATTCGAGCGCGATCTTTCATTTATTTGTTTCACAGTCATTTGTTTTGACGTGAAGCTCGAGCGGGATCTGTCATTTGTTTTGTTCACAGTCATTTGTTTTGTCCAATTATACCTCTATTTTTGCGTTTTTCGAAAAAATATGAGCCAACTCGGTCATTTGGACCCCGGTTTCGGTTTCAGCTACCCAAAAAACATATAGATATGCTGGTTAAGTCCGCTGGTCATGAAAAAATATATATTTTTTTTGCTAAAATATACACGAAAAATCGCTGTTTATGTCGACTTTGCATCTATTTTCGCGTTTTTTGATCAAATATGAGCCAATTGGGTATTTGAACCTTGGATTCAAAATCAGTGACCCCAAAAATATAAGGATATGTTGGAAAGTCCACCAGGGATAAAGATATCTTTTTTTTTTTTTTTGCAAAAATATGCAAAACATAAGGATATGCTGATTTAGACCATGGCCATGAAAAATGTGTTTGTTGCAAAAGCATCCAAGGAAAATCGCTGTATTCGGCGATTTTACGTCTATTTTCGCCGATTTTACGTCTATTTTTGCGATTTTCGAAAAAATATGAGCCAAATGGGTTATTTGGACCTTAAATTCGCATTCAGCGATCCAAAAGACACATAAATATGTAGGTTAAGTCCACCGGGCAAGAAAACATTTTTTTTTTGCAAAAATATACCTGAAAAATCGCTGTTTTTGTCGATTTTACGTCTATTTTTTCGCTTTTCAGAAAAGTAGAAGCTAACTTGGTTATTTGGACACCGGATTCGAATTCAGCGACCCCCAAAAACATAGATATGATAGTGTAGTCTGTCGGACAGACCACTTTTTTTGTGTGCCGGTGTAATTTGAGAGACGAGAAATCAAAGAACTGAGACACCTCAGCTAATAGAACTTCGTCGACAGTCACAGAAAACGAGAGATAATCTGCACCAGTGTTCATGTAGATCGTGGAAGTTGCGAGGATGGTCTAGAATTTTTTCTTATTCATACAAATCTCATTGTAAATGGCGAATTAAAAATTATTTGCCAAAAATGGTTAGACTGCTTCTTTGTCGAGGATTTGCACGCATGCAAAGCGTTTGTCCAAAATTGATATGGGTATTTTATTGTAGACTATAAAGACCTTTCTTCTAATGTAATCATCACCAGCAGAAATAAACTATGTGATGGATATTGGTACATACCAGAATATTGGATGTGATTTTAAATAGGGTGGAAAAAAAGGAATAATATTCTTAATAAATTGAAATTTCCTGTCAACTGAACTATTCTTCTTTTCATAACCTTGAAAACATTTTTTTATTCTGGTTGCGATGCTTAATAAAGTTTAACATTCAAGGCTGAAGATTCCAAAATTAAAATTTAATTTTATAGACAGTAAATGTTCAAATTTTTAATCCGAAATTTGTGTCTGTTTAATTCTGCAAGTTTCTGAAACTAAATTTCATTGTGGAGATGGTACAATCTAAGGGTTTTCATTTTAAATGTCTCCTTTTTTTAATTTTAGAACTTCTAATCTTTTAGATTTACAAACTGAATTAGAATTTAATTTCGTAGGCAGCAGATTTTAAATTTACATATTTCTAATTTTAGTAACTTCGAAAGGAATGAAAAGTTTAGAATGTGCCGTCTCTTCAATGGAATTAAATTTTTTTAAATTTATTACTTAGAAAACGTACAAATTTAAGAAGCCTAAAAGTTTTTAAGTTGAAAAAATAAGAAATTTAAATAGAATCAATTAACACTATCTGTATTCAAAAATTAACTTCATATAATTTATTAAGTTGTTTATTAAGTTGCCTATTTTTTTACTTTCAAAAGCTCAAATTTTACGAGCACTCAATTTTCAAGTTCATTTCATAAAACAAACAATAAAATTATTCTTTAAAAAATTTAAATACTTTTCAAGGGATTCTTGTCAGAAATCCAGGTTGTTCGGAAACTAATTTCGTTTTTCATGTGGACTTGTCTTTAGCTGTGTTTCCCTATATTTAAGGCTACTTCGAACCACGAGATCATTTCATATGGCTAAAGGGCGTGGAACAAAATGGCATAGCAGATATTATTTTGATAATCATATTGTTTAACAGATGAACAATTTTTAACAAAAATATTTTAGGAAGTAAAATTAAACTTTTTATTCGGCTTATTTTCAAATTGCTTAATGTAAAAAATTTAATAATAATACTATTATAAAGATTCTCGGCACCAGTTCTACCTCCCCCCTCTCCCAACCCTCCCTCATTAACTGAAGTTTTTGGTGGGAATGACGTTAGAACTACAATCTCCATCATATGACGATTTGATACTAACTTTGACATGATTTCGACTCAGAAAATAAACGTATTGCATAAAGGTGTTAGTTGGGCGTATAATCTAAACAATGAATAATACAAACTACAAAATAGCCTCGGAAAGGAATGGAACTTTTAATGACAATAGGCATGCACACGGAAAATCTAAAGGTCATGTTTCGGGCGACGAATGGAGACTGGGTGTTTGGAATTCTAGGGGAGTAAATGATCTAAAGATAAAGGAATTGCGTGAAACTATGGACGTGAAGAAACTAGACATTTCATATGTGTCTGAAACAAAGAAGAAGGGATGCGAAACCAAGGACATAAAAAACAGCGTGTTAAAAGGCGGATTTGAAATATGGTCAGGAGTAGACTGTGAATCACATGGTAAACAAGGAGTAGGTCTGATTTTGAATGAAAGAGCAAAGCAGCATCTCGGAGACCATGGTTTCGTGTCTCCCAGACTGCTGTGGGCTAGAATGACAGTAGGAATCAGAAGACTATTTATCACAGCATGCTACGCGCCGGTTGATAGTGGTCTTAGAGAAGTAAAAGACGCCTTCTGGGACACTTTAAATGACACAATAAACACTTGCCAACATGGGGAGAGAGTAATTCTACTAGGAGACATGAACGGTTGGGTGGGCATCCAAAATCAGATTACTGAAAGAGTATTAGGTAATTTTAGGGATCCAAGAACAAACTATAACGGAGATAAATTAGTTGGTCTATGTTTAGAAAGGGGTCTGTTTATTACAAATACTTGGTTTAGGCATAAAATGGTCCACATGTACACCTGGTCTAAAGGACATAACCGCAGTATAATTGACTTTATTGTTGCGGATGAAAGACTAAGAGAGTTAGTCAAACATACAAGAGTCATGAGGGGTCCTGAATGCAATACTGATCATTACCTTCTGATCTCAAAAATTAATTTAGGTCGGGGATGGAGAAAAAAGAGAACCAAGAAAGCAAAACAAACGCGAATCAAAATTGAGCACCTACAGAAACCGGATGTGCAAATAGATTTCCAAAATAAGATAATTGAAAGCATAGATAGGGCAACATGGGAGGACCTTATAAAAAACAAAGATATAGAGGGCGCCTGGACAATTTTACGGGAATATCCGTGTTAGATGTACGATCGAAGTGTGTGGTACCGTAGTTGTAGGAAGAATGTCTGGTGATGCGTGGTGGAATGATGAAATCCAGGCTGCCAAAAAATCAAAAAGAGAAGCGTACAAGATAACTTTGAACATTGCAGGTCTTAGCAATCAAGAAAGAAGTAGACGTAGAAATGATTATAGACGCAAAAACAGGATACTTGAACGATTAGTTAAAGAAAGTAAAGATACAATTAGAGCAAAAGAAGAGATAAAAATACAAAATGACTTTGAAGAAAGCAGGAAACTACTTTATAAAAAAATGAAAGGAAACAAAAGTACAGAAATTGTCAAGATGAGAAATAGTAGGGGGGAAAAGGTATATAATGCAGACGGAATACCAGAGGCTTTCAGAGACTATTTCAGAACACAATTCGGAGATGAAGCTATAGGACACCACAACTGCGATGTTGAACACGATGCGATGGAAAACTCAACTGAGAAAGTCTGTGTCACTAAGGTTAGGCATATAATTAAGAACTTGAAAAACGGTAAGGCTGCCGGGGTAGACGGTATTAACGCTGAAATGCTTAAACACGGTGGCGAGTACATACCACATAAAGTGTGCGAATTGATAAATTTATGTTTCGAGATGGGGGACGTCCCAGACGATAGGAAAAAAGTGATTATCGTAGCAATATACAAGAGAAAGGTAGATAAAAGCGAGTGCAATAATTACAGAGGGCCTAGCTTATTAAACACCGTAAGTAAAATATATTCAAAAATACTTATTCGTAGGGTAATGAAAATAACAGAAGCAAAGATTTGGGAAGTCCAAAGTGGGTTTAT
>NC_046662.1:111853231-111859252 GCF_010883055.1 Belonocnema kinseyi | reverse complement strand
GAGTTAGACAAGGATGCGTTATGTCTTCATGGTTATTTATATTATTTATGGACAAGTGTTTAAGAATGGCTCTATTCGACGAAGAGGGTGTGGATCTCCAAACAGTAAGGGTACGTGGGTTAGCGTTCGCAGATGATAAGGTTATTACGGCAGAGTCTATCGAAGACTTACAAAGAATGTAAAATAAACTAGATGCAAGCATGAAGAGCATGGGCCTCAAAATTAACGCAAATAAAACGAAAACTATGGTGTTCGAAGGGAAGAGTGAGAGAACACTATGCAATATTCTATTAAAAGATGAGAGAATTGAACAAGTTGATAAGTTCGTATATCTTGGTAGCTTATTTACTAGGGACGGGAAGATAGATGAGGAATTAGATGGACGAATAAATGAAGGTAAGAAGATTATTGGTAGAGCACGTCCCCTTATCAAAAGTAAAAATATATCAAATAAAGCTAAAATGGTAATACATAATTCCATATTTGTACCGACAGTACTATACGGTATCGAGACATGGACAGGTAAGGAGACAATTCTAAAAGAATGTGGTGCAGAAGAGACGCTAGTGGACACATGGGAAAGAAATCGGTTAAGATGGTTCGGACATGTTGAGAGAATGCCAAATGAACGACTAACGAAACAAGTCACGCCTACCAGAAAGGGAAATGGCTTAATGGTGTATTAATAATATATGTAAAACTTTGCCATGAGGACCACCGCAGGATTTCGCCGGGAGCAGCTGCTAATTTGAAAAACTGCACCCGATCCCAGCGAACTCGTGGTAAAATTTCAGCCACATCCACGTTTCAAGAACGTGAGATAGGTGGTTACAGTCTGTGACGGAATCAATACGACGATCCGGCAAAAGTCTCGTGCACCCTGAGGATACCAAGCGACCCAAAGACGACCGCCTTCTCTATTTTGCCCACAAGTGTTTTACTATATTATTCACACGCAGGGATGCTTTTCAGGCTACTAACCAGTGAAAGCTTGGCACCTCCAAGAGCGTCGAGGATAAGGACGATTAGTTTAACAGAATATTCCGGGTACATTCGTCGCAACTCCCTTGTCTATCCCTTGTCTATCTGAGCTTGTCTATCGACAAGCTCAGGGTCTTCACTGATGCCATTAAGTTTTCATCACTTCAAATAAACCTGGGCGCATTTGACTGACCCAAATTCCATTCCTACTTCCTTAATATATAGTTCGATAATCCCTAGAGCTAGGTGTAATTGCGCAAAAGTACCCGTCGGAATAGGGAAGTGCTATAGATAGTGGCAATAATCTGAGGCAAATGTGCAATAGACTCGTGGTGTCGCCCTGAAAGACACCTATCTGAAAGGTGACCTTGTTAGTTGTCACACGATTTTTTCCAGATGAGATAGTAAATCTGGATTTCCTAAGCGGCATCAATCTCTTTATGCACCTCACGATTTGCGGATGAACCTTTAAGCTTTCCAAAACACAGATGCTGCACTTCGTAGACTTTTCTCCAAAATACTTCGACCTCCTCTGGTTTGGGCGGGTGGTCGACAGTAACTGGAGGGTCTTGAAAGAGTGGAGATAGGTCAGAGAGAAACTGTTGAGTTTTTCTGACCCACCTCTCTCTCCGCTCTAGACATCTCTTAGCATCGGAAAGTATCCGTATTCTCTTAACAATATGCTACCTGATGGTCAGCAGCTTTGACTTGTAAAGTGTGTGATAACCGGTCCGGAGTTCGCGCGCGAACTTTCGAACCTTGGGGGTAAAATTTCTGCCAGATGTGATGTAGCCAATCACACACTGAATGCGGAACACATACTGTCTTGCCCAGCCTATCTTTATAGCGAGTTGATGCATTCGTCTTTTAGTCTTATGATCAACCGTTGGTTTTGTTTTACAGTTCGCATCGGCCAAAGCTCTCGCTACATTATACACACAACAATCGATAGTCCAGAGATCGGGTTCTTCGGAAAAATGTCCATGATTCTCGTCATCCATTTCAGCCAGATCTTTAGGCTTGAGAGAAACCTGGGTGTTGATATTTCTCCGGGTCATAAAGCATCGCTCTTCCTCGATCAGATGCCTGCGCGCTGTTTGGCTTAGTGTCGCCACCCTTTCTCTGTTGCCGGCTTGTTCTGTCTGTGGTGGAGTAGGCGTTCCGCCTACATAGCCCCGTTTTGAAAGTACTTCGGCATTATTTCACAGACGTTGATGCGAAAAGTGCGATAGCTCCGGGTGTTTCTCGCACCACAGAGCATGTGCTCAAATACATACACTCGCATGGTAGCACTCTAGCAAGTCGCTGTTTAGTCGCTCTGTCCACCCAAAAGTCCCGAGATTCCGTCGATTGTCGGGAGCCTGCGCGTTCTGTTGGTTTGAACCGCACTTACTACAACTATGTTTAGTGCTGTCAAATGGACAATTGTCCGCGACTGCCTATTCATTTTTGTAACCATATTCAGCAAAAATCCTTGGTATAGGAACCCTCTATCCGCAATCTGAGGACGCGTTCGATTTTCAACAAGGTATTTCGGTTCGGTTTTCATCAAGGTAGTTCCACTTTCAACTAGAAAAGATAAAAAATCGTCAAAATTCTTTTAAATCGCTTTAAATTATTGAAATTAATTGAAAATTTCTTGGAACGGTTTTAAACATCCTAACATATTTTAAATCCTTTAAAATCTCTTGAAAATATCTTGCAATTTTAAAAATACCCTAAAATGTTTCAAATCCTTCGAAATCTTATTCTAAATTATTGAAATCAATGGAAAACTCTTTGGAATCTATTAAAATGTTCTAAGATATATCAAATTCTTTCAAATCTCATATTAAATTGATGTAGTCAAATGAGAATTCCTTGGAATCTTTTAAAATAGTATCAAATATTTCGATATCTTCAAATTCTTTTGAAACACCTTGACACCTTTTAAAGATTTCTAAAGTACTTTGGAATTATTTTAGATAACTCTGCTAAAATTGTTGAAATTTATTGGAATTCCTCTAAATTACAAAAATGAATTGAAAATTCACTGAAATCATTTTAAACATCCTCTAATATTTAAAATCCTTTGAAATCTTTTGAAATCTGTTCAAAATTTTTAAAGCTCTTAAAAATTCCTTGAAATTTTAAAACTACTCAAAAATATTTAAAATATTTGAAAATCACATACTACGTTATTGAAATCAATTGAAATTTTCTTGGAATCTATTGAAATATTCTAAAATATATTAAATCTTTCAAAATCTTATATTAAATTACCGTAATCAATTGGAAATTCCTTGGAATATTTTTAAACACTCTCAAATATTGCAATTTCTTCCAAATGATTTGAGATACCTTGAGGTTTTTTAAAAATATTTTTAAAGTACTTTGGTTTTTTTTTTAATATTCCTTCTAACATTTTTTTAATTCTTGACCTTCCTTTAAATTATAAACATAAATTGAAAATTCCTTGACTTCTTTTAAAACATCCTCAAATATTTAAAATCCTTAAAAATCTTTTGAAATTTCTTGAAATTATTTACAGCTCTTGAAAATTCCTTGAAATTAAAAAAAAACCTGGAATATTTCAAATCCTTTAAAATCTTATATTAAATTACTGTTAACAATTAAAAATTCCTTGAAAACTTTTAAAATTCTCTCAAATTTGTCAAATCCTTCAAAATGTTTCGAAATACGTAGAACTTTTTTTAGGGTTTCTAAAGTACTTAGCAATTTTTAAAAATAACCCTTCTAATTCCTTCAAGCATTTAAATAATGAACTGTTTGTAGATTAGAGTTTTGAAAATAGGTTCAATAAAAACTCAAAACTTTCGAAATTTAAGTTTCAAACATTTTCAATTATTCAATAAGAATAATTTTCAAATCGATGCGCTTCAAGCCTTTAAATTTGTATTTGTGAACTTGGAAGTTCATTTATAAAAAATTAATGATCATAAATAAATTGAAAGCGTTCAAAATTTTAATTTATGTTTTTCAATTGGTAAATCTGTAAATAAAATTATTTCAGACGGAAATGTAGAAAACGGAAAAATTTTTAAACATCAAAAATTTGACTGTTTGTAGATTAGTTAAACTATTAAATTAAAGTTTTAATATAAAATACTCGATTTAAAGTTTAACTAATTTTAAAACTATTTTTGTTTATGATGATAAGATTTTAATTTTTTTAAAACATAATTCAAAATTTTTAACAAAGATTTCCGTATTTAACTTTTTAAAATTTTTCTCTATCCTAAATTTCAATCTGAAGCTTTACCAAATTTCAAGAGATTTCAAAAGATCTTTAAAGATTTTTAATATTTTAGGATGTTTCAAGAGATGTCAAGGAATTTTTAATTTATTTTTATAATTTGCAGGAATTTCAAAGAATTAAAAAATTTTGGAAGAATAATTTTTTCAAAATCCAAAGTACTTTAGAAATCTTAAAACAAAGTTTTAGTTATTTCAAAAGATTTGAAAAAATTTAAAAGATTCCAAGGAATTTTAAATGGATTAAAGTAATTTAATATGAGGTTTCAAAGGATTTGATATATTTCAGGTTATTTTTAAAATTTCAAGGAATTTTCAAAAGTATTAAAAAATTTCAAGAGATTTCAAAAGATTTTAAAGGATTTTAAACACATGCGGATGTTTAAAAAAATGTCAAGAAATTTTCGTCCTATTTTTATAATTTTACGGAATTGCAAAGAATTTTAAAGAAGTACAGTAGAAGCTGTCGCATCGGGGGCGTGAAAACGCAGCAGACTCCACGGGACGGAAGTCAGTGCTGTATGCATGAAAATTGACCGGCTTGTAACGGCCGCTGAAATGTTAGAGCCTTGTACATTTTAAGATACTTCACTATCAGGAGGTGTAGTTAGATATGTTTCTGCGACCTGCCTGATCGAAAGTGGTGACCCGGTCCGTCCCGATCCAGAGGGGGGGAGGACAGTTGGGCCCCAACCAGATTGCCTAATTAATATTTGGGCCCCAATTAGTGCCCAATTGGGCAACTCTCTGGGTTGTAACAGTCAGTCCAATGAATGACCAGATTGAGGCTTAGTTGGGCGTTAGTTGGGCGTTAGTTGGGCAATCCGTCTAATGTCCCATGAATAAAAAAAAAGGTTTAAATCGGAATAAAAAATCTACTTTTAAGTGGAAAATAATATTTATTTGTAAATTTTAAGTTTCTTTTTTGCTTTTAATACAATTTTTCGATAAATATACACGAATATTGCATATTGTATCGCTTTGGATATTACCTAAAATACTTAATTGGTATATCACACTTAAAATATACTTAATTTGATATAAATTATTTTTTGCTTTTAAACGCTCTTTGTGACCTTGTGAATCTCTTGCTCCTGATAATATTTACTTTTACATTTTAAGACTCCTTCTTGGTTTTAATATAGTTTTCCGATAAATATATACGAATATTGCATAGTTTATCGCTTTGGATATTGCCTAAAATACTGAATTGGTATATTAAACTTAAAATATACCTAATTTGATATAAAATATTTGATCATATTTATTTTTTGCTTTTAGTTGTTCTTTGTGGCCTCCCTGCGAATCTCTTGCTACAGATATAATATTTATTTGTAAATTTCAAGAATCTCTTTTGGTTTTACTATAATTTTCGGATAAATTTCTGCGAATGTTGCGTAGTGTATCTCTTTGGATATTACTTAGAATACTTAATTTGATAAAAATTATTCAAATATAATAATGTTGTGCTACTAATCGTTCTTTGTGACCTCCTTGCGAATATCTTGCTACAGATTATAATATTTCTATGTAAATTTTAAGAATTTTTTTGGTTTTAATATAATTTTCGGATTAATATCTGCGAATATTGCGTAATGTACCTTAACTGCGTGTGTTTAAGTTACAGCATCTAATTTCACGAAATATTAAAATTATATATATCATTACAAAGTCAAGGTTAAGTGTAATACGAGGGTAGTTCAATAAGTCCTTAGAATGAAGTATAAAAACAATTTTTTTTGGGTAATTTTTTTTTTATTTTTCAACATAATCTCCTTGGAGCTC
>NC_046662.1:111845260-111853131 GCF_010883055.1 Belonocnema kinseyi | reverse complement strand
TGTGACTGCACCATATATCTAGTCGGGAGTGGTGCTGACTGAAAACAGATGGTTTGGAGCGATTCGCGCGCCATCTGTTGGTCATTCTAAGGACTTATTGAAATACCCTCGTATAAGCTATATAGCAATATTTTTTTAAAGAATGGATATTGAAGTATTCTTTTGTAAAGAAAATGTCAGTGCAAAAAAATTTCAATATATACCCGAATTTCTGATGAAATATTCTTTTTATAACTATAATTGTACGTCATTTGTAATACATACGTAGAATACATTCATGAATGATATAGGCTTTGAGCGCCACTTCATTGAGTCCTTTTCTTACATTTGTGAACTTTAACGCAAGGTTTCTGGACATATATTTTTTAATAATATTAAGAACGCTTTTTGAGATATTAAAGTATTAATCCATAAGAGTATTTAGTGATGAAACCTGCAAAAAAAGTCTTATAAAACAAACATATATTTTATCAATTTGATTTTATCGGTAATATAATTTGATATTGAAAGTACAAATTCGTGTTTGAAATGATCATCTTTTAATTTTTCATTCAATTCATGAAGCATGGACAGTTCACTAAAAGGAAGTTCAAAATTATTATTAGATATAAATCCTATTGTTGAAGGAATAAGTCCAGCTTTAATTGCTAATGCTCGCAATATATCGCCCTGTGCATCCAGTCTGTTTAATATCTCGTTCTACACAACAAAAATTCCCTTTATTGCAGATGACAGAAGTTGAATATCTAAAGAAACAAGAAAATTATGTTTAATAATTGTTTTCACAGAAATCGAACCGACATATAAAGAATTATGAACCTAAAATATTTTACCTGAGGTTACAGTTTTGCTTTTGTCCTTTTTTCCTTTTATTTCTCTTTATTTTCACTATTTCGTGGCCCAGGATAGATTTCTCTGCAAGATGAATCTAAAAAAAATTAAAAAGCAATGACATTAATTTCAAATGATAAACAACGTTGACATTTTGAATTTGATCTGTACGAAAGCTGCTACATATTATTGTTACTATCAGCGGCAGACTGGCGTGGACCCTCAAGGTGGGAGCCCACCCTCGTCCCTGTTGGTGTGGCGCCCCTTAGGACACTTGGACGCCCCTAGAACAGATTTGTGTACGAATATATTTGTATAAACAAAGAAAATAAAAAGCTAATTAGGCAAAACCAAAAATCTTCTCATCTGGCATTCAAAAACGCGCGCGTGTAGACTTTCTATTGGTAGCAGTGAGATATGATCGATAGTACTTTTTTTATCAGTTTCCTATACTGCTGGATCAGCTTATTTTCAATTAATAAATCATACAATATTTACCAGAACGAATTGTACTTGTTTCTGTCATTTATTGGCATATTTTTATTAATTGCTAGCAATATTTATATATATATATATATATATATATATATATATTCGTTTTGCGAAAATTTTGACAGCATTTGACAAATTTACTAGTTAAAAGCTAAAGTTTGGAATGTTTAAATTAACAAAATATACCTTTCACAATCTAGACTTGCAGATAAATATTTTTCCAGATCTCTAAATATTTTGTGAATAAACCAAAAGTTTCAGACTTATTATTGAATTTTCAAAACAGTAGAATAATATTTTCTTTGTATAACATTAGGATATACACACCCTGATAATAATCGATTATTAAAGTTGACTGAAAATAAATAAAGTTCTATTGTTCTTAAATATTTTCAATAAATATTGGATAGCTAAATAATGATTCATATCTCAATCATCTTCATATGAATAATTTTGAATAAAATTTAATTATATTTTAATAATGCATAAAAATAAATGAAATTCAATTAATTTTTTATAAATAAATTAAATCAAATTCGATTACTTTTCAATAACTTTACTCACATTATATAAAATAATTGTCGGAATGAGAATAATGACATTTTACGTCATTTAAACCAATCTATTTGTAAAGCTTTAAATAATGTTGTATTATGAATGAAATTGAATATATTTTTCACTAATCATATTGAATCAATTTTTATCACTCTTCAATCATTGTAATTGCGTTGTTAATAATAATCGAAGAATCTAAATTAATTATATTTTGCGCAATTGAACACAGTCGATTTCTATAGTTTTCAATAATTTTAGTTATACGATTAAAACTTAATAAATTAATGAAATTTAATAGTTTTCCTCGAATTAAATTGAATAAATTCTTATCATTTTTTAATCATTTTAATTGCTTTATTGAAAATAATTTAAGTAATCAGAATTAACTATATTTGGAAAAATTGAACCCAATCGACTTCTATAGTTTTAAATCATTTTAATTCTACGATTAAGACTGAATAAATTAATTTAATTTAATTTTTTTTCTCACGAGTTAAATTAAATCAATTCTTATAATTTTTCAATCACTTTAGCTGCTTTGTTAAAAACAATTCCAAATCAAATGGATGTCGCTGTGTGTGTACAGGGAGCGGGGGGTTCAAAAAGTCCGCCGCTAGTTATTATACTTTACCGTTAAAAACATGCTTGCTAGTACTTGCAATAGCAACATTTTTCCCAAGTTCGAACTGTTCTTTAAATGTGTTTTATACATTTTTGTTTGATCTTCAGAGCAAGGTCTAGATTTTTTCTTTTTTGATTTGAGAATTTCCTTCAATTCTCTATCTGCCCAACAGGAGTCAGACTCATCAAATGACGACAATATAATTGTCGCAGGGGCAGAGATTTTAGGCAAATAACACTGCTTTACCCTTTCCATATATTTCTTTTTTACATAATCAGCTTTTTCATCAGGGTTCAAATCTGAATCAGCCGTGTAAACAACGTGATCATCATTTTGAAGTAATGAAAGTTTTGCTCTTCCATTTTAATAAGTTTCTAAAGCATAGTCAATTTATTGAAAACATTTATCTTTTAATGAGCATCCTATATATTTCAATAATATTTTTATTATGGTATGTGCATAAACTAAACATTCTGAGAAACTTGAAACATTTCATTTGCACTTTGAAAAACTATTTATCAGGAAAAGCTTAAATACATACTCGCAACATTGTATGCCTTCGCCAAGTAAAACAAAAACTACCAAGAATCCTTAGCTAGAATAATATTTTACCCAATTTCGATGCTAATATTTTAAAAAATGTTAGATTAAAACAAAATAAAACCATAAACAAACATTAAAACAACCAATTTTCGACATGCGCTCGCCTCTTAATACTAATCTAGCGAAAAGATGGGCAGAAATTTTTAAAAAGGACAGTAGCAACAGATTCTCGATAGATTTTGCAAGAATTTACAATATTTTGTATAGTTTTTAAATGATACATATTTAGTGAAAAAAATTGAACATTCAGAGATGACAAGAAAAACAAAATTTGAAAAACTATTCAAGATATCGAAAATTGGTGTACTATGTATGGACAATATGTTACTACACACTCCTTATTAAAATTTGACGTGAATTGGTTTGAGACATTAAGTTGCAGAGATAAGCACATGTTAAAGTTTAATTTTTTAACATTTATTTAACTACAATGCACTTTTTATTCAAACTTTTTGCATAACGTTTCATCTGTAAATATATAACAGCATGTCCTTGATATGTACCATATTTTAGAAGAATATAATATCCTTATTAAATAAAACATTTAGTTGATCATATTTCATGATAATATAAATCGATCGAACCAATTAGTACCACATTTTGACGAGAGGTAAGTAACAGGCATTCTAGATATGGTACAGTTCTCAAGAATTTTCGATATCTTGAATAGCTTTGAAAATTCTACGTAATTAGTTTAAAAAATTAAAATTCAGAAATCACATAAATGGTAAAATTTTAAAAACTATTCAAGATATCGGAAATTCTTTCTATACGTATTGAGGCTCAAGACTGAAGCCTTCTCATTAAAATTTGGTGCGCATCGTTTTGATGGATTAGGCTCAAGACTTAAGACTTCTTATTGAAATTTGGTGCGCATCGTTTAGATGGACTAGGCTGCAAACGTGAGCACAGGTGAAAATATTAATTATTCATAATCATTAAACATTTATCTTATTTATTTAAAATAATTCAAAAATCCCAAAAGTTTGCAATCGTTTAAAGTTTCTAACCTATTTCCCCCCTTTCCCAACAAATATTTTGGGACTGAAACTCTTGTAAGGCTATGAATATTTTAACAAACATTGATTGATGTACCCCAAGTTCCACGTTCGGGTAGAACTTTATTGCGTAGAAAGTAGTTCATTATAATTAAGTTTCGGTAGCGGCCAGCTATCTTCATCGGGCAATTTATCTAAATTACGTTTTTGGAGTCGAAGCAAGTTATAATATTTTGAATGATATTAGACAATATTTTTTTGCCCTCGACTGTCAGTTTTGGATTTTAATTTGGAGGTTAGAATGAGTTTCCATTGACATTCTGTGCTTAAGTTTCTATTTGAGATTATTAAGTTATTTGCTTTTTCATCATATAAAAAGTTATTGTAATATGAACATTTGTAACTGTAACTAGTTAATTTTATTGTGGAAAATTAAGTAGTTCACAGCCAAAGATGTTTATATTACAGTGAGATTTTATACGATGAAAAACAATATTAAACCAACAATCACAAATAGAAACGTAAACACAGAGTATGTCAATTGAAACTCATTCTAATCTCTAAATTAAGATCCAACACTGACAATCGAATTAAAAAAAATATTGACTAATTTCATTCAAAATACTATAATTCGCTTCGACCTAGTGGGCAAAAAGTTTGGCGACGTCTTTACGACATCGTTACGACATCTTTTCCGACAACTTTACGACATCCTATGTCCATGTGGTTAAGGTGTCTTTACGATATCGTAAATAAGTCGTATGATCTGACGATGTCTTTACGATATCGCAAAGACACCGAAACGACATGGACATAGGATATCGTAAAGATGTCGTAAGGATGTCGTAACGATGTCGTCAAGACGCCGCCAAATTTTGTGCCCACTGGGCACTCTAAAAACGTAATTAAGATAAATTTCCTGATAAGGATAGCGGGCTGCCATCCTCATCAGTAGGCCGTTACTATAAATAACTAATTTTTAAGCAATTAAGTTCTACCCGATCGTAGAGCTTGGAGAATATCTATCAATATATTTTAAAATATCCACAGTCTTAAAAGAGATTCGCTCCCAAAAAATTGTTGGGAAAAAGAGGAAAATAGGTTATAAATTTTAAAAACGTGTATTTAAGGGAGGCCTTAAATACACGGGTTGCGGAGTGTTACTAAAAACAAAAATGATTTTCATAAGCGCTCTGCATTTCAGTCTGTTACTTTTTATTACGTGTGGGTTTATTCAAAGAGTTAAACTTTAATTTAAGCCCAAATAGAATGTTTTATCACAACTCGTTCTTTTTTTACATTAACTCAAATATGGTGAAATCAGATTTCGGAGCACATTTAGGAGATATTAAAAACGATAATTTAAGTAGGACACTATAATGAAAAAACCCTTCTTACATAGTTCAACAGACAAGTTCTCAAAGTACTTTTTGTGCAGTATACTGCTAAAAATCCATTGATTGATTAATAAAAAGCAAAATTTTAATTTTGAGGTTAACGCTTCTATATCCAACACTTTAAAAGATTTTTTTGTTCAATTTGACACTTGCCTCTCTTTTTGCAGATTTTATAAAATAAAAACAGCAATTGTCCAAATAAATAGTCCATACATGCAAGAAAAAACTGCCTCTAATACTTAATAGCCCGTCAAACTAATTCCACAGTATAAGTTGGAGATAGTAAAAACTGCGTCTTCATTTTACTCTTTTTTTCCTTGTATTGAGGTCAAAACTATGATACAATGTCCTGTTTCCCTGCTTTCACATCCCGCGCTTACTTTCCTATCTTGCTTCTTATTTCTATTTATTATTTGTCCTGTGCACGTAACGTCCTACTTTATTCCGTTCACATTTGCGGATGGGCAAGGACTTTAGTTTAATTTAATTTAATTTCAATTTGTGTTTGAGGGTGGAAAGTCCATAGACTCTCAAGATAGGCACGGAATATTTAACTAATTTAGCCTTTTTTTAGGACCTGAAACTCCAAGTTGTACCAGTCCAGGTCTGGCGGTATGGCCATCCAAATCTTGAGACTGCTAGCAATTTAACCTTTCCTGGTCATTCTTCGGAAGAGATAACTCCAGAAAGGGACGGCATCTTCCATTCCGCAGTCATCAGAGATGAAATTCGATGCCATAACGGGCTTTTGATGGATGGGCAACTCCCATCCTCCTACCCGGAGGATCACATGAAGTGGTCAAGGCTGGGGGCTGCGTCGGCCTTGTACTCTGAGAGCGCTGTTCCCTCCTTTCTGGTCTTCCTTGAGTGCAGCACGAGGGGCAGAAACGTCGGGAAATACAACCCGCTTGCATTAGAAGATAAGATTAGGGTTGTCATTTCGGGTCCCCGACAAATCTACAGGAACAGGTAAATCGCGTAAAGATCTTCTGTGACAGCATGGAGAACCCGTACACTCTGGTAGTTTCCCACGTGCCAGGTCTTCTATCATTTCTATTAGGCGCAAAACTAAGGAGGATGGCACCCTTGATGGAAATTTGTCTTCGCCTGTCAGAGGTTCTGACACGGATCGGACTAATGCAGATCAACCAAGCCGACATGTGAATTCTGCGCAGAATTCCATCGCACCGAGGAATGCCCCAACAAGCTTTCTCCAGTGAGATGTGCCAATTGTGGGGGTGAGCAAATTTCCTTCTCTAGGATCTGTGGAATCTACCTCTTTGAATTTGAAGTCATGAAATTCCGGTTCTGGAATGACTGCCGATTCCAGGAGGCCGAAGCGGCCCTAAGCAAAATGAGTTTCCGGCATCCTAATGGCCGAGGCTCCCCGACTTCCCGGACTCAACAGGCTTCTTCCCGCAGACCTCCTGGTTCCCTGGCACTAGAAGCCCCCTTCTCCCCCTATCCCTCTGTTATGGACCAACTGGAGGGCTTCGACGATCAGCTTAGGGGTGCAGTTTCCTCTCTTCTAGACATGAGTCACTCCTCTGAGCATACTTTACAAAATCCCAAGCAACGCATTTAGTTAATTCCTGTCGCAGCACCCCCAAGGTGATCTGATTGTTTTCTTATTGTGTTTACCAATGATATTCATTTATGCTAACCTATATTCTTCTCAAATTTCTAATGCATCTTTAGTTTAAATCGCTCACGTTACTTGTAGATGCATCTTTTTTTTTGGAGATTCTGATTTGTTGGTTTAAATTAATTTTCGTTATTTAAATTTGAACAATTTCAGGTCCACTGAAGATCTATCTCTTCTATTATTAAATTAAAGAATTTCAATGTAAAATTTAAAACTGAAGAATCTGGAATTTTAATACTTAAATGTGAAAAGTTTTAAATGGAATTTCAATACGGAGAATCTTTAATTAAAACACACCATATTAAATACCATGTTGAATTGCCTAATTCAAGTGCCAAGTTGGAAGTCAATTTGAAATCTGGAACGGAAACATTGGGAGGAAAGAATCTTGAGTTGAATTCCAAACTTGTAGAATCTCAAATTAAATATTCCAAATTGGAAACCATTAAAGTTGAAGAATTTGTAATTGAAACATTCGAAAAAAAGCAGTCCTAATTGAAAATATTCTAATTGGAGAATCAAATACTTGAAAGGGGTCATCTATAAATTACGTAAGACTTTTTCGACGAATTTTCGACCCCTCCCCTCCCCCCTGTAAGGTATCGTAAGATTTTCCGCGACCCCTACCCCCCCTCCCTTATCTTACATAATTTTTATACATAGTGAAGATGTTATATTTTATAAATTTATTTCATTGTAGTAGGTTTAAGAATCACGTAATTTCTATA
>NC_046662.1:111843427-111845160 GCF_010883055.1 Belonocnema kinseyi | reverse complement strand
CCCCCCCCCCCCTAAAAGTCTTACGTAATTTATGGACGGCCCCAAATGAGGAATCTGGATCTGAAATATTAAAATGAAAGAATTTGAAATAAATGTTTCTAAATTAAGAGATTTTTGAATTAAAGTATTAAATATTGTTGAACGTTTAACTGGAATCAATCTGATTGAAACTATTCCAAATCAAAATGGTTAATGTTGAAGAATTGTAATTGGAAATGTTAAAAATCGAAGAATCCTCGATCGGTTATGTTCAAAATAAGAATATTAATACAAATATTCAAATTAAATAATCTTAAATTGGAAATCGTTAAATAGTGGCATTTAAATTGAAATATTCCAAACTAAAATCATTAAATTGGATAATCTTTAACTGGAATGTTTAAATTGAAGAATTTTAAACAGAGATCGTGGAAATTAAATATAAAGTTAGATTACGTAAAATGGAAGAATGTTTCACAAGTAAATTTAAGAATCTGGAATTGAGAATATTAAATTAAAGAATTTGAATTAAATTTTAAATTAAAGAATTTTGAATTGGAAAAATTCTTAGTAAATAATCATAAATTGGTAAGTTCCGAAATTGAAATATTTAAAGTAAAAGAATTTTAAATTAATAATTTTAAACCGCAGAATTCTATATTGGAAATGTCCAAAATTGAAGAATCCTTAAATGTTAACCGCAAAATTGTATATTCTTGAATTGAAGCATCCCAAATTAAAAATCGTTAAAATTGAAGAATCTTTGGGTAGAGTGTTCAAATTGGAGAATTTAAATTGAAATTGTTGAAGCAGATGTTAAGTAGATAACGTGCAAATTGATTAAGTTTTTATATTTTAAAGTTAAATCTGGCATTGAAGATATTAAAGTTAAAGAATCCCTAATTAACATATTAAGTATTAAAGAATTTGAAATCGAAATACTCAAATTATAGAATTTTAAATTAATTATTGTTTTAAATTAGAGAATGATAAATTGAAATTTCCAAATTCGACAATTAAGTTGAAATATGCAAATTGAAGAATTTAGAATTGAAATATTTAAAATTGAATATATATAATCTTATCTTTAATTACACTTTTAATTACATCTAATTAAAAATATATATGTTAATTTGTGTTAGTAAGTACATAGGGAATCTGTTATTCATTTTGTAAAATCGTAATATTTTATAGGTTAGATAGGGGTTATCGTGACAGTAAAATCAACTCACATTAAAACAGCACATTAAGTATGAAATATAATTATAATCCATATAAATTTTAGGAATTTCTATATAAAATATAGAATTTTATTACTTATTAACTTAAATTAAATTAGACTAAACTAATTTATACGCCAAAAAGAAGAAATTTAACTCTTTTTTTCTTGAAAAACTTGCGGCATCTATTTAATCATACGCTGAAAGAACTTTGTTTAATGTATTCCAATTTGGAATCATAACATTCAGATCTCTTTAACTTAATTTTTTCAATTATTTATATCTGTAGTATTTTATTTTTGAAGACCTATTTTTGCTAAGAAATATTTTTGGGGAACAATTACAATTCCCCTACTCGGGTAGGGATATAGTTTAAGTCTATTAAGTCTGGGCTTCCCGCCCTCGTTTCATCGATCTCTTGAATGGTATCTACTCTGTTTGATTTGGCTTTAAGGTTTATATTCCTGTCTACTTTTTGGGGCCTCGATCATCATCATCATCATCATCATCATCATCATCATCATCATCATCATC
>NC_046662.1:111832469-111843327 GCF_010883055.1 Belonocnema kinseyi | reverse complement strand
ATGGTGGCTTTCAGCAGGGAGAAGAAGAATATGTGGCTCCCAATTAGGGACGGGCTGCAAAGAGCGGAGAGCCTCATAGTCCAACTTCGCGATCACACTGTGGCGACCGAAGGTCTTCATAGGGATCTGATCGAGAACGTTGGATGAACGGCGAGAACGAGGGCCATGACCCGAAAGTTAAGGAGCAAGAAGAGGACCAGTCAAAGTGGTACTCAAACAGACGAAGCCGTTGTGAATCCCACTCCCCGCGAAATGAAGCAAGAGAGGGAGACCACTTTGAGTCCCATGGAGGCTGGACCCTCTAAGCAAAGGCGTAAGAAGCCGAGGACTGCAAACGCTTCAGCGCCAGCGACCTCGACTCCAAACAAGAACGACGAAGAAGAGAAGCCTGCTTCCAGCAACATCAGGAAGCAGAAAAAACTCAGGAAAAGAGCTCGACCCGAGGCGGTTCTTATCAAACCGGCCGAGGGTTTGAGCTATGCCGAGCTTCTCAAGGACCTCAAGCGAAAGGTTATCCCTGACGCCCTTGGTGTAAAAATCAAGGGTGTCAGGGAAACCAGGAACGGAGAGGTCCTTGTAGAGCTTGGGCCTACAGGCAAGGGCAGAGCTGAGCTGTCAGCGGCAATATGCGGAGCTCTAGGGGAGGGGGGTAACGTGCGTGTGCTCGTCCCCGGGGTGGAGATAGAGGTCTTGGTCCTCGATACCTGAACAGACGAAGAGGAGGTCGAAGCGGCCGTAAGAAGCCACTTCGGCAATAAGCATGTGGGTGAGGTGAAGGTCAGTCTCACGAAAAGACCCTTCAGAGGCAATCTGAGGGCTTTCGTGGAGCTGAAAGAAGAGTTGGCGGAGAGACTTGTACGCGCGGGACACCTCAAGGTGGGGTGGGTGTTCTGCCGCGTACATAAGAAAGTAGAGAGGGTGCGCTGCTACCGCTGCCTAGGCTACGGCCACATGGCAGCTGGCTGCGAGGGCCCTGATAGATCGAAGATGTGTTGGAGATGCGGCAAGGAGGGTCATAGGACTGTGGCGTGCGAGAGTACGCCACAGTGCTACCTCTGCGCCGCCAAAGAAGAGAAACCCCGGACCGATCATCTGCCGGGGACGCTGAGATACTTGGCGTATAGGGAGGCCGCCTCGTTGAAGAAGCCTCGCGTACGTTGAATATAACATCACAGCTGGGCAGGTCCAAGAGCAAGCCCAGAAATAAGAGAAAAGGCCAAGTTGGCAAGAAGGAAGATGGCCGAAGCACGGTCAAGAAAACGGCGCCCCCTGAAGTAATGCGTAAGCGGTTCCGGGGGGATTTATGCCAAGGAGAAAGGGTGGTGGTTTTTAGTTGGTCCCTTGGTAGCATCGGTGCTGCGGTCTCATTATGTATATTTTCTTATATATATTGCGGTCACTGTGGCGATGTTATTTAAGATCCCCGCACTACCAGGAAGTGCGGACCCTTCCTGGTGTGTTTTTGAACATTTTCGACCAGCCCTGGTAAAAAAAAAAAAAGAAATCATCATCAAGAATCACCACAGTTGTCTGTGGTGGACGGGAGGTTATACCCCTACTTGGCGCGTCCCTAGGTGGCGGATAGGGGAATGCTCGCTGGTAACAGAGGGTAAGGCCAAATAAAATACGTCTCGCGGACCAAACACACTGGGTGAAGGAGACACCGAGAAAAAACCCACGATTGTTCCCCGCTGCGGGCCACTGGAAGTGCTTCCGACCACGTTTGCCTGACCCACTTGCGTAGCGAGGAGCTGAGGTGTGTTTGCACTACCGACGTGTCAGCCGCAGCACGAGATCAGGAGTCAGCCCCTTCGGGCCTTGATCAGGGAGTGCGTGGTGGCTGCAGAGGTCGGAATCTGCAGTGCCCCGGGCGAGTTCCAGTCCGTCCGTGTTTTCCGGGACTGGTTAAACGAAAGCTGGACCCCATAGAACGATGAGCTGGCGATTATAATCCATGGCGAATATGAACAACCGAATTAATTTAGAGCAAAAAAATGACGACGACGTACCTGAGCTGGCGGCGCTTCTCAATCAGAGGATTGAGACTTTCGAACCTGCAGCTTCCCCAGGCCAGAACAAAAACGAGGGCTTGAACGCTATAAGAAAGAAGATTGAAGCTAAAGAAATGTCAATTAGAGATATTATTGAAAAGATGTCGGATGAGACGGCAAAAATGTCTGGCGCGGCTAATAGGCCACAAAATATTAGCCTCACTGTAAAGAAAGTGATTATTTATATAAGAGAATTGATCCCACAACTGAAGACGAAACGGAATGAACAACAGAAAAAGATCGACAACTTCTGCTGTCTGACTGGTCAAGTCCGGTCACATGCTGATGCTAGCAGCTCGGGCACTCCGAAGACACCAGTAGTATCGACTAAAAGAGGTGCTAGTAGTCCTGCTGAACATGATGCCGACACTCCGATTGACAAACGTAAACGGGGTGAAGAATCATCAACAGAGTGGAAAACTGTAGCAGGCAGAAGAACAAAAAATGTCGAGCAGAGACCGAAAGACTCAACTCCTCAGAAAAAAGGCGAAAAAAGCTCGAAACAAGGCGTCCCTAAACCAAGGATAGAGCAGAGAACCCAGCAACGTAGGCGTTACAAAAGAGAACGTCTCGATGTGGTTTTAATAAAACCTCCAATGGGACAGACATACGCGGGTGTGCGGAAAGATATAAGGCAGAAAATCAAGCCTGAGGACACGGGCACAGACTTTCGCTCCATCCGTTGTACTCGTGGGGGCGACATCCTGATGAAGCTAGGGAAAGGCACGAAGGATACACAAGCCTTTGCCAATGCTATAAAGACGTCAGTGGGAGAGATGGGAGCAGTCAGGAGCATGGTACCAAGAATGTGCCTGGAATTCATGGACCTTGATGGGTCAAAGGGGGGGGGGGGGGCATGGGGACAAAGTATGGCCATCGTTGACATCAACGAAAATGAAGCCAAGAAACTACTAGAGGCTAGCCGAATTAAAATTGGCGGGATTTATAGCAGAACCCGATAAAGGACTCGAGTCACCCGCTGTTTTCAGTGCCTCGGCTTCGGTCATCACTCACGTGATTGCAAAGGACCCGACTGCACAGACATGTGCTACAGATGTGGAAAAATGGACATAAGGCGGCCACCTGCACAGAAGAGCCACATTGCGTCCTGTGCTCGGAACTAACAGGAGGTACAGAGCACTCAAGTCATATGCTTGGCTCACGGAAGTGCTCGGTTTTCGGCGAGGCCCTAGACCGGGCCAGAGAAAATACGAGACAATGATCAACATAGTTCAAGCTAACTTAAACAGAAGTAGAAATGCAAACGATCTTCTTACACAACTCACGTACGACGAGAAGGCAGATTTGCTGATACTCAGTGAGCAGTACCAGGACAGGAGGAGCACTACATGGTTCTCGGGCAAGTTAGGCACAGCGGCAATATGGGTAACGAACATAAACAAGGTTCCTGTGGAAAGTCCTGGAGCAGAGGAAGGATATGTCTGGGTTAAGAGCGGTAAGATCACGTTTGTGAGCTGCTACCTCACCCCCAACGAACCCATCCAAGACTTTCAGACGAAACTTGATAACATCGAAGAGACGCTGCAAGACACCGAAGAGGAGATAGTGATCGCTGGGGACTTCAACGTAAAAGCTTTAGAGTGGGGTATGGCGTATATGGACCCTAGGGGAAAAAAAGTGATGGAAATGACTGCAAGAAGAGGACTTGTCGCTCTAAATACGGGACAGACCACCTTTAGACGCCCTGGGCAGAGAGAAACCATCTTTGACATATGTTTGGTGACAGAAAATCTTGTCATAAGGGCCCAAGCTTGGAGAGTCATGGAGGACTACACAGGAAGCGGCCATTTGTATATTAACTTCCGTATACAAATGTCGCTAGAAAAAGAAAGGCATAAGGCGACCAAACAAGAGCACAAATGGAATGCTGCCAAAATGGATAAGGAAAAGTTGACGTCAACGCTTTTCAGGGGGCAAGATGCAGTTGCTGAGATGGCTCAAGAAGACGCCGGAAGGGTTGTTGAGACCACGATGCAGCTGGTACGTCAAGCCTGTAACGCGTCTATGCCAAAAAAAAAGATCACGCGACATTCGACGCCCGGCCGATTGGTGGTCGGAGGAGATTGCAGGCCGTCGTAAGGAATCTTTTTTCCTAAGGCGTAGAGCGCAACGCGTTAAAAAGAAGCGACCAGCCGAAGCAGCTTTAAGAAACGCAGCTTTCAAGTTAGCCAAGAAGAAATTGGGTAAATCGATTAAAAAAAGCAAGATTCTTGAATGGCAGAATATTATGGATGAAGTGGATAAAGAGCCCTGAGGTTGGGATACAAGATTGTAACTCGCAAACTTGGAAGACTTCCCTCAGTAGGACTGCGTGATGCCTCTTCGTCATCTTTCAGACCACTGTGTCTGCTAGACACGGCAGGAAAGCTACTGGAGAGACTTTTGAAACCCCGATTACAGTCGGCTATACAGGCGGCTGGAGATTTACTCAGCAGTCAGTATGGCTTCCGGAAAGGAATGTCCACGGTAGATGCAGTGTCACATGTTGTAAACATTGCTCTGGAGGAACGACAAGCAGGTCGCTACTCTCAAAAAATCGTGGTACTTGTCCTACTTGACGTCAAAAATGCCTTTACTTCAGCTAAATGGAGCGACATGCTACATGCATTAAAGCACAATTTTAACGTACCGAATTACCTTATACGGATGGTGAGCAATTACCTGAAGAATCGGGTGGTACTTTACGAAACAAGTGAAGGATCCCGCCAGAAGACCATTACGGCGGGCGCTGCCCAAGGATCTATCTTAGGTCCAGACCTATGAAACGTGTCTTACGACGGGATCTTACGAATCGAGATGCCGAAAGACACGAATATAGTGGGCTATGCAGACGATATCGCAGCGACCATAGCGGCTCGCGACCTCGAACCAGTTCGACGGAAGCTGAACGAGGTTATGAGACGAGTCCAACGATGGATGACCGATCATGGACTAAGCCTAGCTATCCAAAAAACTGAGATAGTTATTCTAACAAGAAAACGGATTCAACTAGAGATCCCAATGATGGTGGGAAGGGAAGAAGTGTACACAAGAAGATCAGCCAAACACCTTGGCAAAATAACTTTAGCACTCCATTCCACTGTATGGAGCCGAAGTTTGGGCAGATGCTCTGAAAATAGAAAAGTACCGGAAAAGAATGGCGGGGGTACAGAGAAGAGGTGCGCAGAGGGTGGCTTGTGCTTATCGCACAGTCTGGGAACCAGCTACATTGGTGATTGCAGGAGTCATTCCCATTGACCTGCTTGCAGCAGAACGCAAGGCCGTATTCTTGAGAAAAGCCGAGTGCAGTAAATTTGAAGCCAAACAAGAAGCAAGGGCACAAACGATGCATGAGTGGCAGACAAGGTGCAGTGGAGAGACAAGAGGCAAGTGGACCTTCAGTCTCATACGAGACGTGAATGCGTGGGTGAGCCGGCAAAATGGAGAAGTGGGCTTCTACACGACACAAATGCTATCTGGGCACGGTTTGTTCCGAGCGTACCTACATAAAATAGGGAAAGTGGAGAAGCCAGACTGTGTGTACTGCGGAAGATACTAAGAAGATTTTTCTTTCTGTAGTTTTTTTTTTGTTTTTATTTGCTTGCAGGGCAAAAGGCATTCTCATGGGGTCGAAGGCCGGCGAGCCCGAGAAGAGGCATCTGCCTCCTCTACCGACGACGATGCGTACCCTTGGCGGGAGAATACACTGCAAAAAGAAGAAAGAAGTCCAAGCTGGCAAAAATGGCGACGCCGAGATACGGCGAATTGGCCTTATTCCTATGCTCCCGAAGTAATGCGTAAGCGGTTCCAGGAGCATCGGTTGGCAGGTAAGAAGTTAAGGTTTAGTGGGTAAGTACCATTTCGGTAAGTCCCACACTCACCTTCGTTCCTTGTGGACCGCGCGCCCGTGTATGCATGTCACGTGTATGTATATTACGTATATATGCGTGATTTATATATATTGGGCCCCCGGCCACCAAGGTTCGAATGTGTTTAGTGCATGAGCATTTCTTCGTTTTTACTCCTTTAACAAAAAAAAAATCATCATCATTATCATCATCATCATCATCATCATCATCATCATCATCATCATCATCATCATCATCATCATCATCATCATCATCATCATCATCATCATCATCATCATCATCACTGCAATAATGTATAAACTATATGTAATAATGTTTACTGTGCAATTGCAATTTAAATAAATTTAAATAAATTGTCAGATTAAAAATCGTATGTCAGGACGTGGGTCAAATCCGACCAAACGTTACCCTGAAATCAAGTCCAATGCACATATACGGTCCAGTTTAGAATAGAAATGATCAAATGTGACATTTTTAAATATCAGATTTTCAAAGCCGTTTTCTAGAGTAATAAAAAAAGGAAAGCAAAATCGTATGTCCGGACGTGGCTCAAATCCAAACAAATGTTGCCCTGAAACCGTATCAATCCACATATACGCTCCACTTTTAACTAGAATTTATAGAATGTGACATTTTTAAATATCATATTTTTAAAGCTACTGTCGAAAGGAATTAAAAACAAGAAAAAAAAATTGAAAATCATATGTTCGGAAGTGGTTTAAATCTGACGAAACGTGCAAACGTAAAGCATTTAGACGGTTTCACGCTAAATAATTTTTTTTAAATATATAATTTTTTTCACTTTTTTTGAACAGTAATGCAGGGGAAGGTTACAAAAGACACAGCCTCACTTTCGGGCTTTCCAATTTTTCCTTTAAAAAAATGAGAGAAATCAAATTTTTTCTTAGCAATGGTATTTTTTTCCTCTAGACAGTAGTTTTGAAAATCTGATACAATTTAAAAATGTCACATTTTATTATTTCTATGATAAAATGGACCGTATATGTGCATTGACATGATTTCAGGGCAACGTTTGGTCATATTTGACCCACATCCGAACATGCGATTTTTGCTTTTCATTCCTTTAGAAAATAGCTTGGAAAATCTGAAATTTAAAAATGTCACATTTGATTGTTTCTATTCTAAAATGGACCGTATAAGGGTATGAACACAATTGGAAGGGCACGTTTTGTCGAATTGGACACTTTTTTGATAATAGAACAATAATTTTTTACTTTTTCTTCACACCTCGTGAATTGCGGTGTGTCGAAATTAGTATTTGAACAAGCTGTGAAATATAGATTTTTTTAATAGAAAATTAACAATTGTAGGAAAAAATTTGATTTTTCTCTCATTTTTTTTTTAAAGGAAAAATTGAAAAAACCGAAAATGAGGCTGTGTTTTTTAACCTTCCCCTACATTGCTGTTCAAAAAAGTAAAGAAGAACTAAATATTAAAAAAAAAATTATTTAGAGGGTAACCGTCTAATTGCTTTACGTTTTCACGTTTGGACAGATTTGAATCACTTCCGGACATAGGATTTTCAATTTTTTCTTTTTTTTCCCCTCTAGACAGTAGCTTTGAGAATCTGTTATTTAAAAATGTCACGTTTGATTATTTATATTCTAAAATGGACCGTATAAGGGCATTGACAGGATTGGAGGGGCACGTTTAGTCGAATTGGACACATATTTTATAATAGAACATTAATTTTTAACTTTGTCTTCACACCTCGTGAATGCGATGTGTCGAAATTAGTATTTAAAAAAGCAGTAAAATATATTTTTTTAAATAGAAAATTAACATTTGTAGGAAAAAATTTGATTTTTCTCTCATCTCTTTTTAAAAGCAAAATTATACATCGACATGGAAGGCGATGTTTTCTGGCGTGTCAATAGATGGGCTATTATATTTTATTTGGGACGAAGGCGTAGAACTCTCATCAAAAAATTAAGAACAGTACGCATATGTAATAAGGTGGGTCAAAAAAAATTCTGAGGAACTCGAAATCGCAATTCGAGAAAAAAAACTTTTATTTTGTTTTCAGTTTTTTTAATTTTCTTCAGCTTTAATTTTTCTTGCGTCAACATTTTTATGAAGAGGGATACGAAATTGTTAATACAGCAACTTTTTTATTCTGATTTCACTATTCATTAAAATTATTGTCAAAAATTAACGCTCAAAAATGTGTCTGATCATGTGTTGGCTTTTTGAGTATATAGAAATACAATAGAAAAAAATTCCTCTAAAAATTTACTGCAATTCCCATTTCGATTCCTGGGTCTAGTCAATTGTTTTTCTAATACATTTCTGTTCTAAAAAGCCCGCACATTCTCGGGAAAAGTTGAACCGCAAACTATATTTATTATTTTATTGTATAACAAAATTATTTGAATTTAAATTTGCTTAAATTCCCATTTCGATTCCTGGGCCTTGGCGATCTTTTTAAAAGTTCATTTTTGTCATTGGAAAGTTTTGAAGTATATGAAAAAGTTTTTCTCCTATTTACACAGGTATTGAATATTTTTCCATGTACAGGGGTGAATTGAATATTAATTATCTCTGAGAAAATAATTGATTACAATGCTTATAAAATAAGGAAGACTTTCTTGGCAATGCAAAAATGATAATTCAAACTAAAGAAACCTTAAAAATTCTGCACAAAAGAAATTTTTTTAACAATATTTGAATTCGGGTAAAAGAACTACTTATTTATTTTCGTTATAGATTAATTATTCTTTTTCAGGGTTCGAATACGCTATACTTGTTTCTATTGCAGCGTTTTTGAATTGCGGAATTTTTTCGACGCACCCTAATATGTAAGTTGACTTCAATAATGACAAGTATTCATAGTTTATTATGATCTGAACATTATTTATATAAATATTCGTGATCACATAAAGTATATTACCATTTTTATGAAAAAAAATTGGCTACAATCATCGAAAGTGCTATTTTTATTTAGAATCTTTGCTACTCTCCTGATATTGATATTAAAATCATAAACTTCAAACAAAAGAATAACAGAAAAGATATTCACCTTTTAAATGTTTGCCATTTCTTAAAATCACTATTCAAGTCATAACTTTCGACCAATAAAATAGCTGGAAATACTATTTTCATGAACGGATAAAGTTTGTTCAATAATATACACTGTATTTCATAGCGTTTTTCACAAAACAAACTAACAGCAATTGCAATTTAAAAACAATGTAACTGCTGCAATATTTTACTATGGGGAATTAAAATGTTCATATGCTTTTATATCATCATGACATGACAAGAAAGACAATTTGAACGTAGCACTCTTCAGCACTATTTCTAAATGGTAAGGCTTGACCGAGCAATGATCTACAAAATACTACGTACACATATTAAAAATTCGAAAAATTCGATAACTCATATTTCTTACCATTCTTATAGCAATAATTGAAAAGTGGATCTATATACTGATGGGTATGATTTACAAATAGTAAAGCGTACCATTTAGAAATGGAAAACTTTACCAGATAGAAGAACCGCGTTTTATCGCGTGACCGGCGCCGAAACCGAATGCGCATCTCCTTCAACGTTAAGGAGACACAGGATTGCGAAGCGAAGAACCGTGGAATGGTGGAACAAAAAGAGTGTCGTTTTTCGTTTCGTAAAAGGCGAAGAAAGTGACGCCCTTAATCGAATGCTTGACTAGGATTGACATGCAAGGTAAGTGTTTATGGATTTTATTTAGAATTCTGTATCTTCAGGAATTACTATATTTCACCTATCTCCTTACGTTCTCTCGTGTTTCTTAAATTCCATTGCTTTCACCTATTTTCGAAAAAAGTCCTCTTTTTGCCACTCATATGTTAGAAATTATCTTTTAGTTTCCAGCCTATTTTTTAATTTACTTTAAAGAAAGTGGACAGGATTTTGTTTATTTTAAACCCTTTTTAAATTTTCCGATGGATTACGGTTTTTTTGAAAAACAAAGCACAAAATTCAAATACGTTTAACTAGTTAAATTTTTTTTTGCAGATCGGAAAAATACGGATAGCCTAGTTTCCTCTAAAAACCAATATATTTTGCCTCTGAGAGGTTCTGTAATTTGAAGTGCATTAGCCTGTCTGGTTTTAAATGAATTTTGTCGTATTTTACAATAAGAAGTAATTGTTCTAAAGATATTCGTTGATTAAAGCTGCATTTGGTTCACTTACATTGTATTAATTTTAAATAATATCAAAAATAATGAACATTTTTCAATTTTCTCGTCTTATTTTGAAGGTAAATTTATGTAGAATCACAGCAAGTTATGAGCATAGTTCTTTTTTGGTAACTTAAGCTTCTTTTGAAGAAAGCAAGAAAAAATTTTTACAAGTATGCTGATAAATTGCTGCACTTTTATATGAATTGACTTTTAACATGAGTTTAAGAATATTGAAACAGTTTTATCATTTTAGGTTCTATTAAAAATTTAATAAAGTATTACACCTTGAACTATTTTTATCATAGATTCTAAGAAAATTATCTAAGTGACTGAGAAATGCAGTAATCCAATTATTGCGAGAAAACGAAGAAACGCTGAACGTACATTTCGAAATAGTATTTACAATATTGCTATTTTTAAATCTTCTAATATCAACATTTTTTCTATTATACGTTCTTTGTATACTTCACACCGATTTGTGAGTTTAGAATAAAGTTTAAACAGCTTGAAATGTATAAATATTGTATACTCATTCATCCTTTTCTTAATTTAGCTAACATTAAGTTTTAATCCTAGACATATCATAATTTGAATTGTGGAAACTTGTACAAAGTCCCCTCTATACGCAAGCAGAATTTTAGTTAATGAGTTCTACTGATAATTGTGGGTCCGGATGCAATAAGGGCACATAAAATTTTTTCGTGCGAAAACGAAGTCCCCTGGAGGCTTTAGAAAAAATTTTCGAATTTTAATTT
>NC_046662.1:111820148-111832369 GCF_010883055.1 Belonocnema kinseyi | reverse complement strand
AAAATTAAAATTCGAAAATTTTTTCTAAAGCCTCCAGGGGACTTCGTTTTCGCACGAAAAAATTTTATGTGCCCTTATTGCATCCGGACCCACAATTGACCACAATAATTACATAGAACGTGACTCTCTAACAACCAGTAAAAGATATCAAATATACAGTTTATCTGCAGGAAAAAAATACTGATTCTCTATTAACTATTACTAGTTGTTATAGCATACAAAAAAAAAGTGTTAATGCAGCAACAATATCAGGATATCTGGCCAGCTGACGTCACAATTAGAATTACTTAATATTAGAAATCTTAGCACATATATAACTGGAGAGAATCAGACAGTGTCAGAGTTATTGGCAAAATAAGAGAGACAGACTATGAGTTAGTGGGATAAGCTATCTCTCTCGCGCAGCAATTTGATTAGCCATGTACCGCTCCCCTCTAAATGAAGGTTTGGATAGTTTACATTTATGCGCAAGTAAATAGCTATTTGTGGAGCAAGATTGAAAAGACCAATCACGTTGCTGTGCGAGAGAGGTAGCTTATTCTCCAGCCCCAGTCAGTGGTGCAGAACACGGATATTTCTGGCATGCGCAGTAGTTATTCCTGTGTATTTTTAGGTTATGTAAGGCCATATGTCAATTCAGAAATACACAAGAATCACGACTGCGCATGCTAGAGATACCTGAGTTTGCTCACAATATAACTTTTTATCTTAAATAATTCGTACCTTAATAAGAATACATAGTAGAGCATAGGCGTGTTAAGATTACGAGAAAAGTAGAGCATATGCATGATAAATTCCCCAAGCATGAAGTTGTTCGATATTTAATATGAAAAGGTCTTTCTATACGCGTAATAATAGCATCCTCAGATTTAGCTGAATTAAAAAAAACATTAGGAAAACGTACAAATTCAATTTGATCAAAATAAAAACTATTTGATCAAATTTTCTATTACTAGACATTAATTTAAAAAGTTTTGAATAGTTTTCAAAGCATTGCCTTATTATTAAAGTTATATATTATAATACTATTTTAACATTATTATTATTCATAATAATAAGTTTCATTTCATCGAATTAAAAAAAAACTTATTGAAATTAGAAGTAAGAAATACGATACCTGAATCTACAATTATTTATGGGTTGTAGAACTATACAATTTAAATAAGAATTTATTTTTTGTCGATATGTAAATTTTTACTCAATTCTCGCACTGTTTGTTTCGTAATTATTTAAATGGAAATAACAGAACCTCGATTTGAACTTCCCGACAAGAAAATACGCAAATTTATATTTATAACTTGAGCCTTAAACCTTTTTTCGGCAATGAATAATGCCCTGAAAAATATAGTAAGCATTTTAAACATTGATGCGTTAGAAAGAGAGATTCGATAAACTAGATTAGATGGCATCGGAATCCTACCCCCGGTAATTTGAATCATGCTCATACCTAGAAACCTAGTTTCAAAAAGTTAAATCCATATACCTTCAGCTTTTCTAAGACTATGGCATGTTTGACATCAACTGTCGAAATTTCCAACAGTCACATCTGACTTTTCGTACCCTACCTAATCGGTATTTCGTACCCTATATACTCGGTATGTCGCGTCGTACCCCAAGTTCGACAGATATCTGAATCCCTACCGAGATAGAGTAGACACCGTTATAATTTTACCTGCAACAAAATATACCCCTAATTTTTTACTGTGAAGTAATCACATTCTATCTTATTATTTTTTCAATTACCAGTGGGTTACATTCATTAAAATTTGGCTCACGTAGGTGGACTTTCTGAAAGTTTACATCACTTAAATCACTTTTAGAAATAGCAATTTTTCATTTTACAATTGTTAGAACATGCTAATCTGCATCGCAAACATCAGCACTTCTAGATACTAAATTTTGTGATCTAAAGAGGTAATGTTAGGATTATTCAAATGTGTAAAATGTAATTTCAAATAGTAATTTGCCTCACATCCGATTTTTTCTTTAAGCCTGTCAAAATAGAAAAAAAAATTTTCTGGAAACCCCCGCCTTTTTTATTCTTCCAAATATTTTGGAAAAATAACTGCTAATAGGGGACATTTTATCATAATTATGCTGGCTACACTATTTTTGAGGCCAGGAGAATTTTTCCCCTAAAAATGCAATTTTTAATTTTTTTATAAACGATAAAATTTATCATAAAAGAACAAAATTCATTTTTTTAAAACTTTTTTAGACGTGAAAACTCTTATCTCAGATTTTTTTGTATTTGGCATTGTTTCCGAGAAGAAGTAGAAAATTCGATTTTGAGAAAAAAAGATTTTCTGGTCATGAACCTTATTTAGCCAGAATAAAAAACACAAGATATCTTCCTTATAAAAGTTCAAATTAAAATAAAAAAATTTGCAGAAAATATGAGGGCGTCTTTTTTTAAATCGACTTTTAATTTTTTCTGGAAGGCTGCCATCAGTTTGTTAATATTGAACCTTTTTTAATTTTTTTAGCGGATTACTTTCTTTTTAACTAATCAAAAAATTCAAATAATAATAATTTTCACTGAAAAATAACATATTTCTTCCCCGAGAGATTCTGCGATTTGAAGTATAGAACCCTGTCTGGTTTGCAATGGATCCGGTCGTAAGTTGTTATATTGAATCTTTTATTATGTGTATCGTTATGCTAATTATGTGAATAAATATTTTATTTGGAGGCGGTATACTAACTTTATAAAAAATATGTATACCCACCAAAAATTTAAATATACAAAGTATGCTTATAATTTGGGTGCATTTACTTTTGTGAATTCAGTCCATGCAATAGAAAAATTCATGTCGATCGACATACTGTCTGCCATGTCTACCTGAATCTCCGCATTATAGATCTTACTTCGCAAACAAAAGAAGGCGCACTGCATTCAGCAAAGCGTGCGGATTTAAAGTTTTCAGACTCATGCTGATTTTCCGCTGTCGCGTTCTTCTTTTGATTACACCTTAAATTCCGTCGCTATATATAGACGGCCTTGAAGGTTTTCTTTTTACAGAGTATGAAGTTTTCACTTCTGTTGGGCATCCCACGCGGCTCAAGTGTTTTCTTTTCTAAAATCAAAATTAAAATTGATTTTTTGAAAAAACTATACTTCCAAAATTTATTTTTCTCTTAAAAATTGCTTTTTTACACTTTTTACAGACATTTAGAAGAAAAAGTGGAATGGAAATCATTTCTTGGTCAAATCGAGATTTCTACGCTGGAGGAGACTACATTCACCTTACGCAGCGCCAGGGAACGAATACTGTTATGTATTCAGACAGATCAAACTACAACTGTGAAATTCTATGCATTAAATAACGATTTAATCAAATTAAATTATATTCTTGACTGTTTTTTATAATATCAAATTGTATTGTTGAGAAAAAAGTAAATCCTAAAGGATTTAATACATGGTTTTGAAAAGAATCTCAAAATTAATGCGCGATAGAAAAAAAACAGTGAATGAACATTTTTCTGATACTCTGGAATAAAAATGTGGTTTCTTTGCCTATTGTCGTATTTTTTACGAGGTTGAAAAAAAACATTAGTTTTTATTTTTAATCGAAAAATCTTTTCTTTTTTATCTATGGTTAAAAATGTTTGAAATTTTTATATATTTTTCATTTACATTTGTATATTATAAATCTAAGAACTCGGTATATAAAATCGCCATTAGGAGTTTATGTATATTAAATTTCACATACTGTAAATTGATAATTTATCAGACAAGTAAGATAATTGCACTTTACACAAATTAAAAAAAAAAATTGTCAACGATCTTCAATTAAAGATAATAAAGCATATTTTTTTCTAGTTAAATTTCAATTGCACCGTTTTAAGGTAGAAAAGTTCAATCAAGCAAATAATTAAGAAACTTAACCCCCAATAACCTGTACTTACGTTAGAATTTTAACATTACTAGTGACTTCAAGAAAAAACCCACTTGTACGTTGCACTATAATCATGAGTAAAAATTTAAAGTAAGAATTTAATTGGCGAATTTAAGGTTATTACTTTATTCTTAAATATTTGACAAGATTTGAAAGATTCCAAGAACTAGGTGTTTTCGCGAATTCTGTTTTACTAACTTTAATACACTTTTCTAGCGCAACTAAGTTCCCACTGATTGCCAATAGATGGCTCCAGCAGTAAGTGCTGGCAGATTTTGACATTCAAAATGTCATGAACCAAGCTTAGACATATGGTAAAAAAAACCTTGTTGACACATTAGTGATTTTATTTTGGCGTCATTTACTTTTTTGTGTGAAATTGTTTGATTTTATGCTAAATAATCGTTATTTGCGGGACGTGTTGATTTTCTTCTTTCATTCGAAGAAAATGGCGGCTGAAGCGGATCGAGAGCACCAGAAAGTTTGCGGAGATGTTGCTCTAAGTGAAACAACGTGCCGTGACTGGTTCCATCGCTTCGAAGACGATGATTTCAATGTTGGCCGTCCGCGTGAAGAAATGACAAAAACCTTCAAAGACGCTGAATTGGAGGCATTGCTTAATGAGGATCCGTACCAAATGCAAGAATAGCTTGCTTAAGCATTAATAGTTACCCGCCAAGCAATTGCAAAGAAATTTAATACCAAAATTAATTCTATTTATTTCAATTTTGGTCCTTCAAAATTAATAATTTTCAATTGTTACTTGACCTTACACTAACAATTGTAACGTTAAAAGTTTAAATATCTTACTCTGAAATTTTTACCATTCAAGGCTTTCTATTTCAAACGATTCAGTTTCTACTTATTTACTTTTGAATATTTGGTCTATAATTGGTTATTCAGATATTTTTTAAATTAATGAATATATTAATTTTAAGTTTTTTCACATTAAAATTAGTTTATAAAGTTTCAATCAGACATTTCAATTTTCTTAATTATTAGGGCTTTCGTACTGGAAAAGTTGAATTTTCAACGTCAAAATCTGTAAATTGTTTAATTTAAAACCGATTTAGAATCATATTGTAAAATAATTATTGTAATATTTTTAAAACTCGAAATACAGTTTAATTTTTAAAACCCTTAATTCATTTATATTGTTTTATTTTTCAATCCTTTCAATTAAAAATTTACGTTTAAAAACGAAGACATAAAATAAAAAAATGTAAAGTAAAAGATTTTTGTATTAAGCGTTGTAGACTAAATGATGCAGTAATTAAAACAGTTAAAAACTAAACTTAACATTTAAAAAAAAATTTTAATCGAATTTATTTTGAATTAAATGATATTATGTGACATGAAATTTGTGATATTCCAAGTGATTTGATAGATGCTTCTTCTAAACATATGTGAAATTCCTTGTGAACAAATAAATTCATTATCATACTCATTTCTCTGCTTTTTCCGGTTTCAAAAAATTCCCGGTCATTTCCCGGGTTTCCGTCCAGCGGTCACCCCACAAATGATAAGTTAACAAAGCTTCAGATATAGATTATTGGGAAGATAAAATTCAATAAACGATAGCTAGTGTTATTTGAAGAAAAATGTTGTTATAGGATTATTTCCTTCGAAACTTAGACACTGGAAAAGTCGGGGTACCTTATAAAAAAATTTAATTACGTTCTACATTTGCTCTAAAAGTAAGTAAAATATTGAAAACGTAAAATTGCGTTAAAAATTCAGAATTTAGAAGGTTCACGTTGCCATATTTATTATTTTATTTTAATTACGTTAAATAATTAATAATTAATCTATATTTTTTCATCTTAATTTTGAAGGAAAATATTCAACATTTTTCTTTCATATAATTGCACATTTTTCAGGAGGTTCGAACAGAATTTCTTCCTCAATATATTTTACTGAAAATATGAATATGTTTAATATGCTCCGAATTTTAATCTATTTTTATATGAAATTTTCCTATTGATAATACGAAGTCTTAGTATTTTTTATAGTAAAATCCTAGATAGGATAAATTAGTAGAGACGTAGTTAAATTATATGAAAAGAATGTAAGTAATAAATACCTAAAATAACATAAAAGACTAAATTTGTAAGAGGAATTGCTATTGTCTGTAGGAATATGAATTGTACTATGACACTTTCTATTTTTTGTATTATGCAGTAAGACAAATTCGGAAGATCGCTCTTGAATATTAGTAAGTGACTCAGTAAGCGAGCCTAGGATTGGACCGAATGCAGTTGAGCGTAAACGATGTCAGCCGACCAACGTTCTATTGAAATTCCTCAAATTTATCAATCACTCAATTTGGTTTGATGCAAAGATCCTTATTACAATAAATTAGGATGATTTGAAAAGTTACAATTGAAAAACCAATTTTCCACAGAAAGCAAAAAATTATTTTTCAACCTCGATATTAGGATATTTGATTACGTTAAGATATAGTGCTTAGAATTTTTAAAATGCCATTACTGTTAACAATTAGTGAATAATTTAGTGTAAATCAATTTGAGTGCTATCATTTACTTCATAAGGGCCATAAATTTCTGGATCTCATTATCTAGTTTAGTCGAATGGAATATCACCGTACTGCCGCGTTCGAGACCCGTGTAAATAAGTCTGCATTTACGTCGTATGCTCGTATAAAGGAATACGTATCGTAACCTTTAACGCGACGCGGCGCATGTTGGGGCTTATTTTTTCGTTTGCTAATCTGACTGCACCAATTTTTACTAAGTCGCATACTAAAGCAGTGCGCTGGTCTCTCTCGATGATACGATAGTGCTTTGGAAATATTGCAAACTTCTTTAGAAATAAATTTAACATTTTTAAATTTTATTCCAATGAAGTTTGTAGTTCGGCATGTAGTTACTAGTTACTACTCGGAGTAGTAAATATTACAAAAGTTCCGTTATACCCCTCCATTGCAAACTGAAAATAGTCAAATATAGTCTGATTTTTAGCAAATATTGCAGCAAAAGGTTTGTCCGTGTAAAATTATAAATTAATAGTAGAAATTAAAAAAGCAATTTTGTGCAAAAGTGGACTTGAGAGATCCCTAAATATTTTGTTTATAAATAATGGCAATATTTAGGGGACATTCTGACACCAAAAGGAGCAATTTCTTGGGCAGACACTTTTGATAAAAAGCCTTTTTTGGACCACGCTTCATTTATTCCTACTTTGTTACCACTTTTAATAAACTTAGTTAACTACCATATAACCATTCACAAATGGATAACGGACGGTTTTTTTTTAAGTATTGTGTAATATTTTTTCAGGGATGTAGGGTCAGAATTGCTTTAAAGAATGTGATATTTAATACTCGAGTGGCTCATTATTCAGGAAAATTATACCTTGGGAAAATCTACAGATACCTGGCAATAACTTAGAATTGTCAGGGCATTTTTTTACAGAAATTGAGTAGACGCCCTGAGATAATTCTAAGGATAATATTTTTTAATATGTGTATTGATATCTTTCGACTTATAAAATATCTACAGAATATACCAATTATTAGTATAAATTTCCGCGATTCTTTCTCCAATGAGCTAATAATTACTTTGACATTTTATAAAATAAATAAAAAACTGAAACTCCAGAACTGTCGCTTAAGACAGAAAAATATATTTTTTAATTTATTCTGTCTGTCTGTTAGTCTATAGATTTTTAGTCTATTAGCACGATAACTTTCGAAAGCCTTTGGTATATTTTTGAGTGTCCTAAACTAAAGGTCAAGTTCTTTAGCCAGCCATTTTGGATTAAAATTCAAAAAGTGAGCGCATTTTAAACATTTTTGAGACAACTTTTTTTCAAGTTTCAAATATTTTCCGTACGGATATTTATAGTATTCAAAAAGACGAACAATTTCTTTTGATGATGATTCAGAACTTCAAGCACATGCAAAATACGGAAAAAGATGAAAATACAGAAATTGTGCACTTGACAAAGATGTACAAATTTGTTATGCATCACTTTTTAATAGGGTGCGTAGTTTTTATTTTCATCGTGAAAAACATAATAAAGAGTAAAAAAATAAATAAAATCCGCCTGCCGCGTGGGCACATTCTCATCACAAGGTTCGTCTTGTAATTTTTTGTTTCTCTCGTGTGTGGGTTTTCAAAAACTTACTTTTTTTATGCATAAAAAAATGGCAAGTCAGAAATTGTACTGTTACATTCAACAATTTCATAGCATTTTAAAGATTTTAAATACCTAAATTTATTGTATATATATATATATATATATGTGTGTGTGTGTGTGTGTGTGTTTGTGTGTGTGTGTTTGTATATATGTATGTATGTATGACACATGGTTAATTAGGACTGGAGCACCTAAAATTTCTGACCCAGCACTATAAGTCTCTCAAAAGTAGTGATACGTTTCTCTCGTTTAGTATATAAGGACCGAAAGAATCATGAGTCTCAGCGAAATGCGTGCGATTTATAGTAGGTTTCTATATGCGTATAGCTATTAGTATAATCTTCGTAAATAAACCCTTTGTAGCCAGCAAGCGACCATCGATCGTATATACATATATAATATTAAGAAGGATTGTAAGTCCATGTAATAGTGTGCGTTCATACACTTCTCTCCGTCTTTCTTTTTGCAATGCGCCAGCGTGAAACACAACATCACGTGAACCTCATTTTTCGTATAGTGGTTTAGAAAGATTGCATGGCTTTCGTAACGAAATGTACAACATTCTGTTTTACTTCTTTCAAAGCACTATGCTAATTTTCGTTATTCGAATCCATTACAAAATATAATACAGCGACTTAGAAATACTGTAATTTTTTTATGTAAGAGTGTAAAATTCGTACGATTTATTCCAATAAAAGATATTTGTCTGCATTTTCATAGTCACTTTTCGACTTTTTCTTACCGAACCTCCATTATCCCTAAATTCGTACACTTTATTTGAATTATGGATATGCGATAAAAGAAATATTAATATCCAAAGTATCTCCGTGTATGTCTGCTGTAAAATACGAATAGACTACACAGTAGTGGCTAGGCATTTTTTTTCTTCTGTTTTATGATGTGCATCCATTTTTGCATAAAAATATATTCTTCGGAAATACGTGATAAATTTATCAGGATCTCTAGACAACTCCCTTCTGCACCTCTTCGTGATGATGTTTCCATTGTTCTTAACAGGAAAAATAATACTTTGAAAGACCCCCCCCCCCCCTGTAAGTATTACGTATCTTTTAATGACCCCTACAGCTGTTGTCAAAAAACCTTATTCTAACTATAGTAACCATAATAATATTTTATAGATCATAAACAGAAATATATTTTAGCTAGTGACCTACTGGATCAAATCAAGAGTTTGGAAAATGATAATTCTTGGAAAAATTTCGAAACTCCTTAACCGAAATTCTGGATATTGTATAAATTTAATTTTTCTAAGATCCTTAAAGCAGGTTGTCAGGGCATTAGGAGATTAGGAGACATCACTGATTAAAAAATGCTTTCAATGCACAATCAAAATTACCCTAATAGCTCATGAAGATTCTGGAACTATGATTGTAGATCGAGAAAACCGAGCTTTAAAGGCAAGAATCAGATCTGTATCAACAGAGCTGCGGCTGCAGCCGTACAATCGTGCAAAGGTCATAAGTATTACCACACTTTTTTTATTCTCGTCCATTCCGGTAACAATCAGGCGAAAATTGCGTGATTCTCAGCATACGCCAGACTAGCCGATAGACAAAGTACTATAGGCTCATGGCGTAGAATCGTACATTGTCTTGATGGTGCGTATGTGCCAAAGAGTGAAGCACACTCTCTCGTGCGGGGGTGCGCCCACGCTGATGACGTCATGCGGCGAACGTTAGCATTATTACTGGCAATGAGCGCACTGGTGTGCGTTTATGAGCAACGGGGTGGGGTTTAGAGGGTCGCACATATGATAGTAGCGGGACAAGGGGGGCATGTAACGACGATGGAGTGGGAGTAATGTGGTTACACAGCGGAGGGAGAAGGACACTGAGCGCGAAGAAAGGGGAGAGTAGGCCAATGGGGTAGGGCGCACTGATGGGACTTGGGCGACTGTGCGACGGGGGTTGGAAGGTAAAGGACCCCCGTGGCGGGGAAAGCGCGGAGAAGGATGAATGGAGATGCAGACCACGCCGAAGAGACGAATGGGATGACCGAAGTGGTGGTGAAGGGGAAAGAGTGGATTCTGGCAATTCCGGCAGAGAAGACTAAAGAAGAAGAAGAAGAATGCTACGATGACCATGATGCATGGAGGGGAACCAATGTTACCAAAGAAAGAGGATAAATAGGAGAAGGAGGAAGAAAAGAGAAGGAGGTTGAAGAAGGAAAGTAACAGCAGCAGAGAAGATGGTGCTCTGGCATAGGTAACCACCGTCAACAGTATTGGGAGTAACCCTGGGATGATGTCGACGACACGTGACGTTGGCAAATCTCGTCGCAATCGTGCCGCTCTCACTGTTGCTCTTTCTCTCTCCCCCTCGTACATACAACTTTGCACGCGAGCCACTCTTTATTAGTCTAGCGCGGACCATCGCGAACCCCTGCCCACTACCTTGGGCTCCAAACAAGAAACTCGTCGTGCTCGCGACATTCTCGCCGCATTTACCACAATTAAATATCGTAAAAAGAGCCCGACACAAGTGGCCAAGACCAATATCTGACTCGTGCCGATTGTCAAACTTGTTTTCCCCTTGAGGGCTCAAATTGACAGTCACCTACTCATTGTAAGTAAAAAAGCATAACTACTAGTGAAGAGTGACCCCTAGCCTCTTGACGTTTTGTTATCCATTCCTCAAGTCGTCTCCTATGTGCTTGTTCGACCTCAGAGAGAGTGTTGATTGTGTCGGTCTTTGATTTCAAATGCGCAATTTTCGACAATTAGATTTGATCGGTTGTGTTGATCTTGTATCGTGACATGTACAGCTGGTCACCGTCATTGTCAGCGACCGGTAACGGCACTTTCGAGTCTAGATCAACGGATCCACCGCTTTAAGATCCGGCTCGAAGGACGGCAGTTTGAAAAGATGCTGGCACTCGCGATGCGACGTGAACACACGACTGGACGCAGCAGCAATTATGACCCCTCATCACCACTTGTCGGCTTCGATCATCTGCAGAGCAATACTTTTTCCGGGGAACAACCTCCTGAGGGTAGAGTGCGCGAAGTCCCGTCCGAGATCGAAGCCGAGGGTGAGCTGCAGGAGTTTGTTGATATTGCTCATGTGCAACAGTTACTGCAACAGCAGCAACAACAACAGCAGCAACAGGCAGTCGCCGCTGCAGCTTCAGCTGCTGCCGCCTCTTCAGCGTGCGTATGGGGTGCAGTTTACCCACCACCGCCTTCCAACGTCGGATACACTCATCACCATCTTCACCATCATCCACCTCCACCACTTACAGGTAACGCATCACAGATCGGCTTTCACTTCTTGCACAAAGGCTAATTTTGCAAAATCAGCCAAATTTGTTTCATCGTGCCGCAACCATAAATGTTTGGAATTGAAAGGAAATCCCAGATGGAAATCAAAGTAACTCCCCAGTACTGTTATAAACCCTAATTATGACTATTTTCTGTACTGGCCTACTACTGGCCAATAACTAACGCAGTGATAAAATGTCAAGGCTTGATACTGAGCAGCAGCGTTCACACTGCAGGCTTTATAACAGCTGTTGATCATTAGTGTCCCACTTCAGAACATAGTTATCATCAGGAGGTTTTCCAGTACTGAAATAGCACGATAAATGGTTCTTCGCAGTACAGTTTCATTAATAAACTTTCATTTGGGTTAATAGGTGACATTGTTTCAAAATACTAGTAAATCTTAATTTCTTGTTATAACTATATTATAATACACGTATTGATATTCGTATTATAAAAATAGTGAAGCTGAATCAAGTATTTAAAATTACACAATCTGAAACCATTCAGAATTCGACAAATTCTATTTTACAGAAGAATTTTCACAATTTGAAATTATATACATTCAAAATGGAAATCATCAAAGCAAAATTTAAAATTAAATTTTTTATTTCTAAACGTTCAAAGTTGAACAATTATAATTTAACAAAGGGATGTTCAAGTATTACAAAAGTACTTTACAGGCAACTTTCGAACCACCCCGTCCACAGGTACCACATTATTTCTTTAATAAATGTGGAAAAAACTCTCATTTTACTGAAGCCCAAAAGTATTGATTTTATCATTAATAATAATGACTCCATATAATTATACATTTAGTCGAATTTTTAAATAGTGTAACGCTTACCTTGTTTCAAAACAAGTAGAAACAGATAAGCTTC
>NC_046662.1:111810479-111820048 GCF_010883055.1 Belonocnema kinseyi | reverse complement strand
TTAATTATCTTCAAGTCATTACCATTTTGGGAACGGAAACTTAACATATTAGTTTCAAATTGAAGACATAAAATATTGTTCTATGAGTAAGATTTGGTTGAAATTGACTATATTGAAAATACAAAATCTAGGCACCGGTTAATTTATTTTTAGTTACATAATTTTCAGTCAAAAAAATTCAGTATTCAATCAAATTTAATTTACTGAATTGGCCAAAAAATGGAGGTTATGTAAATAGACTGAACAATCACCGAAATTCTTCTCAGTAAACTCTTAATAATTTTTTCTACTCCTACTCAATACAAATTTAGTAATGTTCTAGTGGATTTTACTGGCAGTTAATTCTCACTAAATTTTAAAGCAAGAATTTGTATGGATTCTATATGAAATGGTTAATTTGAAAAAATTGTAATCTAAAATTATAATTTACTTTACAAACTATAGTAAGACAAAGTAATTATTTATTTGATTGATTTTAGATATTTTTAAGATCTTAATTTAAACAGTATAATTTGACCCGGAAGAATAATAATTGGGACTCCTGAAGTCAGCCATCAATTTAAATAATTTGAATAATTTTTAGTCAAACTTAACTGATTCAGATCTAGATAGCAAAGAATTATCTACCTCTATGCTGATCAGAATGTGAAGAGACCATTTAATTAAGTGTGAGAAACAATTTTTTTTATTAATACGTCATTGTACCCAATCATACTGAAACTCGACCTTCAAGAATCCATAGCACTATTTTTATAAATGTTTTTATCAAAAACTAACTAACATCTAGAGTTTTTGATCAAGGAATAAAACTTAATGTATAATTTGGGAAAAGAACTTATTTTCACAGAGAGGTATCCGTTTTGCAAAATTATTCTTGAACTTTGCTATTCTCTAAGATGGACAGTCCCTCGGCTACTCACAGCCATACTTCCACAATAAGTCACTTTCTTCTGTCTGGTGTATCTTCAGATAAAAAGTCGTTGAATTTGTATTCTTGTACGGCAACTAAATTCTATATCTAGTTTTCTATGATTATTTTCTTGCGTGCGAGCGTGCGAGCAGGCTTTGACTACCATACGTATGTTAGTCAAAGAAACTTTCAGAAAGCTTCGGAGTAGATGTCAAAAGCTACAATAAATATTATTTGGATTATAAAAGCTTGACGATGACGAACCTTGCCTTATACTTGCGATTTCTGACGAACGCGTCTCACTACTATCGGAGAGAAAATCATAGGCACCTGCATTTGAAGCTTAACAACTCAGTCAAAAAAATGCCACCGCAACAAAACAACAGTGATATGAACGCTGAAAGTGTTCTACGTAAATGAGCTTGAAGACGTTTATTTGACAAAGTTTTTGTGCTTAGCAGACTGAACAATGTAAAAAAGTAAGGATTTTCGGGTACATTTAAGAACAGTCAAGTTTAGATAATTATTTCTTATACAAGGGGCGATGGAAAAAATTTGAAAACATTCGTGAGTATGAGGAAAACTGTTGTGAACCAGTTGCTGTTCAGAAATTTAAAAAATAATAAAAATTGTTGCTTAAAAGTACAAAAATGTGCAACTATATTATCTTCAGTTTTAAAACAGATATTAAAGCGATTCAAACTGCAAACTGTATTGGATAGGCTCTGTAATTATTTCCGATTTCCGAAAGGATGTGATAGGCTTATTTTTTTTCAAAATCGCGATATTTTTAGAGGATTTTTTTTTGTTGGAAAACAACTAACAGAAAGCAGGGGGGGGGGGGCATTTTTTCACAGCCGACCGCTGGTCCCTTTCTTCGACATGTGGCCAGGTGCCATCCAAGGATTCAGAACCCCGGGTCGAAGAAAGTCACCAGCGTTTGGCAGTAAAACAAAAAAGAGCCTCTCCCTGCTTTGTGTCACTTGTTTTCCAAAAAAAATCTCAAAAAATATCACGATTTTCACAAAAAATAAGACTATCACATCCTTCCGGGACATCGCAAATTATTACAGAGCCTATCCATTACAGTTTGCAGTTTGAACCGCTTTAACATCTGTATTAGAACTGAAGATAATATAGCAGCACATTTTTGTACTTTTAAGCAACAATTTTTATTAATCTTTTAATTCCTCAATCTAGAACTGTGTTTGTTTTAAAGTAAATGTAAAACAATTTTGGGTAGATGTAATAGATTGAAATAATGTTCGAAATGTCCATCATTATTAATTCGTCAACTACTAATGTAAGGGATCAATTTTAACAAAAATAATTGCGCAGCAAAATTTCAACTAATGAAATCAGTTAACTTTAAGAAGTTACGTAATACACATATTTTTGAGCCTTATTTAAAATATTAAATTAAAATAACTTCAAAACATTTTTTAAAATTTGTCAGTTTGTCAACTGTGCCGAAATTATTAACACTTTTTTAATTTATGAATTCTCATTATATAATGTATTCAATCCAATTTCAAGTTTCTAAAAAAAGTTATATATCTTTAATTTTCGGAACCCATGAATTCTGAATTTCTAACTTTCTCAGAGGTTATTTTAAAATTAAAATTTTTTTAATTTTGTAATTCTTTTCAGCTGGTCTACTTGGTACGGCGTAGCTGGGTTGTGCGAAAATACCTGTCTCTAATCCCTGGTTCAGAAAAGGTTCTCTAATCCTACGGCTAACTTGCGCTAAACTTTATACTTCTCGTAAAATTAAATAATCTCAACTTCATCTTTTGAAATGTGCCTGTGAACTGGGCGGAAAACTGTAGACTATTTAGATGCAATGCTTTCAGTTTAAACCCAGAACTCTGCAAATCAAATGGAAAATTCTAAACAGTACCGTATATATTTTTAAAATTAAACTTGAGAAATTGTAAGGGTGGATTAATAAATTCTAAAGTAACACAAACCTGAAAATGAAACAAAAATTTGTTTACCCATAACTACTTAAGGATGACAAGTGGTTACATCCCTGATGACCTGAGCTTCTAAGTTGAATTTAAAAGGAAACGCTCCACATTCTAATATTATTAGATTCAATGCATTTAATTATGTGTCTGTTGCCTTGTTTGGTAAGAAACAAAAAACTAGTGGAATTTAGTGGCGATTTTTATACCCATGAATTCTAAATATTTACAAAAAAAATTTGGTACAATATTCGAAAGTTCCATCCATATAAATCATGTCTATATTACTTACAAAACACAAATTAGCGAAACACGTAAAAATTACTATCTGCTGCGCCTTGTCGATGATCGGAACGAAACATTCTCCTAAATTTGTTACTGGTTTGAATTCTGTAAAATAAATATTATTTGAAAATACAAATACTTTTGAATACAGCAAAGTATTTTGGGGAAATAAAAAATGAGGCTTAAATTAACTTGTAGAAAGCAATTATTAACCGATTTTGGATTTCCTTTTTTTTTACATTAAGCATTCATTTTTTAAGAGATTTACAAAAAACGATGGTTAAATTTGCGTTTGTTCAAACATTTGTGTTAATGCAAATGCAAATAGCGAAAAAAGTATATTTCTTGGTTTCTTTTTCATTTTTGTAACTGAAAAAACAGTCTACATTATAAATTTTCAAAGTAGATTTTTGCATTCAAATTCCTTGTTTTTATTGAAAAAATGATACTCGATCATGAAAATTTGTCATCCGATATTTTTTATCAATTTGATAAATAGATTACATTTCATTCAATAGCCACTAACACTTCTGTATGCACTAATGGGTCTCCGAGATTACTCTTTTTTAAAAGGTCAAAAAAAAGCCTTGATTACGAATATCTTGGGTAGGATTACGAAATATGGGTCAATTTTTGTTTAAGCAAACCTTTTAAACAATTTCATTATACAATGACAAAAAAAAATTTACAAAATTATTTTTAACGTGGATGAGCAAACATAAAACTCTTTTACATCCTACACTTTTTTCGTACGAGAGACCGTTTGCAGTGTACATCGACATAAACAAATGATTTTTAAATAAAATTGCCATATTTACACAGTGTTACCTCAAAATCTATAATTCAGACAAATTTTAAGTAGTTATTTTAAAGAGGAAACTGTTTAGACTCTTCATTTATTAATAAACAATCATACATATCAACCAGTGTCACAATGTTGCTTCAAATTGTTGTGAAAGCTTTATCTAGAATTATTAACATAATTCGTTGCTTATAATTAATTTTTCTGAATTGTTTATAACAATTGATATAAATAATGACCCCCAATTAGCAGAATTGATTTATATTTTTTTATTAAACCTTAACATATGATTAAACTTCTTACTCGGTTGCTTTCTTCTCATACGACGAGTCATTATTTATTTAAGGCCTCACAAGCAATGTATTTTTTATGAACACACCCTCCCCTAAAAACTATAATTTTCAAGTTATTAGCAATTACCTTTCATTATATCCTTAATTTTTCCATAAAGAATGTAATTATCTTGGGTAGCATTTTTGATATCTGACGCATATTGTTTAAAACTATTGTTATTAACAAAAACGCTAAATTTAGAAAATCAATTTTTTTTATTTTTGAATTAATCCATGGCACAAAATAAACCTGTCCACTCTCCCAAGACAATTACATTCTTTATGGTAAAATTGAGGATATATAGATAAAGGTAATCGCTAATAACTTGAAAATTGTGGCTTTTAGGCGAGGGTGCGTTTATAAAAAATATATTGCTTATAGGGCCATAAATAAATAATATCTGGTCGTACAAAAAAATATGACGACAGTGAAAAGTTTTATTTTGTTCCATAGATTAATTAAAAAATTAAGAAAAAATGGATTTTCTTAAATGAGCGTTTTTGTTAATAACAATAGTTATAAACAATAAGGGTCGGATATAAAAAATGCTACCCAAGAGAATCACATTCTTCATGGTAAAATTAAGGATATAAAAAAAGGTGATCGCTAATAACTTGAAAAGGGTGGCTTTTAGAGGAGGGTGTGTTTATAATAATACATTGTTTATCAGGCCATAAATAAATAATGGCTCGTCGTATGAGAAATTTTCAAGAGAGTAAAAATTTAATCATGTGTCAAGGATTCATAAAAAAATTGAAGTCAATTCTGGTAATTGAGGGTCATTATTTATATAAGTTGTTATCAATAATTAAGCAAAAGAAATTATGAACAACAAATTAGGTTAATAATGCCAGATAAATCTTTTGCAATAATTTGAAGCAACGTGACGACACTGGTCAAAATTCATTCCATATTTTAAAATAAATTTCTAATAAATTCTATAAATAATTTTATTTTTATGATGAACATCTGTTTATAAAATTTATTTATTAATAAATTCGTCTTATATTTTTAACCGATTGTAGATTTTTTTCAACAACAGCCAAACTCTCACATTACGCAATATACAAATTTCAAACAAAAATGACCTTAAAACTTAAAACTTTGCTTAAACTCTATATTAATTTATATTATTCGTTTATAAGAATGAGAAATATACTTACATTTATTTTTATAATGCTTGTACTTGACTGAAAATTGGATTACAGACAAGAGTCGCTTCATAAATATTTAAAATCCTTAAACATCTGAGACTGCTGCATTGGAACTTAAAATTGTACTTTTTGCATAGTTTATATTTATTAACAAAAACTAATTTCTGTTTATACTATATCAATTAAAAAACGCATTCTTGGGCTATTTTCAGCATTTAAACGAGTTTATTTCAATGTAATGATTTTATAATAAGACAATTTTTTAATATTTTTTTAGATAATTATAAAAACACAAATAAATATTCTTATGTTATTATGGATCTGTATTATTTTTCTGTATTTCTGTATTAATTAGTCTGTTTCAAAAGAGTCATCCTGATTGTTGAACATTTAATCCTCCTAATCCATCCCTTGAAGAGTTTTAGCGCAATGAAGCTATGGCTCACGGCCTACCTGAGGGGGATTCGCGCAACTCAGTTCCTCCGACTTGGTAGCCTAGTGGCAGGTATAAGGGGAACTTCTGCAGGTATTTAAAACTGGAATCTGAGTATATTCAAGCGAGCAACACTGAAACGGCATTGGTCAGTGCCGATTGATTGACGTTTCCGCGCCATTCAATCGGCAGGGAATAAATATTGATTTCCTAATATAATTTTTTAAACGAAAAACGCGATTTGGATAACAGTCAAACTCAGAAGTCATTGATTGACTTCACAGAAAATCCTTACTGATTTGATTCCTTGACCTACTTATCATGCTTTTGTCCCATTTTGACCCATTATGACCCATTTGTCAATTCAATTTTCTACGGTATCGTGTTCTACATCGCAATTGTGATGCCCTATTGTTTCATCTCCTAATAATTGAGTAAAAGAGTCTTTCAAAGCGTCTAGGGTTGTTAGTTTAGTAACAACAACAAACCCACTCATAAAATAACAAATTTTCCTCTCTTGGCTAGTTTTCATATAGTGCCTTATTTGGCTCAAAATCTTCATTTTCGTGTTTAAATTTTTTTTTTCAATACTATAACTCTAGTAATTTTTGGTTTTATGAAAAAGTTATTAGGATAAATGGTTCGACTTTTTGAATACTGCGAATATCCGTACACAGAATTTTTAAATCTTGAAAGAAGTGTCCTCAAAAATATTCAAGACGCGCTCATTTTTTGAATTTTTATTCAAAATGGCTGGCTAACGAACTTAACCTTTAGTTTCTGACTCTAATAACGTACTCGGTTATCCTGCACTTGTGCACACTGAACTGCACCGATGCAGGTCGGAGTGAGAAAAAAGAACTAAGAAGAAGTAAGAAGGAGCGTCTGGAGTGCTCTTGGAGTACACCAGTGCAGAATAAACGAATGCGCTATAAGAGAGTGTACCAAATGCCAATCTAATAGATTAAATTTTTCAACTGTCATTGTGCTCCCAAGAAGACAGACATATATAAATCCATACAGACAGGCATACTAATTCGTAAAAACCTGTTTTTCTCATTCGGATGTCTCAAAACGTGAATATTTGACAAAAGCAGGGAGGTAAAAATTTACACGAATCTGAATACCTTCTCTGATCATAATATGAAATAGAATTAACTTGTCATGAATAATTTTTGGATAGTTCTGTTTTTTGTTTTAATCGTAAAAGACAGCAGTAAAAACATTTTTAAAAATGTAATTTTTTGATATCCAACACTGCAGACGAAAAAGAAATCAAAAGACAAAAGTTATGTTGAGAATTTGCACACGCAGCGGGTACAAAATGTTTATTTTCGTTTGCTTTTTGGAATTTTGATAATACTATAACTTCGGTGATTTTTTTCATTGCAAAAATTAATTTCGATAAATTGTTTGACTTCTTAAATACTATGAATATCAATACAGAAAAATTTTTAATTAACAAAAAGTGGGCTCAAAAATATTCAAAATATGCTCACTTTTTGAATATTTATCTAAAATAACTGGCTAACGAATCTGAACTTAAGTTTAGAACACTAAAAGAGTGTATAAATCAATTTTTTTTTTCGTTATGATTATTTATTTATAGACTATTCTGAAAGTAATCTCCAGAAATTGAAAATTATCTGCACCTAGCGTTCTTTTATGCTCTTCTTGCTAATGCGAATACCAATCTTTTTAATAAAGTCACCACCTATGCTATTTTTAAAGTATTCACCTTTCTGTGCTCACATCTGATCGACTTTTAATAAGAAACTCTTAACTTAATATTCTATTATTCCGTACAGCAATTACTAAAGGGTTTTAGTGAAGCTCTGTCTAATTTTCCCTATCTCTAATCGGGCTCTAGTTGGGACAACTAGTCGGACCCCTATATAGAACGTAACGCAGTGGCCATGGGGGCCCTACTAGATTTTATAGTCGTGTTCTAGCAAGGCCAGCCTACTGGCAGCCAGTACTTTCGTAGATTCATCATCATACGACTGTATATAGTCCGAATATCATTTTTAACTTCAAAAATTGAAGTTTTATTCATTTATTTTGGTTAATTTTAACCCTCTACTGCCGCAACAGGCAAAAAATACCCCCAAAATGTTTTGAACTCGAATTAACCATACTAAATTCGAGAAAATGGACATCGTGTCAACTTTTTCCAGTAATTGAGATCACCAGCTAAAGGTAAAGTGGGTTAGTATAGAGCGACAAACGTCAGCATAATGTAACATTATTCTCTATTCTATCAAACGTCAAAATGAAGTAGCATCATTTATTTTATACTTTTAGTTATTTTGATGAGACTACTAGATCTAGAAGATGTTTTTTTTATTGTGCCCCTTGATAAATTTTAGTTTACAAATTTAAATGTGTCAATTTTCCCCTCTCAAGGAAATTGATCCAAGAGAATTTAGATCTATTGACAACTTACTGTGTCCTTGTCAGGAAACTGGTACCGAGTATACATGTCGGAACCAATCCTGGAAGGACGATAAATCTGAAATGTATTAATTTGTTATTTACATTCAAAAATAAAGACACTTGCCTTACAAATTGAGGCTCCCAATTATTATTAAATTGTAATTGGCTTTCTTCTACTCTGAGTCCCTCAAGTTTAAAACCATCGCATCAGCGATTAACATTTTAATTTTGCTACTTATTTTGAGGCTATAATGAAAATTTTGTCAGTGAAATCTCACAATAATAAAAAATGACGGAGAATGGGTCCCCAGAAGCTCCTTACGCTAAGTAACCTATTTTAAATTTTTTTTCCATATGAGAGAGAAAAGGCTGAAAATTTCCCTGTTTTTATGTTGATATGATTCTACGAATGAAACGCTATTCCGTGCAAGCTACAGTGCAATGCTTGCCTTCCAGAAATTTTGATTATTCTCCTAACCACTTAACGTTCTCTGATTTACCGGGCTTGTAATTAATTAGGCCCATTTTATTAATAAATCATAAATTTTAGCTACCTCCCATTTCTCTCATTTTCAATATTAATTTCACTTATGTATATTGGGAATTTTCGTTTTTTTCCTAAGATACCGTGAAATTAATTTCTCAAAATATTTTATTATTCTTGTGCAATCAAAAAATCAGGGTTTTGTTTTCTTTTACACAAGGATAGACAATCTTATCATTGTGTTCATGGCCAGTACCGCAATCACGATTAATCACGGAATAACAAATAGGAATTTGCGTGCTTAAGCTCCTACCTTTCGACGGGTCGCTTAATCACGAACGGGACCACCCTCCAATTCAAGTCCGTGAGAACCAACGATCCGCGCTGAGCATGAATCCAGTGAGAAAATGAGAGTCTAGTTTTTATTACTTTAATTAATATTTGAAGCTCCTTTAACAGGGTTAAGTGCTATGGATGGCTACCCTTTTAAATCTTCCCTGACAGCCCTTCCTCTGAAACGCGTTTATCCACATAAATTAAACAAAATCGTAACGCGATGTTACGAGCAGAAAATCAGTCTCTGGCGAAACGAAAACTCTCTAGAAGCTTGGCGCCGACTGCCGATCTACTCGTACTTTGGTAATCACGAAGCTCCAGTTCTCACCAGTGATCCCAGATCTGAAACGAGATGCGGTCGAATACTATGAGACGGCTATGTCCGTGTGAATATAGTAGGAGACGCTGTAAATGACTGAGTTGCGCGCG
>NC_046662.1:111801146-111810379 GCF_010883055.1 Belonocnema kinseyi | reverse complement strand
CGCAACTCAGTCATTTACAGCGTCTCCTACTATATTCACACGGACATAGCCCTGTCATAGTATTGGACCGCATCTCGTTTCAGATCTGGGATCACTGGTTCTCACCTGCTTGTCAATCCCCACTTACGAGTGGTTGCGCACGCAAACACATATGTTTCACGTAACGTTAAATACGATCTGTATAACCCTTCTGTTAAGGAATTTGCAAGTCATGCAGAATCGTATTTATTTTCGCTTTCACCCGCTCTTAAGCGAATTTAATAAATGTGAATGTGATTAAATTCTGGACCGTCTCAATACGTTGGGCACCCGCTCAAAGTAGACCTTGTAAAAGTGTGGGGCATTTTTTTTCTGCTATGCCGTCAGTGAGCAAAAAAGTGATTTTCAACCAAAATTTGTGCCATTGATATTAGTTATTTCAGTTCAATTTCCAACGTACGTTTATCATCTAAAGTGAAATAAATTTTTTTACATACTCATCAGAAAAGGTATACGATTTGTGTAACATTTGCCCCCCCCCCCCCCATTATGTTAAATGTCTATATTTTGAGAACCGCTGATTACGGAAAACAGGTTTTTACGAATGTTTATGTCTCTCTCTCTCTCTCTGTGTGTGTGTGTGTGTGTCTGTAGATATTTAGTTTGTTGGCACGATAACTTTCGAAAGAATTGACTGAATGGACTTTTTTTATAAAACCAAAATTGACCAGAGTTATAGCATTTACAAAATTCCAAAACAGACACGAAAATCAAGATTTGAAGCCGAAAACGCACGATATGAAAAAATTTAGAAGAAGAAAAATGTTTTGAATGCCCTGCAAGAGTTTTTGTTTTTTGTTTGTTTTGTGTGTGTTTTTGTGTTTTTTGTCTCGTGTGTGGGTTTTCAAAAAATGTACTTTTTTAAAAATGTTTTAAATGCTATTATTCACGATTAAAACAAAAAACAGAACTATCAAAACATTATTCATGGCAAATTAATTAATTTTTACATTCTCATCAGAGAAGGTATTAGATTTGTGTAAAATTGGACCTCCTCTATTTTTGTCAAATGTCCACGTTCTGAGTCCCCCAAAATCCAATCCGAATAAAAATGCTTCGACTTGAGTGTGACTTGAATTGCCTTCAATCAAGACATGCTAAAGTCGAAAAGGTCGACTTGAGCATGTCTGAGTTTTGAGACGGAGCCTGACTTCAATTTATGTCTTAGATACAAGTTTCTATGTCTTGAAGACGTAAATTTATCTCGTGAGTCGAATTTTTATGACTCCAACACGTGCGGTTTATAACTTCGAGCATATACCTGCTCTCACAAAAAGGGTAATTCTAACAGTGATAAAAGCTAATCTTTGTTTGACGATGATATCGAAAATTTGGTTTGTTTTTACGTATTTCTAAAGGTTTAGGAGGTCCTTCTAGAAAGTTACCATTTTTATTTTTTTTTTTTTTAAGAAAATTTTTAACGATTATACTCGTTCAGACCCACCGATTCTGAATTTTTAAATTAAAAATAACTAATTTAATATTTACAAATTTTTCATGCATCAATTTTAATCTCATTTATAAAAGTAAGATGAAGGCCTATGTCTCGACTCAGTTTTGAGACGCAGCTAGACATCGATGTCTTGGAGACGAACTTAAGGCATAACCAAGTCGAACATAAGTCGAAGCATTTTTACTCGGGAAAAAACAGGTATTTTTTAATGGGTCTGTCTGTATGTATGAATATATGTATGTTTTATTTTTAATGCCCTACAAGATTATTTTATCAGCTTTTTGAATTTTCCTAAAAAATCAAAAATTCAAATTTTGACAGCATAAAAAAATAATGAAAAATCAAAAATTGCATTTTTTCATTCAAATATTTCACAGTATTTTAAAGATTCTCAATTATATAAATGTGTTTGCAAACAAAAAAATCTGCCACGCGTGCACATTCTCATCGGGCGCTACGCGCGCGGCTCGCTTGGCTCGTAAATTTTAGCGCGCCTAGAGTGCGCGACTGTTAGTTTTTGGGCTTTGCGCTCGATGATGTATTTATCTCGCGTTACGCTCTCGGTCTTTATATTTTAGCATATTCCTGCCCAAACCTTTTAAAATTAAGACTCAAAACTTCAACTTCAACTGTAATTTTGTAATTGCGAACTCTCTTTTGTTAAAGCTCTTTCGGCTTTAACGAATACATTCTCATCATGTATCTCGTGCTTCGCACTCGATTTTCAATAAATTTATATCATTACAATTTATAATATGCCTAAAAGTTGAATCATACTAATTCTTGTTTCCTTGTTTTCATAATTTTTTTATTTTTAATCTTGTTTTTTACAATGAAAGAAAAACTACTGCGCGTCTCCATAGAGTTGAATACAGTAACCTATATAGGGTTCTAAAGAGGAACCTGTATTGGATCCTATATAGGATCATATGTCCTCTTTCGTCTTTTCTGTCCTTAATCCAAAAATTAAATTTTTTTATTTCTATTCTTATTTTTTACGATTGAAAGAAAAACTAATCGTCCTATCTAAATTTGATTAATAATAAATTTAAAGATCTTTTTAGGCAAACAACTTTTGGCTGTTAATTTTAGTTCTTACCTTGTGTCGTTTCTTTTAAATTAATATTTTTATTTTAAATGTTATTTTTCACGACTAAAGCAAAAACTACGTGTCCCATAAAAAATTATAGGTCTTTTTTGGATAAACAAATTTTGTCTAATTTTTATCTTAGCGTGTGTCGTTAGTTCAAATTTTTTTTATTTTTCATATTAATGTTGTTTTTTAAGACGAAAAACCTAAATTACGCGTCCTATCGAAAAGTGATTCATAACAATTTTGTAGATCTTTACCGGGCGCGCAATTTTAGCTAATCCATTCTTTTCTTATCTTGCATAGTTCGACGAAAAAATGTAATTTTTGGATTTTTTATTATTTTTGGTACGATCAAATTTTCAACTTTTCGACCAAATTCAAAAAGTTGTTATAATAATCTTGTAGGGCTTTCAAAAATCAACGTTTTTCTTTTATTGACTTTTTTTCACATCAAGCGTTGTTTGGCTTGAAATGTTCATTTTAGATTGTTTTTTTGAATTTTTAAAATGCTCTAACTCTGATAAATTTATTTTTATAGAAAAAAAACCATTAGGATAAATTGTTTGAGTTTCTGAGTACTATGAATAACTGTACATAGAATTTTGAAAAAATGTGGTTTCAAAAATGTTGAAAATGCGCTCACTGTTTGAATTTGGATCCAAAATAGCTGGTTTACGAACTTATTCTTTCTTTTTAGGCCTTAAAAAAGTCTGCTAAAGCAGAATGCAACCTGATCAATTTTTTGAAAGTAATAGTGCTTACAGAATACAGAATAAAGACTACAAGCTACGGACAGATAGGCACACAAACACCTTCGTGAAAAACGTTTTTTCTGACTCAGGGGGTCTCAAAACGGGGAGAATGGATGAAAACCAACAAAGTTAAATTTTTTGCATAAAACCAATACGTTCTAATTAGGATGAGAAGTTTAAAAAATAAATAAATTTTTGGTTTCGCAGCTAAAGGAGGGACGGGAATGTGAAAAATGAGATCATATGAATTCACATATAATACAACGCTGCTGAAGGTTGGTGACCTCAGCATAAAACACTAACCAGGTATTACTTCTGGTTGAAACTAATCGCCCCCCCCCCCTCTCCCGCAAACCCTCATTAATTTAAGTTTCGTGAGTCACTGAGGCTAGGGATATAATTTAGAATTTAAAAAAAGGTGAGACTGATGTGTAGACTGTATGTGTTACGTTTAAATCGTAAAAATAAAATTGGAAATGAACAAATTCAGTTTTTGAAAAAACGGCAGACATTGCAATAAAATTTTTAATAACCAAACTTTAAAAAAAATGCGCATTTTTAAGCGAGACAATGAAACTACGTATGTTTTGATATCATTGCATGTTATGAATTGTAATAATGTACATTTATGGCAAAGAGATACAATTTAAGGTACAAATTCGACTGCGAAGCACGAGATACGTGATGACAATGTGTTCGTTAAAGCCGAAGGAGCTTTAACAAAAGAGAATTCACTACTACGAAATTACTTTTTTCGATGCTTTGACCTTTAGTTTAAAAAAATCTGTGCACAAGTGTGGGCAATATACAAAAGCCGAGCTGCACGCATAGCGCACGACGAGAATGTGCCTGCGAAGCGGCTGGATTTTTAAAAATTATTTTGTACACTTACAATTGAATAAATGCACATAAAAAACGCACACCTGCAATCACGCTTGCAGTCGCGTGCAATCGCCCGATGTGCTGTGAGCACCGTACAGGCAACTGCAGCGACTGTGTAAGTTTGAAATAGCAATTACAACTTTCAAAAATTTGTTTTTATGTTACTTTTGTATGTTTTATTGACTATTTTTGAGTATTCAAATAAAATAAAATTGATTTGAAAATGGAAAAATATGGTGTTTTATTTGACCATAAAATCGAGTTTTCATTTTGCAAAATAAATACCTTTTTAGAAGTATCAATAATGCAGTAATTTTTTTCTTTAAGTGTAGCATAATTTTTTGTGCCAAAATATTTAATACCGGCTGCGCAAGACATATTTGAACACGTGGGGTGAAAAAAACCCGTTGTGCCATTTACGTAATAAAAAGGAGTTGTGCTAGTTAAGGGTTAATACCAACTATTGCTATACTCTAACCATGTGATAAAAAGGGTATTCGAAAAATAAGTATCAATTGTTTAGAGTGCATACATATATTGCATTTTTTAACATTGTTTTACAAATAAAATTTCTAACGCTACGGGGATTCTAGCACCTACATCTAAACCTATATGTATCGCCTAGCATCCTCATAACCTACAGCTCAAAATAGTTAAATTACCAAAGCTTAACGTCTCTTCTTCTAATTAAATGTTTATTATCATAGGACTTTTTGTAAACGTAAAATATACAAACTGTTAATAGGAATATCAATCAAATCTTTTTTAAATAAATAATTTTAATCGACTGAAATTTTCCTTCGTGTAATATTTCGTTTTTCCTATTTAGATTACGCTACAACTTTTTACAATGATAGGAAATGTAATCTTTTATGAAAATCAAAAAATTTTAACGACGGAGCTTGGACATTTTATCGCGAACTTTCACACTTTTTTAATAACAGAATTTTGAAAGCTTTTTTCTGAGGTTCAATTTTCAGTTCTTTTAGACCATTTTACAACGTTTAAGGTTGACATACAATGGAATTTTTTCTGAACATTTACAATTAATACATTTTAGAACACACAAACACTATTTTTAAACATATATAAAATTTTTTTGTAATATTTATACTGTCGGCATAGTACTGCGCCAATCGTGGAGCCATCCGTTAGAAGTGGCGAACTGACGATTATCTGTACTGGTGACTAGTGGCGAGTACTGGTCTGGTTAAGCACTGTACTTGACATAAGCACTGTTAAGGACTGTACAAGCACAGCTGTACTTGACATAACGTCTTTAACTTTAACTGAAACATATCTGCCTGGCAATATTTCAGGCAATATAAGATTTTAAGTGTTCTGTGGCCGGGGCCCCATTAGATACACATAGATTTATCATACTTATTTGAAGCATGGAATTCTTCACTAGAACCTGACAGAGCACCCATCATTTATCTCTAGATTAGATATTCTGATAAGGGCTCCCTCAGAGCCCAACTTCAAATCGGGAAAGATAGGGAAATTTCAGCATGGGACGTTTATTCTCATCCCTGCACGGTGAAAGCTTTGCGATTAATTTTGTAGCAGGTAATTTCAAAATGGTGTTCCATCTCGCTCGTAGTTGGGTTACCAAACTCGTCGATAGTTTTTACTGCAAAACTGTAAAACTAATTAACAGTAGCTGATGTTTCGTATCCCAAATATGGGGGAAACGATACCTTGTGAAATGATACCATTCACACTACCAGGTGGTCACTCACAATGGCGAGAGTGTCTGAACATACTTTAATCCCGTTAGGAGTATACGCCAAATAGCGCAGCGATTGCGCTCCCCGCACCTCACTCCGCTAGTCTAAGTTCGAAATTTCCAAAATAGCCAACAGTAACCACGGTAACTGTTTGTTGTTGTTTTTCTCCGGCAACATACTTCGAAAAATAATTGCACAATTTACTTTCTTTATAAAAACACATTTTCATATAGACAGCAGTACAAAAACAACTAGAAATACATAAATAATTATTTTAACAATTATTTATGTATTTATACTTGTTTTTATATTATTTTCTGCAATTTATTTAGTTTTCAAATCCATTATCTGAAAAGTATCTAGTTTATTCCGATTCCTGTGTCCCGCTGTTTATGTTCGTTCCGATTTCTTTCCGATTTCTTTCTGAATAAGTGTGAAATGTGAAATATATGATCTATTAATTATATATATATATATATTTATTTAGTTATTTATTTATATATTCAATAAATAAATATAGAAATATAATGAAATAGAGGCTAGCTAGAGGGATACTCTGCACTGATCGGAAAGAAATCTGAAAGAAGTCGAAGAAAGGGAGATCGGAAATAATCGGAAAGATTCGTGGGACAGCTCGACGTTTGGAAAGAAACAGAAGCAAAGTTCACATAGCCCTTTCCGATTCTCTTTCCGAACTCTTTCCGAACCCTTTCCGAAACATTTCTGAATCTTTCCGGTCTATGTCAGATGACTGATGAGGCCCAGCAAAGAAGCCCACATGTACGATTGGCGTTGAATAGTTTTAAAACCGGATGATCAGCCCAAATGTGCTGCTCGATTATCACTGATTTTACCATCGTTACACGGAAAAAATTATTTGCTGAAATTTTGAATGACCGTAACAAATGTATGTCATAAATTGGAAGTATCGTCGTTAGAAACTTTTATTGATACACATTTAAAAAGTAGGAAGCATGCAAGAAATTACAAAGGACTTTCAATGAAAATGTAAAGTCCAGAGGAATAGTGTTATTGAAAAACTCATACAATAATGCTTCAAAGCCAGTCAATGAAATTTTGATTGACTGTCCCATAATTAAAGTTTAATAGAGCGAATCAATGAAACTTTCGATGACTCCCAACGAGTTTATAGAAGACAGTGTTGCCAAAATAAAAAAAAAATGATTTCGACGTTTTATATTTAATGTTATTGTTATTCACATAGACTTATGCTTAAGTTATATTTACTTTTACACAGTTATACGAACACTGCAGATTTATATATCTATATTATCGCACGCTTTTACACAATGAAAAATCGAAAGAAATTCTGTGGCGGGATTCAAACTACCACCTATATCTGACCGATCGAACGCAACTTATCCATAACAAGTAAACTCCGCAGCTAATGTAAGGCATGGAATATTTTTGACAAATCCCAAAAAAGAATCGAAGAACGACATTGCAGGGCTATGTTAAAAATTCCTAGGCCTCGTTTCAAAGCATTAAAATTAAATTTTATAAAATGAAATTGCTTTTTATGTTGAAAGTTTGAAACTTTGATTAAATTTCAGGATTTTTCAAATTAGACAATTCCGAACAATTTGAATTTTAGCGTAATATATAATTTTGAGATTATTAATTTTATATCGTTTCATTTTGAATATCTATCAATTTCAATTATTCCACGCTTCATAAAATTGAAAAAATTCGAACTCTAAAGATAAATATTTTTCCATTTGAAGTAATAAAACGTACACTACAAATTAAAACAGTAAAAGTGGAACTTTTGAATTTTAAAGTTTTAAAATTAAAGTTAAAAAGTTTTTAAATGGAAAACATTGTATTTAAATTCTAATAATTTACACGTGAAAGTGGAAGGTACTATAATACTTTTCAATTAAACAATTTTTGAAGAAATGTAGATAAACTGCAAAATTTAGAATTTTTAACTTTCGTCAATTATAGAGTTTCAAGATTAAGATTCTATTGCCAAAATACAAGTCCACGTTATTATATTAAATGCTCTAAATGAAAGAATCAATTAATGAAATTTAAAAAATTTTAATTACATTATTTTAAGCAATTTTAAGATAAAAAACATTGAAAATTGAAAAATTCCAAATTTTTTGTAACTGTAAATTTCTTAAAATAGAAGTTAAATGATTTTAATTTTAAATAGTCTAAATATAAATTTTGTCTAATTTAAAATTATTATAAAATTTCTTACAGAACTTCTAAATAGGTTTTAAAATCAATAGAATTTTTCCTATAATTTTCAGAAAATCCTGCAGATTTAAACAAAATTTCCAGATTCTTTGACAATTTTGGAGGTATTAAAAAATATTCTTTTAAAATAATTTTTCAAAATGAAAAATCATTTTTAATTTTCCTAGGAATCTTAAGGAAATGTTTTTATTCCTTTCAATCCTTTCAGAACTCTTAAAAAGGTTTTCAATTTTTTGTCTGAAGTCTGAAAAATCTACGTTTTGTTTTAAATTAGGCTGCGGCTATTTGCACCTTATCCCGTATTAAAGTGTTTTTTTTTTAATATGGAGATTTAAGATTTTAGGTTGGAATTTGACTGATATAATTTGATATAATTGATATAATTTCGGTTACTAAAAGTTTTATAACAAAGAAAATCCTACTGTCTCCGCTTCGAAGATGTAGCTAAAAATCTCAAAAAAAGAAACACCTTCTGAAAATTCAAAAGAAATTTTTTTTATATTTAAATTATCAATAAAAATAATTCAAATCAATCTGATTTATACCTGCATAGCGATAATTGCATTCAAATATTGCCCCCCCCCCCCCTAATTGACTTTGAAGTTTCAAAAATTGAAAAAAGCCGACTTTTTCGCTATTTTCTTACTCACTGTAAATTTATCGACTATTTGACCATACAATGTACGATATAAATTAATTAAAATGTACTTGCAATATGTTGCAACAATAATATACTAGGCAGTCTGATAAGTCCCTGAAAAATGAAACACGGAGACGTTTTTTTGGCCAAAGTCGGTTGTATTTTTCAACATACTCTCCTTTTAGGTCGATACAGCGAGTCCAACGATTTTCTAACTTTTTGATACCGCCCGAAAAGTACTCAATCGGAAGGTCTCCAAAATACGCCTCAGTTTCAGCTATGAGCTCCTCAATTGAGTAAAAACGCTTACCGATGAGCCATCTCTTCAGGTTAGGGAACAAGTAATAGTCGCTGGGGGCCAGGTCTGGTGAATACGGTGGCTGAGGTACCAATTCGAAGCCGATTTCATGCAATT